>NC_141541.1:31257500-31565500 GCF_021556685.1 Rattus norvegicus | reverse complement strand
AACTGGAGACAAAGTTTGAGGAAGATGCAGGCCTGTGGCTTCAACACTCTTACCACGTGAGTCTTAGCTTCTTCTGGTTCTTCTTTTCAACCGAATCCTACTGAGACTTTATTTGAACAGTCTTTATATTATTATTATTATTATTATTATTATTATTATTAATTATTATTATTAAAGATATTTGTTGGCCAACTTATTAGTCAGGGTTCTCTAAGGGAACAGATATATATATTCACATATGTTTATTTATAGGACTTATTAGAGTGACTTACTGTAGTCTGAGTAGTCCAACAATGGCTGAATTCTGATAGAAAACCCAAGGATCTGGTAATCAGTTAGTTCATGAGACTGGATGTCTCAGCAGCCCGGATGTGGTGATGGAGTTCCAGGGAAGTACGCGAGAGCTACCTGTCTTCAGCGTACATTGGAATCCTGGAAGAAACAGGTTCTAACACAAGCCAAGATAAACTTGCCAGTGAGAGTGAAGGCAAGCAGGCAAAAATCAAAAGCTTCCCTGTTCCATGTCATTTTTTTGTGGGATGCTACCAGAAACTGTGACCCAGATTTCCCAGTGGATCTTTTGCTCCCAAATGATCCAGATTTAGGGCAAGTCTCTGTCTTCAGATCATCCACGTCTGAGGTGGGTCTTCCCACCTCAGATGATCCACTTAAGAAGTCCTGGGGGCTGGAGAGATGGCTCAGTGGTTAAGAGCACCGACTGCTCTTCCAGAGGTCCCGAGTTCAAATCCCAGCAACCACACGGTGGCTCACAACCATCTGTAATGGTATCCGATGCCCTCTTCTGGTGTATCTGAAGACAGCTACAGTGTACTTAAATAAATAAATCTTAAAAAAAAAAGGAAAAAAGAAGTTCCTTAGTAGGCATGTCCAGGAGTGTTTGTTAATTCCAGATGTAATCAAATTGACATCCAAGATTAGTCATCACATCAGGCTTGTAGCCTAGGCCTGCCATCTCAGTATTTAGGAGGTAGAAACAGTAGGATTGTTCAAGGCCAGCACCGCTTACGTAAAAAAAGTTGAAGCTAGCTGAATCTTTATAAGCTTTGTTTAAAACACAAACAAACAAACAATTCCTCCAAATAGCCAATCAAACAACAACTACAAAAACACTGCCAACTACCACCACCAAAATAACAACTAATAATAACAAAAAGTTGTGTATTATGTTTATTTTGTCTTGAGTGTTTGAGAGTGTGAAATAGATTTGAAGGAGTCTCTCCTCCATGTGAAAGTAGAGAGTGTTGTTGGGGAGTTCACAAGAGGAAACTGCTCAGACATGAGTAGAAGCCAACAGACATCTGTATTAGCTGACTCTGGGAGACTGGGATCCAAATGTATTCCCAAGCTTTTCTCAATGTAAGCTTTTAAGCATAAAAACTATGTTCTGGGTTGACAGCCTTTGGTGACCAAGAACAGTTAGCCAGAAGCAAAACTACAGAAGCCACAAAGCAAGCTTAATACCTTTTGAGACTTTCCAAGAACTATATGGACTCTGATGAGTTGGGCACCTTAGCTTTACTTCTGGCAGGTGGTGCTTATGTGTTGCTATCATCATGGAGTCAGTTGTGCTGAGGTCTGGGAGCCTTTTAGAGGGTAGGCTGGAGGTGGGACTTTTTTTAAAAAAATCTGCCTAGAATTAAGTGAAACAGTCTCCCTGAGCTTTGATTGAGAACAGAATGCTCTGAGTACATATCAAATGTCAGTGTCTCCCTGCCCAGTAGGAAGCAGAAGGGAATGTTCTTCAGCTCTTCTCAGAGAACTTAGGCTTCTGGAGTTTGTAAATGCCATGAAAATGTGGGGACACCGCCCCACGAGCCTTTCCCTATTGCAGAGTTTCCAAACTACCAAGATAATCTGGGCCACACCTCACAGCTCATGAGCTGCAACTCGAGCATTCTTAAGCAACTGGCTCCTGAGAGGCTGTGGTTCTCTGTATCCACTGTCAAGTTTCTCTGGGAAAGCACCTTAGCAGGCAGAAAGAGTGATTATGAACTGCTCATGGAGCTATGGGGTTGAGAAGTCCCCGGTGCTGTAGTTTGAAAGCTGGAAACTCTGAATGGCAGGGAGCGAACCTGCATTGGCATCTCGAGGCTTAGAAACAAGATGGCTGATGGTAAAAGTTTCAGTTCCCAAGCAGGTACAGTTAAAGCCCAGGTAGGGAAGCTGAGAGCAGGGATGCACACCCGTGAGTCTCACACTTAGGAGGCTGAGTCAGGAGGATTACAAGTTTGAGGGCGGCCAGTCTGGGATACATATTGAAACCCTGTCTCAAAACAAAACCAAACTCAAGAAGAAAACCAAAACATTGTTTTGGAGACACAAACCACCCAGACGCCACACACTGTTTATTTGGTTGACAAGTCCATATGGAATTCCACGGACAATCACACTACAGTGTTTGGATGTGAGGTATTTGCAGTTCATAGCTGTTATCAATAGTGCAGCCATGAGTGACCTATGCACCATTTCTATAGAGTGTATCTAGGAATGGCCTCAACAAAGTGGCACATTTCACTCCCGAATGTCGGTCCGTTCTGCAAATTTTCCAAAGTTCAGTGAATTAAGTAAATTCGTACAGTTGAGCAAGCTCTTCCCTCACTCACACCTGGAGTATGTTCATCTTGACATACTGTGTTCCCGCTACATCCTGACTCTCCATTCTCTTCTAGCTTCTGGTGACCTGTGATCTAGTCTCTGCCTCCAGAGGCTGGGTTATTCAGGATGCTCAGATCAGTGTTACCAGGCAACCTCTATCCTTTCCTGTCTGTCTTCTTTCACTTAGCACCATGCCTTCAAGGTTCAACCCAATTCTTTTATTATACCTCAAAGGTCACTGGTCTTTTTGTCCCCCCCCCACCCCACCCCCAGGAACTATCCATTTTATTGTTTTGTAGTAAGACACAGAGCTTTGACCATGTAGACTTCTTCAAGGAGCTGCCACAGACACTCAGCTTTTAGCAGGTTACCAGGTGACCATGGAAACCAAGCAGGGGAGGCTAGGTCTAGTGCCTTCGTTTTTCATACAAGAAACCTGATGTCTGTTCTCACCAGGCCAGCCAGGGTGCTCGTATCTACCCCCTTCCCTCACTCTGACTGAGCTCTGTCAGTGATCAAATCCTACAGCTTTATAATCTGCTCCCTTGGCCCAGGAATCTCTCTGCTCATTGACGATGCCACGATGGAAATCACACGCCATCTGTGAATGTTAGGCAAGCAAACTACAGGCCAGATATGCCTCCCAGCCCCCCTGGCTCGTCAGTATCAGTAACATTGTAGTTAAGGTACTAATAATCAGTCCAGGGGACCAACTTAAACAAGACATAATTACCCTCACATACCAACTTCAAGATCAAATAGTCCTGCTCAGATCTCTCCCAACCTCCCTGTTCTGTTTCCTTCTCCTCCTGCTCCTTACCACTGGTCTTTTACTCTAGGTGTCTACTCTTCTGTTTGTTCCAACTTTTTCATTCCTTTTTCTAATTATATCCAGAACATTTTTCATTTCACATACATGCACACATACATACATACACACACACACACACACACACACACACACACACACACTCCACCAGAATCAGTCAGAAATTTCCACCCTCCTGCCTCATTACCCTTAGGTAGAATTAAAGACATGTGTCACCAGAACCTGTATTATTACTGTTATTGTTGTTATAATAATAATAATAATAGTTTTTATTATTATTATTATTAACAGGCTCTCACCCCTCAGGTTAGGCTGTCCTAAAACTTGTGAGTCTTCTCCTTCAGCCTCAAAAGTGATGGTATTACAGGCATGTACCACCACATCCAACCACTTTTGTTTGTTAGGGTTTTTTTTTGTTTGTTTGTTTTGTTTTGTTTTCCAACACAGATCTTGCTGTCTGGTCAACTGGCCTAAAACTTGTGATCCTCCAGCTTCAGCCTCCTCAGTGTTGGAAATGCATATGCATACAGTAGAGGCTTCATTGTTGAAGCATGAAATTTTCTCTCAGGAGAGAAGCTTGCTTTTCTGTTAAACATGGAGGAACCCATGGCTCCAGCTGCATAAGTAGCAGAGGATGGCCTTGTTGGGCACCAATGGGAGGAGAAACCCTTGGTCCTGCCCAGGCTCAATCCCCCAGGGTAGGGGAATGTCAGGGTGGGGAGATGGGAAGGGTTGGGGGATGGGTGGGGGGACACCTTCATAGAAGAAGAGGAAGGAGGGATAGGATAAGGGGTTTATGGATGGAAAACCAGGAAAGGGGATAGCATTTGAAATGTAAATAAAATAAATCCAATAAAACAAAACAAAACAAAAATAAAGAAAAAAAGATGGGGGGTTGGGGATTTGGCTCAGTGGTAGAGCGCTTGTCTAGGAAGAGCAAGGTCCTGGGTTCGGTCCCCAGCCCCGGAAAAAAAAAGAAAAAGAAAAAAAAAAAAGAAAAAAAAGATGGCAGAATCAGGATAGATGAAGTGCATGATGGGGCAGAGGTTCTTACGTTTCTCCTTTTCCCCATGATAGGCATATTCCTTGGAACCTCCATGAGCCAACTATGGGCCGGTTTCAATTCATTGAAAACATGGACCTCGTGTAGGTATTTGTACTTTAATTTCTTGATTCTGAGATTCAGATAGGGATGTGCCTGGTTGGTTGGATGAAGGAATGGGGTGTATAGCTCTACTTTTTGGTCATTGTTTTTTGTTTGTTTGGTTCGTTGGTTGTTTTTAGCCTTAAGCATTTTAATCCATACTAAATACTTTCCATTACACTTTTACACATTTTTGAGTGTGCAAGCATCTTTATGTGTGCATATGTGCATATGGAAAGTTGGACTCAAGTCATCAAGACTGGCAGTAGGTACCTCAACCCACCAATGTGCTTCAGCAGACTGTAATTCACTCTCATTCTTGCCATACTGCCTGATCATGGCTGATTTTGTCTCTGTCATTTGGAGTTGTATACTAGAACATGTTGTTCTTGTTTTGAGGCAGGGTCTCACCATATAACTCTAGCTGGTCTGAGATTCTCTATGTAGGTCAAGCTGTAGGTCAAGACACAAGGGGTCTCCTTGCCTTTGCTTCCTGAGTGCTGGAATTAAAGGTGTGCGCTACTAAGCCCCAGCCTCTAATTCTGCTTTAGTAAGCCAAACAGAGCTTTAATAAGATTTTGCCTGGCTTGAAGCCTCCTTGAGCCATTGGTCTATAGCTGGCATAGCCTGCTCTTGTAATACGGTCTAGACCTTGCTTTAGCTAGCATTCCGTACTGTGAGTCCAGCAAAAAAAAACCCTGCTTTCTTGGTTATAATAGCAGATTCTGAGCTGTGATTTGTAGTGTCTGTCTTAAACCTTCAATACTATCTTGCTAGTCATTGTCCCTTTGGGGTACTGAGCTCCTAGAGTAATATAGAACAGGAGACAGAGCATGAGAGCTGCCAAGCAGAGTCCTGCTTTGGGAGTGATGTCACTGTGACTGCTTTCATTCCAGAGCTTTTATCACTATGGCTTCAGAGACAGGACTCTGGGTCATTCTGTGTCCAGGCCCCTACATTGGTGGTGACATAGACCTTGGAGGTTTGCCCAGGTAAGTTGTGGTCTGTGGGCCTCTGGCTGGGAAGCACATTCACGGGACTTTCTTTCTTTCTGAACCCATTTAAAAAGGTCTACACTATTGTGTTCATTGGCAGCAGGTGATGGTTTTTGAGTCTGGCTGTTTTCTCTTAGTTAAGACTTTCAAAATTTATGAATGTGGTAGCAGGACCATCGGTCAGCATGGTTTTCCTTTTCCTAGCTGAGTATTTTTCCAGTAGAGACAGTCTCTTCATCTCTTGTGCATGCAAACAAAAGTGATCTAAACAGCGTTATAACCATCTCCTTCCAGACTAGGGCTTGATACACCTTTCCTGTAAAAGGCCAGCTAGAAATCCCAGATGAGGTAGGAGGATTGTCACAAGTTTGGGGCTTTCTTAGGCTACATGATGAGTACTAAATTAGTCAATGCTACATAGCAAGATACTGATATAAAGTCCAGATAACAAATATTCTAGGCTTTCTGAGCCTCTGTAATTTAGTCTGAAAACCACAGTGAAAAATATGTGAGTGACTGGGTACAATCGTGCCAACCGAACTATTTAGTTAAACAGACAGTCTGACTTGGCTTTTAGTTTGCTGAACTCTGTCCTGGATCTTGGTTACCAAACTCTCCCAACCCTCTCCCCCATCTTGGGGTGCTGAGGTGTTTTTAATTGGCGTGGACTGTTTCTTCTTGAAGCTGGACTACACACCCTCACATCTCACTGTTCTGTGTGTAAATGTGGGCTGTGTTGTACATTCCCTTTTGGAACATTTATTATCACTGCTTCTCACCCTGTGTCTGAATCATCTTTGTAAATCATAGCTGGTTGCTCAAGGATCCAAAAATGAAGCTGCGGACAACTTACAAGGGATTTACTAAAGCAATGAATCGGTATTTCAACAATCTGATTCCCAGGATAGCACAACTCCAGGTAAAACCTAGTCTTTCTCTCCACAGGTAAGGGAATTGATTGACAGATATGTTTCCTGGATAGTTCTTGTGGCTTTCTGCAGGGAGCATATGTTGGCTATCGTGTGTTAGCACCCAGGAATTCCAGTTTCTTATTGAAGAAAGCTTCTGGCATTAGGCATTACTTGTCATGATGGTGAATGCTGTAGAAGTGAGAGGATCCAGCCTGGGCTACATTTTGAGATCTTGAATTCAGTTACTCTCTTTTTGTCTTTTACAACAACTGCTCCACTAGAATCTGCTACACCCTCCCACTCTCAAAACACTTGGAAGGGTGTTCTGTGTATCTTTCCTTTGATTTGCTGGTTATTAGCTTCTGCTCAAGATTACCAGAAATTGGAATTAAAGATCATTCTCCAAGCTCTCACAGGCAGCTATATGCCAGTGCACCACAAATACTGCTTTAAGAGAGCCCCTATGGAGAGGTCATGGTCTCTCAATTCAGGAGCTTAAAATGAATTTGTTAGAATTACAGTGGTTCAGGTGATGGCTTTTGACCTCATAATAGTGTGTGAAAGCTTATGATTTTAGTAGAAACAGAGTTTGAATTTATAAAATTACATCTATCTACCTATCTCTCTATGTATGTATGTATCATCAATCTCTCATTATTTATCATCCATGTATCTATGTATCCGTGTATCTATCTATCTATCTATCTATCTATCTATCTATCTATCTATCTATCTATCATCAATCTATCATCATCTATCATGTATGTATGTATGTATCTATCATCAATCTATCATCATCTATCACGTATGTATGCATATATATATATATATATATATATATTGTGTGAGATGGAACTCAGGTCATCGGGCTTTGTGGTAAATTCTTTTCCCTGAAGAGTCATCTTGGCAGGTCCAGTTCGATATTTTTAGTATTTATTTTTATCTTATGTATATTCATGTTTTACACACACACACACACACACACACACACACACACACACACACACACATGCTTTGTGACCAAGCAACCAAAAAAGGGTGTTAGGTTCCCTAGAATGGGAGTTACAAAGAGTTACGAGCTACCACAGGTTTCTAGAACTGAACCCAGGCCCTCAGGAAGAGCAGCCAGTACTCTTAACCCCCGAGCTACCTCTATCTCCCTGAACAATATTTTCAACTTAGGTTGGCTTTAGTTGGGATAGAACTTCATGTTAGATTAATAAACATCTATAGTATGTAGAAAATGAGTACAGAGAAACAAATATTTAATGACATCTATTAGGTATTGCACTAGGAAATCAGAATTTTCATCTTCACAGTATATATATATATATATATATATATATATATATATATATATATAGAGAGAGAGAGAGAGAGAGAGAGAGAGAGAGAGACAATGCCAAAATGTGCATATGTCTATGCAGATGCTAGATGAATGTTTCACATGGTTGAACTTTTTGGGAACAGACTGTAATTACTTGGGGAAGCTATTAAAACTCATAAGTGACCAAACAACACATACCAGCAAACATGTGGGCATTCTGTTGACAGCACAGGAATAGAACCTCAGGTTAGGAAGGTAGCTCAGTTGGCAGAATGTTTGTCTACCACATAAGCCCAGGATTCAATCCTCAGTATCTCATAACCCAGTGTGGTATTCAAGCCCTTTTGCCTTAGATCATCTCTGGTCCTGCTAGCTTCTGGATCTTCATTTGCTTCTGCTGTATTCTTCATTGGAAAGATAAGAAAAGAAGAGAAGAAGCTGGATTTGAACGTCTTCCAGTGTTCATCAGCTATGGCCATTCAGTTTAAAAAGTTAAAACAAACCTTTAGTCTGTGTCCTTTATACTCCTCTGACACATAGCTTAGGGATCTAATGCTGGTTGCTTGCTCAGTATCTTCCTGTTTCAACTCTGTCTAAAGTTTTCCCTCAGTCACTATGGTCAGGTTTGGGTATGCAAGTACTTGTGACACAGGTTTGCACAGTCCTGGATGCTCCCACCTTGCAACCTGCATTCATGGACATGGAGTTGGATTCATTAGAGTCTATTTCCCCTTTATGCTAGGACAGGCACCTGGGGTTGTTCACATGTTCCTGAAGGAAGTTTGAAGACATGTTTCATAAGTTTGGCTATGCGGGTGAAGAGGGCAAGATGGTCTTAACTAGAGGGGCTGGTGGTCCAGCAAGTTAATGTTAACATAGCTCCTTAAGCCATTCAAATGACGAGAAGGAGGGAGATGCTGAAGGCGGGGATGCTTCTGAGTGGAAAGATCTGAGCTATGGGAAGGGTGACTCCAGGAGTTTGAGACCTCATGATCAACACACTAAATCTACAAAAAAATGAGATGAAAGTTAACTAGGGGTGTTTTTAAAAGAACTATTTTCGAAGCATTTGAAATCTCCCATAGAGCCACTGACATTGAGCAAGAGAAATAGCCAGGACCACGGTTCATTCTGGGTTGAATGTGTCTCTTTTGTTGTTTATTTTGTTATATTTTTTAAAAAAGAGACTTATTTACTTTTATGTGCATTGGTGTTCTGCCTACCTGTCTGTGGTAGGGTGTCAGATCTTTTGGAAATGGAGTTACAGAAATGGAGTTACTGCCATGTGGGTGCTGGGAATTGAACTTGGGTCCTCTGGAAGACCAGCCAGTGCTCTTAACCACTGAACCATCTCTTCAGCCTGAGTGTGTTGAGTTTTACCTGTGTGCCCAGCATTTAGAAAAATACTCTCCTTCTCCACCAGTATCTCACTCTCACGTTCTCATCTCCTTGACCCTCAGTATAACAAAGGAGGCCCCATCATTGCTGTGCAGGTTGAGAATGAATATGGCTCCTACTATATGGATAAGAAATACATGGAGTATGTGAAAACGGTAAGTGCTCCTTCAGTTCTAGCTGCTTCTTGTACTCCATTACGCTGTGGAACAAACGTGTCCTGTGTGTACTTGCCTGCAACTGTGAGGTATGAAGATTCATAGGGTCCACTTTTATCATTGATTTTTGGTATGGTCTAGACAGTGGCCTGGAAATATCAGTTTGCTCTAATATGAGGCAGAGACACACCCTAGAACAGCTCTATTTTCTAGACCATCCCAGCTTTCTTTTGTTGAAGAACTTTTACTTCTTTTACTTTTTTACATTTTTCATTACTTGAAGAACACATGGTAATACATTTATCTTCTACTTTCAGATATATCCATCCATATAGGATACTTACAAGTGGCATAGGATGCACACAATCAGATCTGTTGTTGAGTTGGGAGCGGTGAAGTTAGAGGGGTCTACAGTTCAAGATCACCCTCAGCTATATAGTAAATTTGAGGTCAGCTTGCATGACATGAGACCCTGTCTCAAAATACCACTCTCTTAGTTTCTTTTTCTGTCACTGTGATAAAATATTCTGATGATAGTAATTCAAGGGAGAAAGGGCTTATTTTACTAGCTTGAAATTCAAGACACAGTCCATCACGTTGAGGAAGTCATACCAGCAGGAACTTGAAACAGCGACTCACATCCCATCTATCCCTAGGAAGCAGCAGAAGATAAATGTTTGCATGTCAGTGCTTAGCTTGTCTTCTGCATTTTATGTAGCCCAGGATCCCCAGCCCAGGGAATGGTCTTGTTCACAATTCAGATGAAATGGAGATAATTTCCCATAGGCCTACTGGTGGTTTTAAATCCTGTCAGGTTGATAGTTAACCTTCACCATTGCAACCACCACTGCCAAGGACTTGTAAGTGAGAATTTGGGTTGTTCACCCTCATTGCTGTTACAGTTGCACTGGACCTGTTACACTGTTGTTGTTTATTTGTCCCATTTCCTGTTCCATGGTCCCTTTGCCTCCTGCTCTCAGAGTGACCTTGATCCTCCTGCCTCCTCCTCCCAAGTGATAGGATTAGGATAAAAGGTATCACTTTATGTGTTGTTGAGGCTTCAACCTAAGTCTTCGCTCATAATACACAGGCACTCAACCAACAGAGCCATTTACTCATAAAAGTACGAATTATAAAAGGTTTTACATTTGAAAAATTAGCCTTTATTTATATTCGTGTGTCTGTATGTCAGGATGCATGTTCCACCATTTACATGTGGTGATCAGAGGACACTTCAGGGGAGTCACTTCTCTTCTTCCACTGTATAGGTCTCAGGAATTGAATTGAAGTGACCAGGCTGGTCAACAAGTGTCACTCACCCAACTATCTCTTGGCAACAGTATGCCGTTTGCTGGATATTTTTACCATCCCATTTCCCAGAATCACCTGTTGTCTCAGTAGAAAACAATGCTGAATGCCAGTCTCCCTTCCTTGCTTGGACTTCAGCTTGTTAAACTCAGTCTCTGTCTAGGTTCTCCAAATAAGTCTTTAGGAAATATTTTGTCTCCGTTAGAACTGTCAGTGGGAATAAAAGCAGCCAGTTGTCTACGGAAGTAGAATTTATTTTTGTCTGATCACTCCTCATTCTCAAGCCTTCCAGATTGTCTGTGTTATATGGTCACCTAGTGACAAGCCACATGGTTCACTGGACTCGGATGAGACACCGAATCCTCATCAGACCCATGGGAACCAGAGTATAGTGGCACAGAGTGACAAAGGACATTCTGGACATTCTTACTTGAGCGACTTTTGGCTCCTTTATTTTTTTGAAATAGTCTTATAGAAAAACCATTTCCTGATACCAACAGAAGACTCGAGGGTGAATTCTAAGAATCTTGGTCCAGAAGACACACCAGACCACACAGTTGACTTGTCTTAGAACCTACAGCCATAATCTCAGCATTTTGTTTCTGAATTAAATGTCTCTTCGTCTTTTATCCATCTTGATTCAGGGTATCCCTAGAGTGTTTGTAGTTGAAGTGGGGATTTTATTTTTGGTTCTGGGGGTGTTAGAGACAGAGTTTCTTCATGCAGCTCTGGCTGTCCTGGAACTGGCTCTGCAGATTAGGCTTTTCCTGAACACAGACATCCTCCTGCCTCTGCCTCCCGAGTGCTGGGATTAAAGGCATGCGCTGCCACTGTCAAGGCTCAAGTAGGAACATTTATGGTTCCTGCAAGTGACAGTGCCACCATAGGTGGATTAAGCCACAGCTTCCCTGCCTTTTTCACTGACCTAAGAAACGATTGAAAAATGTGTCTCATGTGGGATAATTCAGAGACATTGTGAACAAAACATTCATTTCTGCTCTCTGGCTTAGAGAAACCCCAGAAGGTGCTTTGGGGAAAGCATTGTAATGAGCGATTCAGCTGCCCTTCAACCCCTTCCTTGAGGTTTGGAATTTGAACTGCTGTTGAGTTTGACTGAGGCTGGAGTTGTATTTTTGTTTTGAACTTTTTAACTTAAAAGTAGTTGCATGGGGAATGTCATAGTTAGGGTTTCTATTGGTGCCACAAAACACCATGACCAAAAAATGTTGGAGAAGAAAGCGTTTTTTTTTATCTGGCTTATACTTCCAGATCACAGTCCATCATTGGAGGAAGTCAGGAACTCAAACAGAGGCAGGACCTGATGCAGAAGCCATGGAGGGGTGCTGCTTACTGGTTTGCTTACCCTGACTTGCTCAGACTGCTCTCTTATAGAATCCAGAACTACTAACCCAGGGACAGCAGCACATACAATGGGCTGGGCGCTCCCCCATTGATCGCTAATTGAGAAAATGCCTACAGTTGGATCTCATGAAAGCATTTCCTCAACGGATGCTCCTTCCTCTCTGCTGACTCTAGCTTGTGTCAAAACCAGCCAGTCTAGGGAATTCAGCCTTCTTCTCCAGCTTTCAACTTCACTGTGGTATTTTCCAGGGCCATAGCTTGTTTTATTCTACTGCCAGGAAGAAGAAATCTCGTGGGACTAGAAGCAATCTATTTCCCTTGCTGAATTTCTCCTTAGGCTTTAGTGTCAAGAGGGATCGATGAGCTGCTCATGACGGCAGATGATGGTGTGAGTCTCAGAAAGGGCCACTTGCAAAACGGTATGGTTTTGGTTGCATATATTTCTACACTGACCAAGTTAAAAAGGCACAGGTCTGTCTGATGCTTTGTCTTTCTATTTCCTGCTAGTGAGGACTTGTGTGCAAAACTGAGTTAGGAAGTAGGACCCAATCTCGCTGCATAGAAGCTGTAATGATGACCAGGGAGTTACTCAATTCTTTCAGCCTTTTAGTGGCCTGGCCCTCGGTTCAACTATGGCCAAAGTGAATATTGTCTCTAGCACTGACAAGTGACCCTGATTGGACAAAGAATGGAGGTGTTTCATTTCAGAGTAGTCTTGTGATGGGTCCAGCCCTGGCAGTTCTCCAAACAAATGAATCCAGAGAATGAAAGTAGGGCTGGGATTAGTGTGTCAGAAGGCAAACTTCTCACTAGTAGTAGAGCAATTGCTTGGCATGTGCCCATGGATTCAACCTCAGGAGCAAAAGAAGAAAACAATGAATGCATAGACCAAGAAGGAGAAACGTAATTTCTAAATCCTTTCCTCTAAGCAATTTGGTCAGCTCCATTCTCTTCCAATGTCCTTTCTCCTGGTCTTATTGGTGGTCCTTTCTGTTGTAGTAGGAAATTAGTGTTAGCATTCTGAATTAGAAGTCAAGCATGAGAGAGGTCTGAGGTTTGAACCCCACAACCAAAAATGTCAAGTTTTGGAGTCTCGATATCTTCATTTGCTCTTCATGCATGGGTTTGTGCCACGTGGCATGTTTTAACTTTCCAGATCATCATTACAAGTTCTAAGTGAAGGACCATGTGTGAAATTCCTTTGTATGTGCTTACATGGCTATAAGTATAGCCACATATCTTTATTGCTAGCTCTGGCTATGGAAGTATTGAAGTGAGAATCTGGGAGGCATAAGTCTAAGAGGTGTGGACTGGACTCCTCAACCTGGCTGTGGGGGAGTATTCTGCCTCTGCCCCTGTGTGGTCATGGCAGGTTCTCATGTATGTTCTTCCGTCCCACAGTACTGGCCACTGTTCGCATGAAGAATATAAATAAAGAAACATATGAAGATTTCAAATTCATTCAGGTAAGGGCCTTTCAGACATGACAGATGCTAGTTCTTGCCCCATGCTTGATTTTTTGTCTTCCTTGTTCAGAAGATTCTTAGGACTAATTAGTTTAGTTAAAATTGGAATCTTCACTGTCCTTCAGTGTCTATTTTAGGTGGTTTTTAGGTTCAAATTGTATAAATCCAGAACACTTGCTTCACAGGCCATAGTGTTGAGTATTATAATCCTAACTTTTGTTCACTCTGATTTGTACAACTTTGCTCAAGGCTAGCATTTGTCATAATCCTTCCATTGATGCAGTCCCTGTAGCATTAAACATTTTTAAATTCTACCTCTGTGTCAGGCATTTCTTACTAGCTCTCTGGTCATCAAGAGAATGAAAGATTCTTTTATTTTCTTTCCTTCTTTCTTTCTTTTTTTTAAATAAATTTCCAGCTTTTACTTTTAGGATATCTTGAAAGAGAAATATTGAAATGGCAGGTTCCCCCCCCCCCCCCCACCTAACAAAAAGCTTGGAAAAGATGACCACATGAAGAGACCATGGGGCTGGGAAGATCATCTGAGAGTGGGAGCATGGGACTCAGAGCTCTGAGAAGTTTAGGGTGTTTTCAGTTAAAGTGCACACGCGAGCACTGGGCTTCAGAGCTCCCTTGTAGGCAGTTCAGGGTTTCAGAATTACAGAAGAACATCCTAAATTGCCACTTGTTTTGTTTTCCCTCAGGGTAGAAGCCCTATTCTGATGACGGTATATACAACCAACTCTTTTGACACATGGGGAGCTCTCCGCCAGCTTGGGGATCCACAGAGTGAGTCCTTCTTCCTGACCTTTTCAGGGAAACTCGACAACAGTGGCACTGGGCTGTTCTCTTCTTGCTCATTAGTGACCTTGAGGTTTAGGGGACAAGGTTACCAGGTGTTGTATCATATAAGTATCAGTCTGGATAAGTAGATGGCTCCTAGACATCTGCTCAGATGAAGAGGTCATAGAGTAGGAACACTTCTGGGGGCCATTGCAATAGGAACTTAAGTTTCTGTGGTTTTCATTTTAAATACACTTCTCCAAGGCTAGAAAAGTAATGGGATTGAACCATTCCACGAGACAGAGTAACACAATGAAGGCATGCTGGGTATAGAAGTAGGTAGTTGTACAGCTCCAGCTTATCTGATTTTAATTCTTTTGCTCTCCCTGGGGAATTGATAATGGCCACTTAAATGGAGTTGAAGGTAAATGTGACTGTTGCCACCTTTTCAGGTAAGTCGCTATGAGAAGCTGGTGAGTGCCTTAGAGATAGTAAGCTGGAAATAGGTCTGCCCCCGAAAAAGTCATGAGCTGTGTTTGATACACAGTTTATGTGCTAGAAAGAAAAATTCACCCAAATATGAAACCTAGAGAAAGAAGTAATAAGTGACTTTGGATTTTGAAAACAAACACCACCAGCTACTTCAGTCAGTCCTGGTCCATCTAACATGTTTTTCTGGGGATGCGTTCTAAGCAGATCTTGAAGATTTCAGGTTGAGATAGTTTGATAACCTCTGAGCTGGGAACCCTTAAATCTTGGTTCTGGCTCTGCTTTCTCCCTGTCTTGCTCTCTGCAGTGTTGATGAAGGATGTGCGTGAGATCTTCAACCTTGGGTTCTCCCTCAACTTCTACATGTTCCAAGGTGGCACCAACTTTGGCTTAATCGGTGGTGCTCAGTCTGCAGAGGGTTACACACCTGTGGTAACCAGCTATGGTGAGTATTGGTCCTCAGAATTACCTCCAACCTAGTCTGCCCCCATTGTGGAGTCTAGAACATAGTAGATTAGGGAAATCTCTGGAACTGTTTAACTGTCTTAACTTTAACATGTGTTGGGAACTGAGGATTTGGTATTTGTCATGACCTCACTAAATATTGGGGTCTTGGCTTTCTGGGACTTTGTGAGCAGACAGGTTAGTAACCTTTGTCTTGCTTATGTGCTTCACGGAACCTTCCTTTAAACAGCTCTGTGTAAAGTCTGTTGCTTTGGATTTTCTAAGAGAACCACAAAATGTAGCCTCCAAATCTCCTCAGAGACCAAGGGGGAAGTTAAGGGTGAAATAAAGCTAACGTTCATCTAGAAAGATGAGGTCTCATTTTCCTTTACATCATTACCATCCTCGATTCTTTTTAGTGTAATTTTCAGACAGGTGTGTCTTGGTGTCATGGTTTTAATTTGTGTCTTTCTAATAATGAGTAAAGATTTTGAGGATCTTTCCATTTGCTGATTCACCATTTTTTTGTTTTGTTTTGTTTTTGTTTTGGTAAAGTAACTACATACCTTTGTCCCATTTTTTTTAAATGGCAACTTTTTGTTTTTTGTAATTTTGAAAATTTTAAAAACATGAGCTCTGGATAGAAGGCCTTTGTCAAGTATATGCTTTGCAAATGTTTTCTCGCAGTATGTAGCTTATCTTTTTATTGCCTCCATAGTGTGTTTTGAAGATCAGAAATTTAACACTTTAATAAAAGTTTTAAGTTATTAAAAAAACAAAAGAAATTGAGGTATGTAGCAATGGGGGATTCCAGGAAGGCAAGAGACTCCCAGGTGCCAACAGGGATGAGATTAGCTGAAATGGTTAGGGAAGGCCCTAAGTTGGGAGATGGGTCCACCCACTCATCTACAAATTTTCAACCCAGAATAGCTTCTCTCTAAAGGAAAACAGGGACAAAGTGTGGAGCAGAGACTGAAGGAAAGGTCATCCAGAGACTGCCCCACCTGGGGATCCATCCCATATGCAGACACCAAACCTAAACACTATTGCTGAGGCCAAGAAGTGCTTGCTGACAGAGACTATTTAGCTGTCTCCTGAGAGACTCGGCCAGAGGCTGACAAATACAGAGACAGATGCTCATAGCCAATCATTGGTCTGAGCACAGGGACGCAAAATGAAGGAGTTATAAAAAGGTCTGAAGGAGCCGAAGGGCTTTGCAACCTTATAGGAAGAACAAAATTATCAACCAACAAAACACCCCAGAGCTCTCTAAACCACCAACCAAAGAGTACACATGGAGGGACCCATGGCTCCAGCTGTGTATGTAACAGAGGATGGCCTTGTCTGCTATCAATAGGAGGAGAAGCTCTTGGGCCTATGAAGGCTTGATTCCCCAGTGTAGGGGAATGCCATAGCGGTGACCTTGAATTTGGAGATCTCCTTGCCTTATGCTCCTGGGATTCATAGCTACTTTGCTTCAAGATCTCCATACCAAGATCTAGGGTCAGAAACTTGTATCTCCCAGCCTCAAGATCAGGATCAAAGCAGACTAAGACTGTTACAGAAATCCACACTTGACCAAAATTGGGGGAATGTTTAGCCCTCAATGGATGCATTCACAACAGAACTCCTGTGCCTAGATCTCAGGGGACATTGTAATTGGTAATCCAATATCTAGAAGTCATCTATGAAGGAGTCCTTGGCTGAAGAAAAGGCCATCCAGAGACTGCCCCACCTTGGGATCCATCCCATATGCAGCCACCAAACCCAGACACTTGCTGAAGCCAAGAAGTACTTGCTGGCAGGAGTCTGGTATGGATGCCCTGAGAGGCTCTGTCAGAGCCCTAATGATACAGATGAGGATACTTACAGCCAACCATCAGACTGAGTACAGGGACAATAATGGAGGGGTTAGAGAAAGGGCTGAAGGAGCTGTACCGGTTTGCAATCCCATAGGAAGAAAAACAATAACAACCAACTAGATATCCCAGAGCTCCCAGGGACTAAAGTATCAACTAAAAAGTACACATATGGAGGGACCCATGGCTTCAGTTACATATGTAGCAGAGGATAACCTTGTCTGGCATCAATGGGAATAGAGTTCATTGGTCCTGTGACAGCTTGATGCCCCAGCATAAGGGAATGCTAGGTTGGTGGGGCAGGAGGGGGTGGGTGAATTGAGAACCATTCTTGTGGAGGCAGGGGGAAGGGTGTGGAATTGGGGGGTTTGAAGGGGAAACCAGGAAGAGGGATAACATTTGAAATGTAAATAAACAGAATAATAAATAAATATAATAAAATAAAAATATGTTATTCCCGTCACTGCTATACCATTTTCCCTAAAAGTGAAAAATTCTGCAAAGCATAGGTAAATGTCAGTAAAATATTTTTGAATACTATAAATCTTTTTGTAATTAAAAAAAGTAAAAGAAATTGGATAGGAAGGATAGGCTACTGCGTTGGAGGGCCATGGATTGCTGCTGGGACCTACTGTGGCTGCACAGATTGGTGAGGTTTGCCTCCTGTTAACAATCCCCACCCTTATTAAAACTCAGCAAATGCCTCTTAGTTTGGACCAACAGACATATGAAATTCTATTATCACATACCCAAAAAGCACCACCCCCAGATTGCTAATGTTTTTTTTCTTCTTCAGGAGAAAGGAGTCAACCGTAGGTGTTCTTGGGGGAGATGACACATTTCTCTGTTTTCTTTAGACTACTGTGCACTGATAACAGAAAATGGAGACTACACACCCGAGTACCAGGAATTTCAACGTTTTTTCCATTCTGTTACAGGTACTCAGCAGCAATTCCAGTCTGAGTGGTGATGGAGACCTCCAGGGGGATCTGCTCTGGGCTGAAGGGAGGGAAGGAGTGGAGGAGACATTTTGGGGAGAAACCCAATTTGCTCCATGTTGTCATGGGTATTGGAAATGCACGAGATACAGGTTCTGCACTTGTGTGCTCAGCACAGGACCATGTTGCTTGGTCTTGGTTGTGCCTGCAATCCTCTAAAACTTCTAAAAGCTAGAATCTCCATCCCCCGTCTGCACTATTCAGTAAGCATGACTTGGTTGAGGTGGAGAAGTAAGGGTAGACTGTGAAAACCTGGGCTTTAGGAGATTCTAATGAAGAGTTAGGCTGAGATCTCTAGATCTAACAGCCAAGGTCAATGTGCTCCTCTTTCTCAGACAATAAGGGGTACTTCCTAGGACGTTTAAGGATGAGAGGATCTTTATTCCGTTAGCACCTGTCTTAATTCTTCCTGGAATTAGGAAAGACTACATGACTGGGTCTTTCATTTGTGGAGGCTATGGGATAGCAGGGAACTTGGTGTCTTCCAATGGGGTTGTGGCAGGTCCCAGGATTGGCAGCTATGTGCTTTCCATTGCAGATTTTAGCCCGCTCACTCGACCAAAAGCTACACTGACGTTTGCCTATCAACCACTAACATTATTATATTACATGACCCTGTGGGAAGTCCTGCCCTATCTGGTCAAGGTGCGTGTTTCTTGGGTATAGACACATGCTATCACTCTAGGCAAAAAGGGATGGGAAATGAAGAGCTCAAAGACCAAGCAAGGAGTAGAAGATTAGGGAACAAAAGTAATCCTTGAAAGTTTTAGTTCCTTTCCAAGTTTTACAGCTAAGAATAGAAAACCAATTGTATGAACTCAGATTAGACTAAATTTGAAGAAATTGTCTAAACTTGTGTAATACTGGAAAACAGTCCCTTTCATGATTCAGCTTAATGATTCATTTCCCTCCCTCCCTCCCTCCCTCCCTCCCTCCCTCCCTCCCTCCCTCCCTCCCTCCCTTCCTCCTTTCCTTCCTCTCTTCCTCCCTCCCTCCCTTCCTCCCTCCATCCCTCCCTCCCTCCCTCCTTTCTTGCTTTCTGCTTTTGCTTTTTTTTTTTTTAAAGATTCTTTTAATGTGTATGAGTGTCTTGACTGCATGTTTATAAATGAACCACGTGTCTGTCTGTGGAGTCAGAGGAGGGTGTCAGATCAACTGAAACTGGTAGGAACTGAATTCGAGTCCTTTGCAAGGATAAGGCACTGATATTACCACTGAGCTATCTCTGCAGCACTCTCCCTGCTTTCTTAGGTGTTAGAATAGAAGTACATTGACTAGACCTATAGTAATGATTTTTAAAATCCTTTTATTGGTTGCAAATTTCATATCATGCACCCCAGTCCCACTCATCTTTCTGTCTCTTCATACTTGTCCTCTACCCTTCCAATCTCCCCACCAACAGTGAAAAAATCTTGTTGTTGAATCTGTAGTGTGTTACAGTGTGTCCCACAGTATACCCCTTTGTTCATACTTCTTTGCTTGCAAATGTTCATTGCAATGACTTGTTGGTCTGGTACAAGGCTCTTGGCTTCTGCTACTCTATCAATGCTGGAACCTCACTGGGATTCCTCTCAGATATCTGATTGTTGTCCTAATGTCCTTCAGATCTGAAGGATTGGCCCCTCATGCATTCCAGCAGTTCATCGATTGGATAGATGTTGAGGCAGGCCAATTTGAAGCCTTAGATTTGGGCCTGGGAGCTATTTAGTCAGTCCACCTGTTTCCTGCTCTCACGCCCTTGGTGCCAGCCCACCAACAACCACCTACAACCAGGGCCAGCTCTACCTGTTGCCTGGGCGAGGTGTAGGGCCCATGCTCTTGAGTGATGCAGCCGGTGAGGGGCAGGGACAGTTCTCCTTCCTGCAAGGGGTAAGGATGGGGAGAGCATCTCTCCCTCACCCAGGGCAATGATTTTTAATCTTTTTTCCATATAGAGATGCATTATTTAAACCCATGATTAAGTTCAATATATAAAACATAAACTAGGTTAGTCAGGGTGTTACTTCTACAGCACTGAACTTTTCTCTCCTGGAAGGGTCAGTCATCCCTTCTCTAGGATGTTTCTACTCTTAATTTACCTCTAGGGTTCCCAGGAACACAGATGGAAAACTGGTCTAAGGAAACATTGTACACTCATTCTTCTAGAACCCACCACATATCAGTGTTTTGAACTGATGACAATGTTATTCTAGACAACTTTAAGTCTAATGAGTAAGAATAATAATTGGAAGGCCATGGGCCATGGGCCATACATAGGTGGAGGAAGTGAGATTTTTTTTTTACCATTGTCATAGAAATACTGTCTATGTGCTGTACAGTCATAGTAGTTCAGGGAGACCTTGGTCAAGGTGGTATTAAGACCGAAAGGCTGAACAGAAGCAAATGACATGACAACAGAGGTAGAGAAACTGAGGCACTCCCAGTTCCGTTTATAAAGCCAGGAAAGGGTATGTGTTTGTGAACTGGAGTTAGGACAGTGTCACCAAAAAGCCAGGCAACACAGAAGGAGCGGCTTACAGACTTGCAAGAGCATTTTGGGTTTATGTTGTGGTGGGAATCAGACTCAGTACACTCTCTCAGCTAAGCCTCATATTTTCTAGTTCTGCTATTATTTACTTATGTTTTTGGGACAAATTCTTGCTTTGTAGGTCAGGCCGGCCTCAACTTCATAATGCTCCCTTGACCTCCTTTGAGCTGGGATGACATGTATGCACCACAATGCCACTGTTTTTCTCTTGTGCGTCTCTGCTTGTGAGTTCACTGTGGTGCTTTTGTGTATCATATCCCCAGCACTGGAGAAACTGCTTCCGTTTTCCCTGCTTCTCAGTGAATATAAGTTTCCCACTGGCCGCTTACCCAGTGGGTTTCAGCAGCAGTTGACCTTATTGCATTGAAACTAACCATGCTGGGAATATTTACAGTACAGAAATAGAAAGTCAGTTGCCAAGAATTTTGTAGGAAATCTCATATTTTAGGGAATTATTATTAGCACTGTTTTTATTGTGATTTTATTATTGTAGTGATGACTTTTATTTTTTAATTTTTTTATTAAGTATATTTCTTTACTTACATTTCAAATGTTATTCCCTTTCCTGGTTTCCTGTCCAGAAGCCCCCCTCCTGTCCCCCTCCCCCATACAGGTATTCCCCCTATACATCCCCCTTACTGCCCCTCTCACATTCCCCTGGACTGGAGGTCCAACCTTGTCAGGATCAAGGGCTTCCCCTTCTGCTGATGTCCCAACAAGGCTATTCTCTGGTACATATGCAGCTGGAGCCCTGGGTCAGTCCATGTATAGTCTTTCCATAGGGATTTAGTCCCTGGAAGCTCTGATTGGTTGGCATTGTTGTTCTTATGGGGTTGCAAGCTTTTAATCCTTCCTCTAATTCCCCCAGATGCGGGCCTGTTCTCAGTTCAGTGGTTTGCTGCTAGCGTTGACCTCTGTATTGGACATGATCTGGCTGTATCTCTCAGGAGAGATCTATATACAGTCCCTTTCAGCATGCATTTTTTTTTTTTAGCTTCATCAATCTTATCTAGTTTTGGTGACTGTATATATATGGGCCACATGGGTGGCAGGCTCTGAATGTCCATTCCTTCAGTCGCTGCTCTAAACTTTGCTTCCATATTTCCTCCTATGGATATATTTTCTCCTTTCAAGAAGGAGTGGGACTATCCACACTTAGTTATTCTTCTTCTTGAACTTCCCGAGGTCTGTGGATTGCATCTTGGGTAATTGGAGCTTTTGGGCTAATATCCACTTATCAATGAGTACATACCAAGTGTGTTTTTCTGTGATTGGGTTACCTCACTCAGGATGATATTTTCTAGTTCATTCCATTTGCCTATGAATTTCATAAAGTCGTTTTTGATAGCTGAATAATATTCCATTGTGTAGATGTACCACATTTTTTGTATCCATTCCTCTGTTGAAGGGCATGTGGGTTCTTTCCAGCTTCTGGCTATTATAAATAAGGCTGCTATGAACATAGTGGAGCATGTGTCTTTGTTGTATGTTGGAGCATCTTTTGGATATATGCCTAGGAGAGGTATAGCTGTGTCCTCAGGTAGTGGAAGGTCTAATTTTCTGAGGAATCTCCAGACTGATTTCCAGAGTGGTTGTAGCAGTTTGCAGTCCCATCAACAATGGAGGAGTGTTCCTCTTTCTCCACATCCTCACCAGCATTTGCTGTCACCTGAGTTTTTGATCTTAGCCATTATCACTGGTGTGAGGTGAAATCTCAGGGTTGTTTTGATTTGCATTTCCCTTATGACTAAAGATGTTGAACATTTCTTTAGGTGTTTCTCAGCCATTCGGCATTCCTCAGCTGTGAATTCTTTGTTTAGCTCTAAACCCCATTTTTTTAATAGGGTTATTTGTCTCCCTACAGTCTAACTTCTTGAGTTCTTTGTATATTTTGGATATAAGCCCTCTATCAGTTGTAGGATTGGTAAAGATCTTTTCCCAATCTGTTGGTTGTTGTGTTGTCCTAACCACAGTGTCCTTTGCCTTACAGAAGCTTTGCAGTTTTATGAGATCCCATTTGTTGATTCTTGATCTTAGAGCATAAGCCATTGGTGTTTTGTTCAAGAAATTTTCTCCAGTGCCCATGTGTTCGAGATGCTTCCCCACTTTCTCTTCTATTAGTCTGAGTGTATCTGGTTTGATGTGGCAGTCCTTGATCCACTTGGACTTAAGCTTTGTACAGGGTGGATCGATCTGCATTCTTCTACATGTTGACCTCCAGTTGAACCAGCACCATTTGCTGAAAATGATATCTTTTTTCCATTGGATGGTTTTGGCTCCTTTGTCAAAAATCAAGTGACCATAGGTGTGTGGGTTCATTTCTGGGTCTTCAATTCTATTCCACTGGTCTATCTGTCTGTCTCTGTACCAATACCATGCAGTTTTTATCACTATTGCTCTGTAATATTGCATGAGTTCAGGGATAGTGATTCCCCCAGAAGTCCTTTTATTGTTGAGGATAGTTTTAGCTATCCTGGGTTTTTTGTTATTCCAGAAGAATTTGCAAATTGTTCTGTCTAACTCTCTGAAGAATTGGATTGGTATTGTGATGGGGATTGCATTGAATCTGTAGATCGCTTTTGGTAAAATGGCCATTTTTACTATATTAAAATACTAATCCATGAGCGTGGGAGATCTTTCCATCTTCTGAGGTCTTCTTCAATTTCTTTCTTCAGAGGCTTGAAGTTCTTATCATACAGAGCATTCACTTGCTTGGTTAAAGTCACACCGAGGTATTTTATATTATTTGGGACTATTATGAAGGGTTTCGTTTCCCTAATTTCTTTCTCGGCTTGTTTCTCTTTTGTGTAGAGGAAGGCTACTGATTTATTTGAGTTAATTTTTTTTTTCGGGGCTGGGGATCGAACCCATGACCTTGCGCTTCCTAGGCAAGCGCTCTACCACTGAGCCAAATCCCCAACCTCTATTTGAGGTAATTTTATACCCAGCCACTTTGCCGAAGTTGTTTATCAGCTTTAGTAGTTCTCTGGTGGAACTTTTGGGATCACTTAAATATACTATCATATCATCTGCAAAGAGTGATATTTTGACTTCTTTTCCCATCTGTATCCCTTTGATCTTTTTTTGTTGTCTGATTGCTCTGGCTAGAACTTCAAGAACTATACTGAATAAGTAGGGAGAGAGTGGGCAGCCTTGTCTAGTCCCTAATTTTAGTGGGATTGCTTCAAATTTCTCTCCATTTAGTTTGATGTTAGCTACTGGCTTTTACTATGTTTAGGTATGAGCCTTGAATTCCTATTCTTTCCAGGACTTTTATCATGAAGGGGTGTTGAATTTTGTCAAATGCTTTCTCAGCATCTAATGAAATGATCATGTGGATTTGTTCTTTCAGTTTGTTTATATAATGGATTATGTTGATGGTTTTCATATATTAAACCATCCCTGCATGCCTGGGATGAAGCCTACTTGATCATGGTGGATTATTGTTTTGATGTGCTCTTGGATTCGGTTTGCCAGAATTTTATTGAGTACTTTTGTGTTGATATTCATAAGGGAAATTGGTCTGAAGTTCTCTTTCTTTGTTGGGTCTTTGTGTGGTTTAAGTATAAGAGTAATTATGGCTTAAGAGAAGGAATTCGGTAGCACTCTGTCTGTTTCAATTTTGTGGAATAGTTTTTGGATAGTATTGGTATGAGGTCTTCTATGAAGGTCTGATAGAATTCTGCACTGAACCTGTCTGGACCTGGGCTCTTTTTTGGTTGGGAGACCTTTAATAACTGCTTCTATTTCTTTAGGAGTTATGAAGTTGTTTAACTGGTTTATCTGTTCCTGATTTAACTTCGGTACCTGGTATCTGTCTAGGAAATTGTCCATTTCCTGCAGATTTTCAAGTTTTGTTGAATATAGGCTTTTGTAGTAGGATCTCATGATTTTTTGAATTTCCTCTGATTCTGTAGTTATGTCTCCCTTTTCATTTCTGATTTTGTTCGTTTGAACACACTCTCTGTGTCTTCTCATTAGTCAGGCTAAGGATTTATCTATTTTGTTGATTTTCTCAGAAAACCAACTTTTGGTTCTGTTGATTCTTTTTATGGTCCTTTTTGTTTCTACTTGGTTGATTTCAGCTCTGAGTTCGATTATTTCCTGCCTTCTACTCCTCCTGGGTGCATTTGCTTCTTTTTGTTCTAGAGCTTTTAGGTGTGTTGTCAAGTAGGTGACATATGCTCTTTCCTGTTTCTTTCTGCAGGCACTCAAAGCTATGAGTTTTCCTCTTAGCACAGCTTTCATTGTGTCCCATAAGTTTGGGTATGTTGTACCTTAATTTTCATTAAATTCTAAAAAGTCTTTAATTTCTTTCTTTATTTCTTCCTTTACCAGGTTATCATTGAGTAGAGCATTGTTCAATTTCCACGTATATGTGGGCATTCTTCCCTTATTGTTATTGAAGGCCAGCTTTAGGCCGTGGTGGTCCGATAGCACGCATGGGATTATTTCTATCTTTCTGTACCTGTTGAGGCCTGTTTTTTGACCAATTATATGGTCAATTTTGGAGAAAGTACCATGAGGAGCTGAGAAGAAGGTATATCCTTTTGCTTTAGGATAGAATGTTCTATAAATATCTGTTAAATCCATTTGGCTTGTGACTTCTTTTAGTCTGTCTATGTCTCTGTTTAATTTCTGTTTCCATGATCTGTCCATTGATGAGAGTGGGGTGTTGAAATCTCCTACTATTATTGTGTGAGGTACAATGTGTGTTTTGAGCTTTAGTAAGGTTTCTTTTACATATGTAGGTGCCCTTGTATTTGGGGCATAGATATTTAGGATTGAGAGTTCATCTTGGTGGATTTTTCCTTTGATGAATATGAAGTGTCCTTCCTTATCTTTTTTGATGACTTTTAGTTGATTATAGATTTCATTCGATATTAGAATGGCTACTCCAGCTTGCTTCTTCAGACAATTTGCTTGGAAAGTTGTTTTCCAGCCTTTCACTCTGAGGTAGTGTCTGTCTTTGTCTCTGAGGTGTGTTTCTTGCAGGCAGCAGAATGCAGGGTCCCCATTGTGTATCCAGTTTGTTAATCTATGTCTTTTTATTGGGGAGTTGAGGCCATTGATGTTGAGAGATATTAAGGAATAGTGATTATTGCTTCCTGTTATATTCATATTTGGATGTGAGGTTATGTTTGTGTGCTTTTCTTCTCTTTGTTTTGTTGCCAAGACGATTAGTTTCTTGCTTCTTCTAGGGTATAGCTTGCCTCCTTATGTTGGGTTTTACCATTTATTATCCTTTGTAGTGCTGGATTTGTAGAAAGATATTGTGTAAATTTGGTTTTGTCATGGAATATCTTGGTTTCTCCATCTATGTTAATTTATTGTTTTGCTGGATACAGTAACCTGGGCTGGCATTTGTGTTCTCTTAGGGTATGTATGACATCTGTCCAGGATCTTCTGGCTTTCATAGTCTCTGGTGAGAAGTCTGGTGTGATTCTGGTAGGTCTGCCTTCATATGTTACTTGACCTTTTTCCCTTACTGCTTTTAATATTCTTTCTTTGTTTTTGCATTTGGTGTTTTGACTATTATGTGACAGGAGGATTTTCTTTTCTGGTCCAATCTATTTGGAGTTCTGTAGGCTTCTTGTATGTTTATGGGCATCTCTTTCTTTAGGTTAGGGAAGTTTTCTTCTATGATTTTGTTGAAGATATTTACTGGTCCTTTGAGCTGGGAGTCTTCACTCTCTTCTATACCTATTCTCCTTAGGTTTGATCTTCTCATTGAGTCCTGGATTTCCTGTATGTTTTGTCCCAGTGGCTTTTTCCATTTTCCATTATCTTTGACCGTTGTGTCGATGATTTCTATGGAATCTTCTGCTCCTGAGATTCTCTCTTCTATCTCTTGTATTCTGTTGGTGATGCTTGTATCTACAGCTCCTTGTCTCTTTCTTTGGTTTTCTATATCCACGGTTGTTTCCCTTTGTGCTTTCTTTATTGCTTCTATTTCCATTTATAATTCCTTTACCTGTTTGATTGTGTTTTCCTGGTATTCTTTCAGGGATTTTTGTGATTCCTTTCTAAAGGCTTCTACTTGTTTATTTATGTTTTTCTGCGTTTCTCTAAGGGAGTTCTTCATGTCTTTCTTGAAGTCCCCCAGCATCATGATCAAATGTGATTTTAAATTTAGATCTTGCTTTTCTGGTGTGTTTAGATATTCAGTGTTTGCTCTGGTGGGAGAATTGGGCTCCAATGATGCCATGCAGTCTTGGTTTCTGTTGCTTGGGTTCCTGAGCTTGCCTCTCGCCATCAGGTTGTATCTGGTGTTACCTTGTTCTGCTATTTCTGACAGTGGCCAGACTGTCCTATAGGCCTGTGTGTCAGGAGTGCTGTAGACCTGTTTTCCTGTTTTCTTTTAGCCAGTTATGGGAACAGAGTGTTCTGCTTTTGGGCGTGTAGTCTTTCCTGTCTACTGGTCTTCAGCTCTTCCTGTGGGCCTGTGTCCTGAGTCCACCAGGCAGGTTGCTTGGAGCAGAAAAGTTGCTCTTACCTGTGGTCCCATGGCTGAAGTTGCTCGTGGGGGGATGCTTTTGAGCTCTCCGTGAGGGCGGTAACCAGGAGCGCCTGAGACGCCTTTTCGTGAGCCCCCGTGCACTGGGGTTCCAGGTGGTATTAGGTGTTTTCCTCTGGAGTCAGAAATGTGGGCAGAGTGTAGTCTCTTCTGGCCTCCCAGGCCTGTCTGCCCCTCTGAAGGTTTAGCTCTCCCTCCCATGAGATTTGGGTGAAGAGAACTGTTGACTGGGTCCCTTCAGGTCTGGACGGTGTCTCTCTTTTTTATGTCTTTCTTAAAGTCCTCCATCATTATCAAAAAATGTGATTTTTAAATCTAAATCTTGCTTTTCCGGTTTTTTGGATATGCAGTATTTTCTTTGGTGGGAGAACTGGGCTCTGATGATGCCAAGTAGTCTTGGTTTCTGTTGCTCAGATTCCTGCGCTTGTCTCTAGCCATTGGGTTGTCTCTGGTCTTTGCTTGTCTTGCTGTTTCTGAGAGTGACTTGACCCTGCTGTAGGCTGTGTGTCAGCACTCCTGCAGAACTGTTTCCCTGTTTGTTTTTATTCAGTCTTTTCTGAGAACAGGAATCAAAGGATTCTGCCCCTGATTTCTCCTAAGTCCTTGCACCCAGGGGGCACAGTTGGCACTAGACGATTCCCTCTTGTGTCTGGACTGGACTGTGGGCAGAGGGTAGTGTCCTCTGACTTCTCAGGAGTGTCCACACTTCTGAGGGTCCAGCTCTCTCCCCCATGGGATTTGGGTGCAGGGAGCTGTTTGGCGGGTTCAGTTTGGTCCTCTGAGCAGGCCAGAACTGCCGCTACCAGTGGCTGACTGTTCCTATATTCCTGTGTCCAGAGGCACTATATTCCTGTGTGCAGTTTCCCCTTGGACCAAGGATGTGGGCAGAGGTGTGTAGAGGTGACAGTCTATCTTGCGGTCTCAGGATGTCTGCACACCTGGGTGTTCAGCTTTCTTCCCCATGGGATTTAGGTGCAGGGAACTCGTGATGACTTCTTTTGTTTTCTTTCTTTCTTTTTTTTTCTCGGAGCTGGGGACCGAACCCAGGGCCTTGCGCTTGCTAGGCAAACACTCTACCACTGAGCTAAATCCCCAACCCCGTGATGACTTCTTTTAAAGAGTACCTACCCCCAGTTTTAAGATAGATGTTGAATTTCAGTTGTATCTGAGATCTGCTTTAAAATAATCATCTAAGTCAAGAGATGGCTCCGTGGTTAAGACTGATAGTTGTCTTTCTGTAGGATCCACTAGACCACATCTATAACTTCAGGACCAGAATATCCAATACCCTCTTCTGGTCTCTGTAAGGACTGTATGCTCATGGTGCACAGATACCCATGTAGGCAAAACACCCATAATGTAAAGTAATAAAATAAAATAATTCTGTAAAAAGTTGGAAGGCTGAAGTGGAAATGAAACAAGACAAGTCATGTGTTGATGAAATAAGCCAGCACTTCATGAAACAAATGCCTTGGAAATATTTTAATTCTGTAATTCTCTCTGTATTTATTATCTTGAATTGTTCTACAGAATTAGATTCATCACTTTTTTACCTTTAAGTACAGTTTGTACAGAAAAGAAGAAAAAATGGGTTTATGTGTCTTCCAAAGGTGCCGCAGGGATTTTTTGTTTGTTTGTTTTTGTTTTTTGTTTTTTCCTGCTGCTGCGGTTCTTTGTACGGTAAGCAAACATGTAAGATCTAGCTTGTTGAATGCTATCACAGTCTCTTTGACACTTGCATGGATCCATTGTTTTCGATCAGGACCCCTTCTGGTTGATTCTGTGTCTACCTGACAGGACACCCATACCTATTAACATCTTCATTGTTTTGTTCCCCTGGAGAATCTAGGCTGTGTGGCTCCTCAGATTTAGAATTACCTGTTTCTCCAAGGGGGTCTCAAGGACTTTGGTTGTTGTATGTGTAGTGTGTATAGGGGTGTGCTTGCATGTGTATGGGCACATGTGTGTGGGTGCATGTGAATGTATTTGCACATATGCATGAATACATGTGAAGGCTCAAAGTCCCATAAATGTGTCTTGATCATTCTGTACTTTAAAAAAAAAATTGAGGTAGAGTCTCTTCACTGAATTTCAAAGACATCAATTCTGGCTAATCTCTCTAGTTATATGCCTCAGAAATCCCCTGTTTTTGCCTCCCAACTACTGATTACAGGGATATACCACAATTCTTGTGCTTTTCTTGATTTCAGCTTTTCATTTAAATTATGAGAATAACTCATGGGCTGGATGTGCAGTGTAATATGAGATTGGTTGGAAAACCAAAAAGTTAATTTACACATTATGGTTAAACATGGGTATCCTTGTGTAGTCCTTTTCAGTATTCCTGTTTGCATGGTGGTTGGGATCATCCCCTGGAGAAGTGAGCCATGGGTTCTTGGTTCTGAGATTCTTTTCTCTAGCCTGACCCTTTAACATGGCTGTGACTCCTACCTCTGCCACAGACAACCAAGTCTTCCAGGCCACTATCCATGGAGCAGCTGACAGTGAATGGAAGGAGTGGTCAGTCCTTTGGGTACATACTTTATGAGACCACCATCTTCAATGGAGGCCTCCTCACATCACGGGGTCATATTCAAGACCGGGCCCAGGTAGGGAACAATATATAGTTTTTAGTGGAACTTTTATGTTAGTATCATCCTGTGATACTGAGGTAAATGTCTAAGTGGTTGTCAAATCATTTGACCACCAGAAAATTATTACTATTACTCCTCATCTGTCCTTTTAGTGAAATATTTTATACATAGACATCCCTAGGTATATACTTCTGAATGCTATAGAAACTGATAGTGATCTTAAGTCCAGAAGGTACTTCAGGAATACTTACATTTATCATGTATCAACCCCTAATATTTATTATTAGCATATGAGAAGTTGGTTTTGTCATTTAAGTCTTTTTTTTTTTGGTTCTTTTTTTCGGAGCTGGGGACCGAACCCAGGGCCTTGCGTTTCCTAGGCAAGCACTCTACCACTGAGCCAAATCCCCAACCCCTATTTAAGTCTTAAAGACCAGGCTGAGATATGTGTTCCACATAGGAATCCCTCAGGAAAGGTACAGCTGGGAAGTTACAGTGCAGAATTTGAAGGTTCCTTCCCACTCCCAACTTACGCGCTCTTCTAAGTATTCTGAAAGATTTTTTTCCTTCATCTTTTCTCTCACCTTTTCCCAAGACTTCAGGTTGCATATTCCTAGTCCAAAGTCTGAGATGCTCAGTGAAAATACGATAATGCTCAAAAAATTTCACATGGGACTGGGGAGATAATCCAGAGGGTAAAGTGTTTGCTGCCGGAATCTGAGGACCTTAACTCAGATTACCAGCACCTATATAAAAAGTCAACTGTGGTCCCACATGCCTGTCCCACCAGCTCAGGGGAGTAATGACAGGAAGCTCCTAGGGGCTCAATGACTAGGCAGCCAACCTAGCTGAAACAGCTTGCACACACACACACACACACACACACACACACACACAACAATTTCAGAGGTTTTTTTCTTTTAAAAATAGACTATGTTATCAATTCTTTGAAGCTATCCGCTGTTAATAGCTCCTTAGTTACCATTAAGAGCTACTGAGCTTCTCCCACTTCCAATGTAGAGTAATTGACTGGCTCGATCGTCTTTAGGTCTTATGTAGGCAATGACAGCTGCTGTGAGTTCATGAGTGCAGTAGTTGGGTCACATCTGAAAAACAATGTTTTGGTCTGGTCCCTTACAATTTTGTCATCCACTCTCCCAAGATAATTCCTGCGCTCTGGGTGAAGAATGAGATAGGTGCCCCATTTGTGGCTGTTTATTCCACTTATGCTCTGCTTAACTAACTACTGTCCACTGTGTGAAGAAACTTCTCTGATGAGCACTGAGACCTACCCTAATCTATGAGTAGTGAGATATAGATTTAGAGGACAGTTTGATCCTGTGTCCATTTGGCAGAATAATAGTTCACCTCTGGGACCTGTGTGCTCCTCAACCAGATTTACAGTACCAGAGATATTTCCTCCTCTCGTGCAGGACTTAAATCCAACCAGAAAGCAATTGTTTACCCCCATAATATTCACGTCATTACTGCAAGCATGGGCATTTGTCATGCTAATCATTATTGTTGCTCGAAGCTTCTCAGATGAGTAATTCTGTTGCTGCCTGTGCCTTACTCAGTCTTCTTTCTTAGACAATTCAGGACCTCCTGGCAAGGTGTGGAAACACCCTCAGCCCTCACATACCAATCATGAATTAATAGGATTCCCCACAGGCTTCCTTCCGGGCCAATCTATCTGAGATCTTTTCTCAATTGACATTCCTTCTTCCCAAGTGACCCTACTTTGTCAAGCTGACAAAAACGTCCAACAGAGTAGGTAATCGTAAGGAAGAAGGGTAAGGGGAGGTACATTCAGATCATCCCTAAAATCAGTTCAAACATGGTAGTAGGCTCTCCAGATACAATTGGGAGCACCTAGAAGAATTCATCCCCTTGAAGAGTTAAATCTTTGGGGTAAGACACAGACACACAGAGCGGTTGCTGTCCCTCAGTTTCTTCTCCCTTTTGCCACCATTTCCTTGACAATGTTTCTTCCTTCTTACCTTCCTTCCCCTCTAGTTTCCTGCAGGTCTTTTAAGCACTGTTTCCTCCTTGCTCTATGGTTGATCTGCGGTCCAGTTTTCATTGACGGCTCCATGCCAGGAATCTTGTCATTGTATTACTTTAATCTGTTGTTCTTTGTGAACTGAGCCAATGCAGTACTGGGAGACATGGAGTTCATTCAACTTCTGGTCTTGCTTTGCTTTTTTGCATTTTCAATTTGTTTTCCTTTTCTTTATGAGGACCTAACAATGTCCTCTTCTTCCTCTGGCAGGTGTTTTTGGATAAGGACTATGTAGGACTTTTGGACCGCTCCAATAAAGAGCTGCTGCTTTACAAAGATGTATGTAACATTTAAAGTATAACATTCTAGTTCCAGTGAGGCTTGGGCCTGAGAGTTAGTGAGGCCTCATTATAGATTATTTCTACTCTTTTGCCCTTGGTTTGCTCCATTCAGAGTAGCCTGGCAATTGCAGGGAGGGTTATGTATACCTTGGAGGTACTGGTGAATGTTCTTTGAGTGAGTACCATGCTCCCCCTTGAATATTCCCTGCTCAGAGCATTCTGGCTTGGTCACCAGTCCCAAGAGCGTTGTTGTTTAAATATTCAGGTGCCTGTTTCTGGAAAGGGATGGGAAAGCTGGTGTACAAGGGCTTGCTTATCCCATAGCTAGAGACCTACAAGGGTCTGAGGCCTGAAGTCTGTCAGTTACCTACTCATGTGCTGTCCCAGCTCCAGGGAGGTCTGGAAGGTCTAAGAGAAGTGCCAAATGAAGCTTACTCTGGTCTATATTGAATAGCTCACCAAGAAAACCCAGACTCTGAGGATCCTGGTGGAGAACCAAGGCCGACTCACTTCTGGGCAGGATATGAACAAGGAGAGAAAAGGTGGGCTGCAGAGGAAATTAACTGAGATAATGTAGCACCAGACTGCTATTGCTCTTCCCCAGGCTAATGGCACCTGGGAACAGGCATGTGTTTGGCAAAGTGCACACTTTCATGGCTATGAGACATCTCTGTATAGAAACTGTGATATTTTTGTGTTGTATGGTGGCCAGACAAGTCCCATCATATTGCCACACACACATTGATAAAGGGTTTGAAAGTGGTGCCAGAAGTTGAAAGCTATGGCGATATCCCTGGTTGGGGTCCTCTCTTGGGATATCACTTCTTCATTTCCAGGATCCCAGGGCTAATGTGTGTCTTTCTGCTTGGACACAGTACTCCTGAGCAGAGCCACACACCATTTTTCTGCCTGTGTTCTTTGACAAACCTGAGCATTTGAGCTAGGCAGAGCCTCTTGTTTTCCGGATCTGCAGCAGCTGCCATGATTCTGTGCTGTTAGTGTGGGTTGTAAGGCACCCTTTCTGAGAGTGCACTTATGAGGATAATACCTCATAATAAGGATAAGTAGGACATAGGATTAGGTAGCTTACTGGTAGAGTACTTGCCTAGCATGTCTGAAGCCTATTGAACCTTGGGGTTCAATCCTCAGCACCACCAAGGGGAGGAGAGGCTCCAAGGGAATTTATAGAAACTTTCTTGCCAGACAATACCAAGAAAGCACCTTCCTCAGGGAGATCCCTGACTGCAGCCCAAGTATCCTTCTGTCTTTCTTGCCCCCTTCATAGTCCCTCTCATTCCTGCCCTATAGGTTTAACTGGAGACATCTATCTTGACAAGTCTCCACTAAGACCATTTAAAATCTACAGCCTGGAAATGGGAAACGTATTCATACAAAGGTGGGTGCCTTACCTTCAGGGTGATTAGAGGCTAGGTAAGGGGGGAGTTACAATTCAGTGGTGGAGCATTTGACCCAGCATGTGTGAGGCACTTAGTTCAGTTTGCTACTCTTGCATAAAAACAAGATAAGATAAAATATAACAAAAAGGGGTGAACATACAGAGCAGGAAGCATCCTCAGAGGTGTCCAGGTGAATTCAGCCTTTGGTTTTCAGATAGGAAAAAACCAAACCAAAACCAAAACAAGACAAAAAAACAAGCCAATGTCCTGAGTACTCAAAGAAATGATACCAAGCTTCAAACAGCTGTCTAGCGGCAGGGTAGTGACTGTCCCTTGTCCACTGGTTAATCCTGCTGAGTCACAAATGGTGAGGGAGTAGCTGCTACCACAGCAGGGATGGGGTGACAGTGTTCATAGAAGAGGCCAACCTCAGAGGTCACAGATGGTCCATTGGAAGAAAAGTACGCCTTTCACTGGCTCTTGATTCTCTCTTAGGGAATTTCCCAAGTACTGGAAAACAGCGACAAGCCCTGTTATGGGCCCTGCCTTTTTCCTCAGTCACTTGAAAGCTGGAGATCCTCCCCAGGACACCTTCATACAAGTAAAGGTTAGTGCCATTTTTCTTTTGCTCATAGGCCCCAGCCTCCAGCCCCAAAGAACCATATGAAAAGCCACACAGTATGTGAGTCTTGTCCTGTGGCAGGGAGCCAAGCTACCCCAAGTCACAATGGCACCCTGAAGGCTTCTCCCTTTGAGGACTATTAGGACAGGTCAAGGAATGTTAATAGATACAACGGAGGCACGAGCCAGTAAGACTGGCTGGTGTGTACACTGCAGCAGGGATTTAGTGAATGTAAGCCATTAGTCCTCACTCACAACCCTGGCTGTAGAGACCTGTACCACTGTTATGAGTTCAGCACCCAAGGCATGCTATCCAGATCACCTTGGCTGCCATCCCTAATGTTCTACAATTTGGGCTATGCTTGTAAAGGCTGGTGTGTTTTGATGAATATTGGATGATAAATGGGCATCTCCTCTGCTGGCTTGGGTCAGACCTGGGGAGATGAGATTGAATTAGATTATTCCTTGAGGCTTGATGCTGAGAGGCCTCCAAGGGAGGGCAGTGGCACAGACTGAAGAGCACTGTCCCACCCATGGCTCTCAGTGTTAATCCATCCTGTCTTGGTCTATGGTAAGGATGGGTGGGTCACTGGGATGGGGTCTTTCTGCTTTCTATCTTTACATCTAGAAGTTAGATCCTGAAACCTCACAATATTTTTCAGGACTGGGGAAAAGGTGTCATAGCCATCAATGGAAGGAGCCTAGGACGATATTGGAATATTGGCCCCCAGGAAACCATCTTTGTCCCTGGCTCCTGGCTTCACCCTGGAGTTAATACGGTGAATTCTCCCAGTGTCCTCTGCTTCCTAGTGCAATTTCTTTGAACTCTGCTCTGGCCTCAGAGGGAGAGCACAAATCTTCTGGCTGATTTACTTTCTTTTTTTGTGCAGATCATAATGTTTGAGGAGTTGAAAGGTGGCGTAAAGATCCACTTCACAAGCAGGGCTCATCTAGGTATGCCATTTCCAAGGGTTCGTTCAGCATCTGGGAGCACGCTTAGCTCTTGTATAGTAGATGGACTTTCTATTATGTTTACACAGCTCCATTTGTCCCTCCCATTTTAAGATGATATAATTAGCCTCCCCCTCTAACATCCTCATGCCAGCTCCCTCAATCTTCCTTTCTGATGGTTCCACCATATTTTCGGGGTCCAAGTTCCAGTTTGGTCAACCTCCGCCTCTTCTACTTCTAACCTTTTCTAAAATGAACCTCCTCTCTATGGCTCTTTCTCAGGTTGCAGGGTTAGATAACTTCCAGATTCCTTTCTAGCATCCTTTATTTAGCCAGTTTTCAAAGGAAGGAGTGCATGGAACAGTTACATTGGACCCAAAATGCAGAGCGTTTATATTTGTCCTTACCAGGGCAGCTACTTTCTAGGCACTGAGCCTCCTTTGAACCTTTTTTGGTAGCAAGAGTCAGATATCCGTTTGTCCTCTGACACTCCCTTCCCTACGGCTGACAACCAAGCCTGAGACTTGCCATGCAAGTGTTCTGTCACTGAGCCACAACCCAGCCCCAGAGAGCCCTATGGAGACTCCCTTGCCTCACTGCATTAGAGTCTTTTTGGGCCTAGTGAGCAAGCTTTCTAGTCCCCATAGATCAAAGTTTTACCCTCTTTGGGATGGACGTGGAACACACAGTATGCTAATCAGATTTTCTCTTTTCAGGACATTGAATCTCAAGAGATGTGATGTAAGCTAGAAGACAGCCAGCTGAACCACATCTGCAGTGGTCCTGGGAGCAATCCGTCAGTCCTGACCTATAGGTCCATCTACACTGGCTTCATTCTCTACCCCATGCCAGGCGTGGGTTCCACCATCCACCTTCTCACTTGACAGCAAACCCAGCTTTTGACTCATTAGCTTACCTGTTTCTGATGCTCACAACGAAATAGGCTTTACCCACTCACTTTCTTTGTCACATTTCTTCTGTTCAAAGCTCTTTGACGAGCAAATAAAATTTTGGGAAAAATGCTCAGAATAACTGGCATTGCAAGTGCAAATCCGAAGTGAAAACAAATGTTTTCTAAGAAGTCAAATAAAATAGAAACTGCAGGCAATGGCGGGGGTTATCATATATGTTTTCTTGATTTAGAGTAAAAAACATCAATGGTGTTTTCCTTTGTCTTCTCAGTGGTCATTCCATTCTTGCTTCTTGGAGGCTGTGTCAATCAACTGTGCCTCCCTTTTCCACCTTTGGCATCTGATTTATAGTCCCTGTTGATTGCCTTGTCTATGCTTGATCTTCCTAGGATAAGATTCAATGTTTCTGAGCTATACCAGAGGTCCCAGAGACTTGCCCAAGTCCCTGGGGTAAATCAATTTGGTGGTCCCTCTCAGGTTGGTAGAGGGAAGACCCATTGTGTTTAAAGCTACTACAACCTGCTCTGCTCCATTCCATAAACACTACCGATAGCTTCTCTCTGAACTTGGCAACAATCTCTTTACCTATCTAGTTTCCAAGGCTATGCCAGAAATATACATCTCAATTCTGTGGTGGCCTAGTGTCTCCACCACCACAAACTCTCTTAAATTTAAATCACCACATGAAAGAACACACAACATAACAACATCTGATCCAATTAATAAGATATAATTTCCACCGAGACACATAAAGTCCTGTACACATCCATCCCATAAGCACATTCATAACAACCTGTAAAGGTTCAGAGTGGAATCTTAACGTCTGCCTCCATGTTCTCCCAGCCGCTTCATCTCTAGACTCCTTCCCTTCCAGTCTCCTCTTCCCTCAAACTTTTCCCTCCTGCCCATCCTTCCTTCTCGTCCAATGACAGGCCTCATTCTATCTTGTACCTGCTTTCACCTGTATGACATCCTACAATGGTGGATCTCTCAAATGATAATTTACACTGTCATATCCTTATTTTAAAAAACCCATACTTTACCTGAAAATTAGAATAATTTCTCATCTACATTTTTCCTTCCTTCCTTCCTTCCTTCCTTCCTTCCTTCCTTCCTTCCTTCCTTCCTTCTTTCCTTCTTTCTTTCCTTCCTTCCTTCTTTCCTTTCTTCCTCCCTTCATTGTTTGTGCTTGTACATGCGTGTACATGCCGCAGCACATATGGTTTCCAGGGATGAAACTAAGGTCTTCAGGCTAGGAGGCAAGTGCTCTTATCTACTAAGATGCCTCACCATTCTCTACCCAGACATCTTTCCTGTTTCTCTCCACCCCCTTATTTATTTTATATCATAAGCTTGTTTCTTCCATTTGCCCCAGCTTTCTGTTTCCATTCAAGCTCCTCTGAACTAGGAACCCTGCATCCTGTCAGTGTTGATCATGGAATGTGGCAGAGGGAGCAAACACTGCGGCTCATCCTGGGTGCGTTGTCCACCTGGATGTGTTCATGGACCAGATAATCTATGATCAAACCTCTAAGTTAATATATTAATATTAATATATCATTATAAAGCGTTTATTACTCTTTCTGGATCACCCCGTTTGTATACAGCTCTTCTATTTGGCCTTGGCTTATGTACCAACTCTACCCTTATACTGTCAGGATGGCAAAAATTGCTTTTTAAAGTGACATCACTCACATACTTATAGCCTTCTTTAATCCCCCACTCTTCCTTCCTTTATCTTTATTGTTCCTCTTCCTCCCCCTCTTATTCTTTGGTTTATTTTAGATCTTATTCTGTAGCCCAGGCTGGCTTGCAATCCATTATTTAGTTTAGGTTTGCATCAAATTTGTAGCAGCCCACGTGATTCAGCTTCCTAAGTGCTTGGGCAACAAGCCACAATTGAACAGCCCTAAGGAAGTTATAGCCTCGTCTACCATTGGCTCAATAAGGTCTCAACTACAGTCTTAAAAATTGGCCAGAGTTTATGGCCATACCACCCTGAACGTGCCTGATCTTGGAAGCTAAGCAGGGTTGGGCCTGGTGATGGGAGACCACCTGGGAATACCAAGTGCTGTAGGCTTAAAAAAAATTGGCCAGATTATTAATCTGTTAAATTTGTTAATCTACACCATCACTTTAGGAGACCAAACTGGTTCCTGACAAAATGATTACATTTGTCCATCCTTGCTGTGGTGGATAACTGTACTTACCTAGGGTGGTAGTTTGTCCTCTGATGTTTAAGTCTTCATGGAATCCAAGGTGACTTCAATTTCAGGGCAATATCCTGACTGACTCTGTACCTTTAGCTAAAAGCAAAGAAAACAGACTCAAAAGAAAAAGAGATGTCAAGTTTCTGTTATTCTTTTAAATAGTTACCTTGTGTGAGCAAGTGAGGAATGTAAGTGTTACAGCTCTGAAGGGAAAGGTGTCCTTGCAGTTAGGAGCCAAGGAACACCAGAAAGTCACAGTGCACAACAAACCTCACACAAGAGCTTTATTGAGAAAGATACAGCAGGGTGCCCGCCTCTGCTCTGGAGAGGAGCAGCAAAGAAGGAAGCAGGCTTTACATAGGGCTTCTGGGGAGTGGGGGAGGTGTGAGATTTCCAGGGTGGCCTGGGATTGGTGGGATTTTTTGGTTTGGTCTTAGGGCAAACTCAGGGATTGGTGTGATTTTTGAGCTCAGGAATTGGTGGGTTTTTGAGCTGGGGAATTGGAGGGTTTTTAAAACCCAGAAGTAATTTTAGACTTTTTATTCCACTGTTTTAATCGTGAGCAACTTCTATGTGTCTGGTTCAATACCCTTCCACTCCCCTCTTAAGTTAGGGTGTTGGCTAACCTGGCATTTTCTCAATTGAGGTTCCCTTCTTTTAGATAACTCTAGTCTGTGTGCCAAGTTAATATAAGACTAGAGAGCACTATATAATGATATAACTATATATAGTTAAAATATTGTTCTAATATAGTTCGACTCTTAATGATACTGAAAGAATGGATACACACACACACATACACACGCACGCACACACACACTAAATCACACACACACACACACACTCATATGTATAAACCTCAAAACTATATCAAAATTTCAAACCTTTTGCAAATTTATGGAACACTTCTTGTGACCAAAACCAAAATTTAAAAACAACAAAATGCTATGCTATAATAAATATAGACAAGGTTTTATATAGGAGGATTGCCCATATAGCAAATTAAAAAAAAATATGTATTCTTCAAATTTTTCAGAATATTTCGGTAAAGCTGAGACACTCATCTCTCTCCATTTTTAGTCACAGACACATTAGAAATGAAATGCACTAAAATCACCTTAAAATATTAGTCATTTATAGAGTGGCTATTTGAAATGATTTACACAGAAAGAGATTTTTGAGAACCTTGGCTTTATTAAGACTCTGCTCCCTGGTAGTCAAGAGCCTGAAAACATTACCAGGAAATACAAGAAATTATCTCAACAAAATATAAAATCTTATCATTTAAATCCATCCTTTTCACTGATATCACTAGGAATAGAGCAATGTTTTAATCAGTAGTTGTCGCCTTGATACAGACAATTCAGTTCCAGTTTTATACTGTTGTGTTAAATCCTCTAGATGAATTTAGATTTAAAAATACCTTTTACAAAAATGCCCTTTAACTTTGCAAAAGTGTTGATAAAATAGAATCTTATGCCCTTTGTTTTCTCATAAATTTCTCTTAAGTCCCGTTGTATTTTCTGCACATAGATTTCAAGTGCTGGCTAGAATTTTAATGCTAAGTAAATTTATTCCTAATTAACAACCAGGACAAAGAAATCTTAAATTGTTTCTATACGCATTGTTAATTAATGAAAACAAGCTTGTTCTGATCCATATTCCTTTTTTTTTTCTTGGCAAAGATCCAACCATTTAATAACAAAAGTTTCCCACCCTTACGCCATGACAATGTCCTGAGCACAGGATGGGCACAGCTATGTAAGAGGCTGTGGAAAGCCAAGAAAAACGAGGGTGTCAGAAGGACTCCTGAATTAAGAACTGGGTTGGGTACAGGCCTCTTTGCCCAGATACTGGTATTAACCACACAGGAGGCTGGGGCTGGCCACACATGACCAGTGTGAGAGTCATGAGAGTCACGTATGAGAGTGCTGGCTAGTGTGTATGTATGTTTTACTAGCTGCCTCTGCCAAGTCCAAATCTCAGTGAGGTACGACTGGAGCCCACACAGGCCTTGTCCTCTTGGCCTTTTATAAAGACCTCACAGCATTATTATCATGGGCTTTCTTCTTCTCGGCGAGCTTGTTGGCTTCTTGGATTTTGTGCTGCTTGCCAAACATGATCTCTTGGTAAAGGGACTTCTCTTGCCTTTTCATCATCATCATGGCCAGATGCTTGGCCTCACTTTCTTCCTCCTGGGTCAGCCACTCCTTGTCTTCCAGCTTCACAGTGCGGGCCATAACCTGGGGCTTCTTTTCTTCCAGCCTTTGCTGCTCCAAGGCTGACAGATGCGCCTCCTCCTCCTCCTCCCATTCAGCTTCCACATCTTCCTCCTCCTTTTCCCTGCAACATCACCATCACCTTTGTTGTCATCAATTTCCTCTTCCAAGTTTCCTGAATCTTCTCCCCGCTGTATAGCCAGGAGCGTTAATTTCTCAGGGGGAACGTAATCTCCTTCCTTCTCAGATATGAAAAGCAAAAGGTCAACCCCAGGGAAGTACTCTGCTTGTGCTTTTCCTGTGCCTCCAGCTCTTTCCTTCGACCTCCCTCCTGTGCTGTCACCTCCCCATCAGTCAGAAACTCATTAGCCCCAGCCTCCTCTACAGCAGGCACCACTACTTGGGCTGGGCTGGCACTGAGGGCAGCCAGTTTTTCCAAAGAGCTCTCAGTCCAATGCATATGTGTCCTCGCTGACCTTTGCTTGGCCTTGGCCTTCAAACCTGGGTGGGTAGTGAAGGTTGAGTAACGGGTAGAGGCAGACGTTGATGAAGTCCAGGAGAAAGGTATAAAACTCAGTGAAGGTGGCCATGACCCTGTAGTCCACATCTGTTGAATGATCAAGGGAGGACAGCATAGGGGGCAATCCATACAGTGGGCTGATTCAGCACCTCAGCCTAATAGCAAATACCTTTAATGGACATGAAGACCTTGCATAGCTCTCAGGCAACAATGACATAGTGCAAGAACAGTGAGGTGGTGGCACAGCTGAATGGTCTGCACATGGCACTTGCCCATCCAAGGGAAGGTGGAGAAGAGGAAGCGTATTGACAGAGCATCATCTAGGTCCTGCAATGCATTGATAAATGTGAGGTACTGCTCCTTGACAATGTGGTTAAGTTTGTAGCTGGGTTTATTATCCTTCAGGCACTCTATAGCATTCCATTTGCTCTTCCCATAGGCTTTGTGGAGCTTCTGGACAAACACCTCGTACTCTTAGAACTTGTTCACGATGGGTTCATGGAGGAGGAATTTAATATCTTTGATAAGGTAAAATGTTCAAGCTGCTGTGGAACCCTTGGTAACTTTCTTTGTACACTTGGGTTCATGAGGATAAATACCTTTCAGGATACACATCCAACTGAAATCAGGCAGGCTCAGCTGCAGCTTCTTCTGGGCTTTGTTTCAGGTCATATAACTGGTGGCAGAACTTCTTTCATACTTCCTCTCCAGACCTCCCATAACTCCACATTGAGAAACTCTTGAAGGCAGTGTGGAAAGGTCCTAAGTTCCATTTATGACAGACGGAAACTGATTAAATTAACATGTCTACATAGTAGAATATCAGAAGCCTCTTAAGTGGATGGCAGCTTGTTTTTACAATTTCCCCATTTCTTTCTCTAACTCCCAAATTCTAGAGTGAGCTCTTGAACCTATGTATTAGCTTGGCTTGGCTATGGAAAGAATCTTGAAGAAGTTTCTCCTCCAAATTCACATTTACACACATTCTCCTAGATATATGCTTTATATTATGAATACCAAGAATAGTAATATTTAGCTTACACTAAGTTTTTAGAAATTTTCAAAATTGAAGTAACCACAGTACTTTTTTTCAGGAGTTCTTGGGCAGATTAAGTTATATTCTATGTTGTCTTAAGACTGCTTTGGTTAAAGGCTCATGTGTGTCAGAAGCAAGAGTCAATGCTATGAGAGTGTTTTGAGTTAGTAACAAATACTGCTTAGTAGGAATCCTTTTCCAAAGCATCTTGGATTGACTAGTTTCTCTTGGATATGTTAGAAAACCCCAACATCAATTGGCACAGAGTATTTTAGTGTGCTGGATGAATAACTCTTATGTGCATGAACTAGATGGACTCTCTGCGTTTCTTTTAAGCCAGAAATTGGTGTATTTTAATTTTGCTCCCTATGAGACTACCATGCACCATGGTCATATACCCAAATAGTGGTTAACCTAATCAACGTGATAGAATTTAGGATGACCTAGGCGACACATCACTTGGCACACTAATGAGGGCACTTCTAGAAAGCTTTAGTGGAAGAAGGAAGACTCATTCTAACTGTAAATGTGCTGCTAAAATTCCTTCCCAGGGGGAGACAGAAGTCAAAGACATGTTTACCCCTTCTCCTAAGTTCCCAGTGACAAACTGAGGCATGATTCTGCCAAAGGGAAGAGTTTATTGGGCTTCCTTCTAGAGCACTGGTGAGGAGTTATTTTGGGGTATGGATATCCTCCCTGTAGGATGTTCCTGGAAAGCTTTTGCTAAGTAGAATGAAGGCTCTTCTATAACTCATAGATAGAACACCCCTCCCCTGGTCTTCCTTAGTCTATATACTCTAGCTTTTCCCCAAGGTCATGAGCAGTTTTACAGAATTGCATGTAACAGGTGGTAGAGAGCTGCTGATACCCTTCCATGAAAGGTATCAAAGTCAACAAGCCCAAATGGGACCATTCTTTTACAATAGGGTACAGTCTAACTCCCTGATGGTGCCCACGCCACCATGGTACCAAGAACCAGGCATAAGCCTGGAGAATCTAACAGAAGACAGAGACTTGGGTCATTCATGTTATGAGAATGCCAAAGCTTTACTGAGGTTCACAGTATATATACACCAAGTCCACTGTGTGGGAAAAACTCCTGGAAGCACAATGAAAAAAACAAGTTTATATTCTCAAGATAAAAAGCAGAAACATGGAAATGACAAAAACAATTTTACGTTCTTGTTCTCGGGATAAAAACAGGAACTGACCCAATGGTGTTATGGCCCATCCATAACACCAGATCCCAGACAGCAGATTTTTTTCTTAAAAACAATAGTTTCCACATGCATTAGCAAGGCTCAGCAGGGGGCAAACACTGAGGGAACCCAGGAGGGTCTGACAATTCCCCAAGATGGCAATTACTTAGCTTGGAGGAGAGTCACTCACAGCAAAGTAACATCTGTGTCTGTTTCTTTTCCTGATGCTGTTACAAAATGCCTGACAAAAGCAACTTTAGGGAGAACAGCTCACAGGTTCAGTCCATCCTGCTAGGGAAGTCCAAGTACCAGGAGCTTGAAACAGCTGTCCACAGCTCATCTGTATGTAAGATGCCGAGAGCATAGCTGGCATAGCACAAACTTAATCCCAACACCCAGGAAGCAGAGGAAGGTGAATTTCCATGAGTTTGAGGTTAGCCTGGTTTACATAGTGAGTTCCAGGCCAGTCAGGGTAATTTAGAGATAGCCTGTCTCAAAGACTAAACAACAAATAAAAATATACAAAACAAAGAAAAAAAACCCAACCAACCAAACAAACTAAAACCAAGAAACAGACCCAAGTAATGAGCAAGACAGCAAAAAGAAACAGAGAGAAATGAATGTAATCATGATGGTACTCAGTTTCCATTCTGTGCTTTATAAGTTTAGGATTCTTTGCCCAGGGAGTGATTTCTCCAATTTTCAAGATAACTCTTCATATATTAATTAACATAAACAAGATAACTGCCCTCAGGCATGTACAGAGGCCTATCTCCCAGATGATTTTAGATTCTGTTAACTTAACAATTAGCAAATAGAGAAAAAAGCAAATGGAGCCAGAGTTCACCCCTCTGTCTGCTTCCTGATGCTGCACATGTAAGCAATTGTCTCACGTTCCTGATGATGTGAAAGTCAATTCTCATGGTTGCAATCCCCTGGAATGATGTACTGTACCCTCAAACATGAACAGAATCAACTTTATCCCTTAAGTTGTTTTTACCAGGTACCTTAGCAATGAGAAAAGTAACTGATATCTGCCAACATCTCCAATTACAGTAGATACCTAAACTCATGCAAGATGAGCCAGAGGAAGCATTTGCCTCCTTTCTTTGCTGTCCCAGTGAACCTCATGGTAGATAAATGTCTAATAGAACTTTGGCTATAGGCAGCAGGTTTTTCAGCCTAGACACAGACACAAAGATTAATCAACAAATATGTAAAACGACCCAGAAAGCAACATTGAGTCAGAATGTATTCTTGTATAGATTGATATGACGGCTCTATGGTATGGTTAAGGGGAAGGTTTTTATTGTAGATGAGGGGGGGAGGGAGGGAGGGAGAGGGAGAGAGAGAGAGAGAGAGAGAGAGAGAGAGAGAGAGAGAGAGAGAGAGAGAGAGAGAGAATATGCAATATAGCAGGGCTATAAGGATAATGAGCCTGTGAGTTGAAGTTTAGGGTAGGAGAGGAGATGAGAAGAGCTAGGATGCTACTGGCAAGGACTTTGAAATCTGTAACAGGTACTTGAGGTACTGAAGGAGTCTGGAAGGCCAGCATGCACCTTGGTATGCTAATGGGCACCACAGGTAGTGATATATTCCTTCTAAATTTCAGAATTGGGAAACTGGAGTTTCCTTTGGACATGATAATTATTAGATAAATCATTTCATGTTTATTAAAAAATGAGTCAGACAAAATTTTCTTAAGGGGATACCAAAAATAGTACAGACCTAGTACTTCACAATGGTTGATGTACACTACTGTGGTGACCTCCCAGCTACCCTTGTTTTATTGTTGTCTTATATCACTTCCCACATAGTTACCAACAGAGAAGTTATAAGGTTAAAGTTTTCCCATCAAACCAGCAGGCACCCACATTTTTGGGGAGAGAAAAAAAAAACTAAATAGCTCAAAATAACCACAAAGAAAAGGAACCCAATTTCCTGTCAGAAAAATGTCAGGGATTTATGTTAATTCAAAAAGTACAAAGGAGAATTCTTTGTTTAGCTCTGTACCCCATTTTTAAATAGGATTATTTGATTCTCTGGAGTCTAACTTCTTGACTTCTTTCTATATCTTAGATATCAGCCCTCTATCAGATGTATGATTGGTAAAGATCTTTTCCCAATCTGTTGGTTGCTGTTTTATCCTATTGACAATGTCCTTTGCCTTACAGAAACTTTGCAATTTTATGAGGTCCCACTTGTCAATTCTTTTTTTTTAAAGGTTTATTCACTTATTATATATAAGTACACTGTAGCTGTCTTCAGATACACCAGAAGAGGGCATCGGATTCCTTTACAGATGGTTGTGAGCCACCATGTGGTTGTTGGGAATTGAACTCAGGACCTCTGGAAGAGCAGTCGGAGCTCTTAACCACTGAGCCATCTCTCCAGCCCCCCATTTGTCAATTCTTGATCATGTTCTGTTCAGGAAAATTTCTCTTGTGCTTATGTGTTCGAGTCTCTTCCCCACTTTCTCTTCTATTAGTTTGAGTGTATCTGGTTTTATGTGGAGGTCTTTGATCCACTTGAACTTGAGGTATACAAGGAGATAAGAATGGATCAATTTGCATTCTTCTACATGCTGACCTCCAGTTGAATCAGCACTATTTGTTGAAAATGCTGTCTTTTTTCCATTGGATAGTTTCAGCTCCTTTGTCAAAGATCAAGTGACTGTAGGTGTGTGGATTCATTTCTCAACAGAAATACTGAATGACTGAGAAGCACCTAAAGAAATGTTCAACACCCTTAGTCATCTGGGAAATGTAAATCAAAACAACTCTGAGATAACACCTCATACCAGTCAGAATGGCTAAGATCAAAAACTTAGGTGACAGTAGATGCTGGTGAGGATGTGGAGAAATAGGAACACTCCTCCATTGTTGGTGGGCTTGCAAGCTGGTAAAACCACTCTAGAAATCAGTCTGGCGGTTCAGAAATTGGACATAAGCACTACTTGAGGACTTAGCTGTACAATTCCTGGGAATATACCCAAAAGATGCTCCAACATATAATAAGGACACATGCTCCACTATGTTCATAGCAGCATTATTTATAATAGCCAGAAGCTGGAAAGAACCCAGATGCCCTTCAACAGAGGGATGGATACAGAAAATGTGTTACATTTTCACAATGGAGTACTACTCAGCTATTAAAAACAATGACTTCATGAAATTCTTAGGCAAATAGATGGAACTAGAAAATATCCTGAATGAGATAAACTAGTCACAAAAGAATATTCATGGTATGCACTCACTGATAAGGGATTATTAGCCCCAAAGCTTGGAATACGTAAGAAAAAATTCACAGATCATACGAAGTTCAAGAAGAAAGAAGACCAAAATGTGGATGCTTCATTCCTTCTTAGAAGGGAGATCAAAATACAGGAGGAAATACAGGGACGAAGAGTCGACTGAAGAAAGTGTCAACCAGAGACTGACCCACCTGGGGATCCATCCCATATATAGCCACTAAACCCAGTCAGTATTGCTGATGCCAAGAAGTGCTTGCTGACAGGAGCCCAATATGGATGTCTCTTGAGAGGTTCTACCAGAGCCTTACTGATACAGATGAAGATGTTTGCAGCTAACCATTGGACTAATCATGAGGACCCCAATGGAGGAGTTAGAGAACGGACTGACAGAGATGAAGGGGTTTGCAACCCCATAGGAAGAACAACAATATCAACCAACCAGACCATACTCAGAACCCCCAGGGACTAAACCACCAACCAATGAGTACACATGGAGGGACCCATGGCTCCAGCCCCATATGTAGTAGAGGATGGCATTGTTTAGCATTAACAGGAGGAAAGGCCCTTGGTCCTGTCAAGGTTCATTTCCCCAGTGTAGGGGAATGTCAGGGAAGTAGGAGCATCCTCATAGAAACAGGGGAGGGGAAGGAAGAGGGGATAACATTTTAAATGTTGATACATAAAATATCCAAGAAAAATAAAATTAAAAACAAAGAAATAAACAAACAACATGTGATAGTTTGTATATGCTTGGCCCAGGGAGTGGCACTCTGAGGTGTTGTGGCCTTGTTGGAGTAGGTGTGTTACTGTGGGTGTGGGCTTAGGACCCTCACCCTAGCTGCCTGGAAATCAGTCTTCTCCTAGAGGCCTTCAGATGAAGATGTAGAACTCTCAGCTTTGCCTGTACCATGCTTGCCTGGGATGCTGCCATGCTCCTGCCTTGATGATGATGCACTGAACCTCTGAACCTATAAGCCAGCCTCAATTAAATGTTGTTCTGACTTGCCTTGGTCATGGTGTCTGTTCATAGCAGTAAAACCCTAACTAAGACACAACGAAACCTAAAAGTGAAAATGGCCTTCCAAATTGAGAAGGGAAAAGAAGAGCTTCACTGTCTGGAAGACCTCACCATGAGCTTCAGGGCTTATAATGTCAAAGTATGCACTGCTTTGCCTCACCAGAGTGACAGAAAGAAGCCAGTGATGGTCAAAGTGGAAAGAGAAGAAAATAGATCCTGGAACAAGGCTGATTCCAGGTTGTGTGGTGTACAGGCTGATGACATGTCCTGTCCATAGTATGACTAAGGGGAAGGTTTTTTTTAATTGTAGTTATAAAGGGGGGGAGGTGGAGACAGTGAGAGGCATCTGGAACTGTCTAGAGCAAAGAAAAAAAGTAGACTGAATAATATAGCCAGGGCTATCTGCTAGACAGGGAAGAACAGCTGGACATAGAGAAAAGATAGTGAGAGAAGTTGAGCAGAACAGAGCAGCAGGTGAGTGAGAGAGAGTGTGTGTGAAAGCTTGAGAGAGCAATAGAGAACAAGAGAGTTTGAAAGAGGAAGGAGAGAGAGAGAGAGAGAGAGAGAGAGAGAGAGAGAGAGAGAGAGAGAGAGCAGGAGAGACCAGATCTAGAGAGAGCAATAGGGAACAAGAGAGTTTGCAAGAGGAAGGAGAGAGAGAGAGAGAGAGAGAGAGAGAGAGAGAGAGAGAGAGAGAGAGAGAGAGAGCAGGAGAGACCAGATCTAGAGAGAGCAATAGGGAACAAGAGAGTTTGCAAGAGGAAGGAGAGAGAGAGAGAGAGAGAGAGAGAGAGAGAGAGAGAGAGAGAGAGCAGGAGAGAGCAGATCTAGAGAAAGCAATAGGGAACAAGAGAGTGAGAACAAGAGAGAGGAGAAAGTAAAAGAGCAGGAGAGCTAGAGAGAGCAATAGAAAACAAGAGAGTGAGTGAGAGAGGAGAGAGAGAAAGAGCAGGAGAGCTAGAGGGCAATAGAGAGCAAGAAAGTGAGAGCGAGAGAAGAGGGAAAGAGAGCAAGAGACAGGGAGTGTGAGAGAGAGCAAGAGAAAGTGAGAGAGTTCCCGATAGGAGTCATAGGTAGCCATTTGTCCCTTCTGCCATAGGTAAGGGACAGACCTTTTTTGGTAGAGGGGAACAGGTGTCATAAGTTCCTGAGGAATGCTGGCTTTTATCTAACCTCCAGCAGTCCTTCTGCGGTCCAGGCCGAACTCATTTCTGGATATTTAGATTGTCTTTTGGAGTTTGGGGAATTGGAGTTTTCTTTGGACCTAACACATGGTTTCTTCCTTCCTTCCTTCCCTTCCTTCCTTCCTTCCCTTCCTTCCTTCCTTCCTTCCTTCCTTCCTTCCTTCCTTCCTTCCTTCCTTCCTTCCTTTCTCCCTCCCTCCCTCCCTCCCTCCCTCCCTCCTTTCCTTCCTTCCTTCTTTTCTTCCTTCTTTTCTCTTTTCTTTTCTTTTTCTTGTCCAGGGTTAACTAGCTGCAAGAGGCCAACACACAAAAGGTGTTTTCTTCTTGTTTGATTTGACCAAGTTGTAAGAAGAGTTTAAAGGTAAAAGCCTGAGGTCTAGAAGCTCCAGAAAGCTAGACTTAGCTGCCTGTTCCAGTGTTAGCAGAGAGACAGTAATGGCAGGAAAAGAGATTCACATCAAGAACAGGAACAGATAAAGGAATCCAGTGACCCCCAAGTCTGTTTTAGGGCTACTGACATGAGTTTTACTGTTAGATAAAGGAAGAATTAGGAAGAAGGGCAAAGGCTGCAACGTCAAGCAGTCCTGATATAAGTGAGGCCTCTTTAACTGCTGTCTCTCAATTCTATCCTGACAAAGAAGTCCTATTGCTTGGAAAAACAAACTGGTATTTCCCAGGATACAGCATACATATCATAGATAATTGCCCTCACCTGGGGGATGGCCTATTCTTTAAGTGGTTCTTGTTTCTAGACTCAAGGTGATACCAGGTACAGGAAAATGACTTTAGCTACAGTAACTTGTCTCTTATCTCTGTGCCTTCGGTGTTAAAGGGGAATGTGGTATGATCTATGCAATGGTGCTCTAAGGTCACACCATATGACAGTTCTCACATGGAAAGTTTATTAGGGAGGGGCTATATAGGGGCTGCTTCTAGGTGAGGGTGGAGGGAGGAAGAGGAGCTGGAGAGGAGAGACTGGCCTTTTGTAAGGGATTGTAGCACATGCATTGGGGGGAGGGGGGAGGATGTGCAACTCATGGTGACAGTGGGAAGGTGTCACATCTTACCAGCTGAGGATGACATATCCTGCTGTAGCTGGGTCCCTAGGGCAGATGATGGAGATGCCTGATTACCAACAGAATGATTCTCTTTTTTTCTAGACAAGCACAATTTGAATGATGATTGATTTGGAAAGGTCCATTCTACAGTGGTTGGTACCATGCTTGGGCAGGCGGTTCTGGGAAGTATAAGAAAAGTAGTCAAATGTGAGTCTCAAGGGCAAGTCAGTAAAGAGAGTTCCTTCATGGTGTCTGATTCAATGCTTTCCTCCAGGTTTTCTTCTTTAGTTCTTCTTTAGTTTGTAGTACCTCAGTGTTGGATTACAACAGGGAAGTGTAAGCCAAATGAATCCTTTCCTCCTCATTGCTTTCGATCATGGTGTTTATCACGGTGAAAGAAATTAGGACAAGCGCCATTCAGGCTTCAAAGGGAAGGTGTGTTGTCTGATCACATCTGTTTCCCGATTCTTCTGATGCCAGGATCTAACCCAGGACCTCAAGTATATTAGGCCATTAAAGAGATCGATTTTTAAAAGGACTCCAGCTGCTGCAAGAGGGACAGAGAGAACACTGAAATAATAAAAGCAGTAAGAAAACATAGGGACCTATTTCCATGACTGAAGGAAAAAAACCCAGACATTTGGTTTCCAGTGGTGCTAGGGAAGATTGCTAAAGGTGAACCATCAAAAGGAATTTCAGACGCTACAAGGGAGAAGCCATGTCAATAAATGGGACACAGTATGCAACATGGTTTCTTGCATCTGGCTGTTCCTCGACCTGATGGTTCTTGGTCTCATCATTGAAAGAAATCAAGAACAGATACTGAATATTTAAGCAGAAACAGATAAGTGAAGGAAAAGCAAAAGATCGAGCAAGCTAGAGTAAGAGTAAAGGACATTTCCAGGAACCAGAGAAAGAGAAAGAGTAGGAGGACCAAAATGGAATCCTCATAACCAATGTGGTCATTTGGATTAGTGTGTGTGTGTGTGTGTGTGTGTGTGTGTGTGTGTGTGTGTGTGTGAATTGAATCACAACTGTGATGAAATGTCAGTGAGGTCTCTGTCTGAATCTTTGAGTCTTGAGTTCCCTGTAGTGCACAGGTAAGTCTCCTACAGCTGAAGGATGTTGGTGATTCTATCCTTCTGTAAAACCAGATTTAAAGACAAGAGGAGAAGGCTAAGACAGAATTGGAAATGGACCGGACTTTGCAAGGTCTAAACACACAGTGTAGGTTAAAGAGACAGCATTTCTTAGGAGCCATAGATTATTAAACAAAAGTCCTGGTGCCAGGAGTGCTGCTGGTCAGGGAGATCACTGAGGCCTTTAGAATCGTACATACAACTGCAATCGCCTGTTTCCCACCATAACTGTATAAGAAGTCCTTCTCATACAAGGATCTGAGTACATCCTAAGCCCCATCCCCACCCTCTTGAGTATGTGGGATGGTAAGCCTTGAAGGATGCTGGAATGGATGGTTGATCTTACAATGGAGGTTGACCACCAGTTCTAAGTGTTCCAGGGAAAGTCCAAAGGGGATGAAGGAAGGAAGGAAGGAAGGAAGGAAGGAAGGAAGGAAGGAAGGAAGAAGGTGATTGGCTGGTAAATGAGATGTAGGGATATGGCTAAAGAATGGATTTGCAGGAGATAAATTCTGAGTGCTTGTGAGGAAACTCCCAGGAAAACAGTCCAGAGTTCTGTGACTTCAGTTTCTTCCCAAACACAACCTTTTTCTTGGAATGTGCTATTGTACTCCTTCTGGGTGTAGTGATAGGAGCGAGTTTAATATAGAGCATTCATCACACCATGTTATTGTTATTTATATGTATCCATGGAAGAACAAGTTTCTGCTATGTGTGGCTTGTCCTCATGATTGTATATTTTACTCATGTGATTCTTCAGAACTTGTCTGATTCTGTGAATCAAGTTGGCTATTGCATGAGACTTTAGTCCATCTCAGTTTAAGCTCTGTTCTCCCAGGTTCCATCTCTACACCCTTAAGGTCAGTAAACACACTTGCTAAGGAAGAGAAGGCCTCCCCCTCCTCCCGCTTCATGTGTGGCAGGTGGGTGAGCATTTCGTGTCCCTCACTGGCTGTAGCACTCAGAAGAGAAGGATCCTCACCTTACTTGGGTAGCACAGTAAAGTTGGGGACACTTTTTTGATGAATGATTAGTATGTAGGTCCCAGCTTATTGTGGGCTGTGCTTATGAGTCATCCTCCATTCAGGTCTATTGATCTATGGATCTGCTTTTATGTCAGTATCATGATTTTATTAATATAGTTCTGGAATATAGATAGTGAGATAGCAACATTTTTATTGTTCAAGACAGTTTTAGTTAACTTGCGTTCTCTCTCTCTCTCTCTCTCTCTCTCTCTCTCTCTCTCTCTCTCTCTCTCTCTCATTTTGTAGGCTAGTCTGTTTAAGAATTCACAGAGATTTCCTGCCTCTGTCTCCTGAGTGCTGGGATTAAAGGTGTGAGTTACCATGTCCAGCACTATCATGGGTTTTTTGTGTGCTTTTTAAAAGATTATATTTTCAATTTCCATGAAGAGTTATGTTAAAATTTTGATGGTGATTGCATTGAATCTGTAGAGTACTTTCAGCCCTTTTTGCAATTTCCTACTAACTCATGAGCATGGGAGATCTTTCCATCTTCTTGTGCCCTGTTAATTGCCCTCTTCAGTCTTAAATTTTTTATTGTATAAATCTTTCACTTTCTTGATTAGACTCATTCGAAGTCATTTTGAGGCTATAGTGGATCATATTGTCAATCCCCTTTTTTCTTGTGTTTTTCATTTCTGTATAAAAAGGCTCCTGGCTTTTTGTCTGTCAATGTGTGTAACTTCCACTTTGGTGAATGTGTTCATCTGTTGTGGGAATTTCCTGGTGAAATTTTCAGTTTTTTTTAAGTATAAAATAAACAAATGAGTATACTTTAATTTCTTCCTTTCCAATTTACGCTCCCTTTATTACTTTCACTTGTTCTAACTAAGTGTTCAACACTATTGAACTGTCTGTAGTGTGTGAGTGGGTGAATAACTTTATTTTGTTCCTGATTTTAGTGAAATGCTTTGAATTTTTCTCAGTTTAGCAAATATTGCCAATAGGCTTGCTGCATATTGTCCTTATGTTGAGATTTCTAGGTCTAGTAGAACTTTTTATCATGAACTATTTAGGATTTTGTCAAAGGCCTTTCCTACCTCTAATATCTCTTCTGTCTTTGAGTAAGTTGTGTACTGGATTATATTTTGAAGGGCCCAGCTTAACATTACAAACTCAATTTTGCTTTCAGACTCCATTTTATGATTAACTTGCCTTCTGAATGAACTCAGCTACTGGAAAAATTTCCAACTTATTCCAGGAACCATGTCACCCTGGTAACAATCACAATTCCCTTAAGCAAATAGCCACTCTACCCCTAGCAACAACCAATTAGTTCTTAAGGGGAAAGTATCTAATACCTAAAGTAGATTAATTAAGCTAGCAACCATTATTCCTACCAAGCTGAAATCATTACTAGCTAATAGAAGTGTGCCAAACAAATGTCAACCAATGATGTAACTGTTAAGTTGGAAAGTCCCTTACCCTGCTACAACCACCATGATAAATAGTCAAGACTTGTACCAGCTCAGGTCCTTCCATACCATCCATTGTGCTGCAGGGTTTGGAGGGTGTGAATTGGAGTCGGTAGCTTCTGGTAGTCTGTGGGGACCTTGAAATCTGGGCAGAACAGTTTATTCATTTACACATGTTGAACCATCCCTGCATCTCTGGGTGAAGCTGATTTGATCATGGTGGTTAATGTTTTTGCTGTGTTCTAGAATTCAGTTTGTAAGCATTTATTGAGAACTTTTGTATTCATATTCATCAGACCTATTAGTCAATATTCTTTTTTTGTTGTCTTTCTCTGGTTTTGGTATTAGGTAATACTACGTTTGTAAAAAGAAATTTGAGGTGTTCTTTCATTTTGTGTTTTATAGAATAGTTTGAGGAGTATTGCTCTTAGTTCTTCTCTGAAGACCTGTTAGAATTCTGTATTGAATATATCTGGCCGTGGACTGTTGATAGTTGGAACGTTTTAAAAAATCAGTTTATTTTATTATTTTTAACTATATATTTGTGGGTCTCTGTGTGGGTATGTGCTTGTGAGTACCAGTGCCAAGATTGCCAGAGGTGTCATGTGCCTCTGGAGCTGAAGTTAGAGGTGGTTGTGATAAACCTGATGTGGGTGTTGTAACTGAACAGAGGTTCTCTGGAAGAGCAGCATATGATCTTAACCATTGAGCAACCTCTCCAGCTTCTGGTTGAGGGATTTTCTTGATTTAGCTTTGGTAGTCTGAATATGTCTAAGAAATTCATCCACTTCTTTTAGATCTTCAAGTTTTGTGAAATACATACTTTTTAAAAATAATATTGCAATTGATTATTTGGGAATTTCACACAGTGCATCCCAATCACCCTTACTTCCCACTTTTCCCATATCTTCTGTCCCATCCTGTAGCCTCCTTCCCAAAGTCCAGTTTGTGATGTCCTCTCGAGCTTGGTCAAACCCAGTGTGCAGTTCCTTAAAGAAATTTGAATTCTTCCATTCCCACCCCATCCAGTGCCATCTATATTGAGGGCTATACGTCAACATCCTTATCACATTTTTAAAGGGTTCTCTTTGATGTATTACTGTTTAGATGGGTTGGGAGTGTAGGTAGGGGTTGTGACAGATTTCTTCTCTGTTTCTCTTTCCTAACCATGAGACTTCAATTAATATGATTGAGGAAGAAGTTTCCTTGTCCTTTAGAGTTAGCAGTGGCATGGTTCATGGTGTCTAGTAAGAGTATAGCCCAAAGACAAACACTTGGCCTCAGGTTGCCCCTGATGGCATCATGGTTTATGGACATCAACATGACTTCAGGCAACAGTACAGACCACAGACATCTGCATGGCTTTTGGTGATAACATGAGTCATGGACATGAATTCAGCCTTCATCTGCAGCAGAACCATAGAACCCAAACATGCTGGAACATCTGCATGGCCATATGAGCCATGGACACTGCAGCAGGACCAAAGAGCCAGACACGGTCCCTGATGAAAGTACAGGCCACAGACATCAACATGGTCTCAGGTGGCACTACAGGCCATGCACATCAACTTGGCTTTTGGCAGTAGCTCAGGCCTCAGACATTAATATGGTTCACCCTCTCTCCACAGCATACTCCTCCATTGCAAATTCATTGGTTGTAGGGACACTGGAAACTACTGTGTGTGTGTGTGTGTGTGTGTGTGTGTGTGTGTGTGTGTGTGTGTGTGTTGATTTGAATCTTCACTCTTTTGGTTAATGTGGCTAATGATTTGCTAACTCTATTAATATTTCCAAAGAATAGAATCTTCATTTCATTGATTATTTGCATTTTAAAAGTGAAAACCCAAAGTGGAGAACTCTGTCATATTCCTCTCCTCAGAACTCAGGAAACCCTGCAGAAGAGGGGAGGAAGAGTGTAGGAGACAGAGGGGTCAAGGACACCAAGAATCAACTAAACAGGGCTCATAGGGGCTGAAATGGTAACCATGGACCTTGCATTGGTCTGGGCTAGGTCCTCTGCATATATGCTATGATTTTTAGCTTGGTGGGCTTTTTGTTTGTTTGTTTTTAAAACAATTTTATTTATTTTATGTATGTGAATACACTGTTACTGTCTTCAGACACACCAGAAGAGGGCACCAGATCCCATTACAGATGGTTGCAAGCCACCATGTGGTTGCTGGGAATTGGACTCAGGACCTCTAGAAGAGCAGCCAGTGCTCTTAACCACTGAGTCATCTCTCCAGCCTTAGCCTGCTGTTTTTGTGGGACTCCTAATAGTGCAAGTTGGGGTGTCTCTGACTCTTTTGTTTTCTCTTGGAACTGTAATTCCTCTAACTGTGTTGCCTCATCCAACCTTGATATGAGGGTTTGTTCCTAATCTTATTGTATTATGTTGTGTTTGGTTGACATTTCTGGAAGGCCCTCTCTTTTCTGAAGAGAAACAGAGGAGTGGATCTGGGGGATAGGAGAAGGGGGAACTAGGGGAGTAGATGGAGGGAAAACTGTGGTTTGGATGTATTATATGAGAGAAAAATTTAAAAAAATGTCTATTTCAGTCTTGATTATTATCTTTCCCATCTACTTCTTTTTGGGTGTTATTTATTCTTACTTTCCCAAAGCTTCCTGGTATGTAATTAACTTATTAATATGAGATCTCTAAAACTTTTTATGTAGACAATTAGTGTTATAAACCTTCCTTTTAGGGCTGCCTTCGTTGTATCACAGACATAGGCCTTGACATGCCATGTTTTAGTTTCATTTACTTCTAGGAAAATTTAAATTTCCTTTCTTTTTCTCTTTGACCCAGCTACCTTCACTAGTGTGCTGCTTGGTTTCTGCAAGTTCATTTACTTTCTGTGCTTTATTTTGATGTTGTTATGTAGCTTTCTCATACTGTGGCCAAGTAGAGGCAGGGTATCATTTCAGTTTTCTTGTACACTGATCTTGTTACACTGATCTCAGTTTCTGTACATATTTTAAGTGTGGCCTATATATTTTTCTGTATGTAACAAGATGTACCAAGGTATAGAAAGACAGAATAATCTACACTTGTAATAAGTGTCTGAGTCTCGACCAATCAAGGAGACAACTGTTTATATCAAGTTCAAAATAGTACACTGGAACTAAAACCAATCAGATGTCTCTGTACCTCACTTGATTTTCCTCCTGTTTCCTCTTTTTCTCTAACCATAACAGATACTGGAGCCCAGCAGAAAGAGCTGGACAGTCTTCTGAGGGAAGAGTGAAAGAAGGGCAGAAAGAAATGCAAAGTCAAGATTTAGAATAGAGAGGATTACAGGTCAGTACTACATCAGCCTTGAGTTTATTTTTCTTAGCCTTTTTATACTTCACAGTCTGGTGAGAAGCAAAGCCACAATCTAACAGAAACACTTGCTGAAATATACACGTAAGACTTCTGTTCTTACCCAGAGGCCTCCCTGTTCCTTCCACCAAAGTCAATAGACTCTTCAGCCCCTTGCCTTGAGCCTCAAGTGCATCTCCTTTATTGTTCCATGCCTCTGCAAAGCAAGAATCTACCAACAGAACCTGAGTCACCTTGACTCTGCTTGGCAAGCAGACTTTTCTTTATTTTCTTCTCTCTGCTTCAGAGAAACAGGTGAATGCCTCCTGACACACCCCCCCCCCTCCATTTTTTTATTTTAAGCAAGCCAAAGCTGTTTCAGCTATTGGCACAGAAAAATTGTGCCCATCTTAGGTGTCCCCCTCAAAAAGTGTGAACCTTACGCATCATCTGTACATGAATCCTAGTATTCACCCCCTTTCTTAGGTTGATCCACCTATGAGAGAATCTTACCTAGTCTTTGATTACCAGCCTCTGCATTAGGGGATGTAACCCATTAGGTTATGGTTTTGAGCCATAGATGGTGGAGATCTTTGGGGATTTTCTAAAAGGAATGGAGGGCACACTTAACCACAAGTGGTAACAGGCATAGCCCTATGGCCATTAGAGTACCCAGGGCAAGTACTGAAAAGGCCAAACGAGTAAACAGACCAGGAAGGCAAGCTCTTTCCTAACTGCTCTAACCATTCAGAGGTAGCATTTGCAGCATTGAATTGCAGGGTTTGGCATCTTTTAGACAAAACATTAACAAATTTAGCAATTTAAACAAGTTGAGACAATGCTACTGTGGCTATAATAGATTCTATAGCAAGAATTACAGCAGCGATCAATCTGATCATTCTTTTAGGTCCAATCAGAGCCTTTTGAATTTCGTCCACCACTTGCAAACCTCTATCTGCACACTAAGCTTCTGAAACATTACCTGGAAGCATGTCAGATAAAGGTTGATAAAATACCATTACAGAAATTACTTGTACAATGTCAAATGCACAATTAGTCAAATTATAGCCATAGCATATTACATTGAATCTGGACTCATACAATTACCAACAATACAATTGTCACAGTTTATATTAAACAATTCTCCAGACATCGAAACGTTCATTTGACCAACCATCAACACTTGAGTCAAGGATAAACAAGCCATTATAAAACCTGATAAGAGACATAGGTTGTTTTCAGAGTGTACCCAGGAGGGTTCTTTTTTGACCCAGAATTTTAGCCTGTAGAGTGGGACAATGGATGTCATATCTTTCTTTTGTGTCTGCCTCCTGCTAACATTAGGGCATTGCAAAGATGTCCAGGAAGGCTGGGCAATGGGACATTTATCACAGGCATCTGATTAGCTGATCCAGATGAAAGACAGGGGGCAATCACCTTGACTGGACTGATTAACATCAACTTTCATCAAGTTCAGAGTTCAGCAGCTCCACAAGTGATCCTTGGATGAGTCTGTCAGCCAGGTGAAAATCTGCTGAGAAAAGTATAGACTAAGAACAGAAATTAAAATTATCTAGCAATTGAGGCAGGTTTGAAGTCCCAATACCTGCATTTCTTGTAGACAGGAAAAAATTTTAAGTTGAAAGTTTTCTGAGAGGGTTGGTGTCTCTATCACTCCACTCAGCCAACAACTCATAGAACTTGAGATCTATCAAATGGACAAAGGCCAATTCTTAACATTATAAATGATACTCTGCTATGGTGGTAGACAAAAGCCTAGAATCACTCTTAACTGAGAAGCTCCACCCAGCAGCTGACTGAAAAAAGATGCAGAGACCCACAGCTAAACATTGTCAGACCTTAGAGACTCTTATGGATGAGTTGGGGAAGGATTGAGGGGTCACAGGAAGAACAACAGAGTCAACTAACCTGAACACTTGGGGGTTCCCAGAGACTGAACTACCAACCAAAGAGCATATATGTGCTGGACCTGATACCCCCACTTATGCTGCAGATGTGTAGCCCAGTATCCATGTGGGTCTCCCAAACACTGGAGCAGAGGCTGTCCCTAAAGCTATAGCATGTCTGTAGAATTCATTCCCCTATGTGTACTTTCTTGTCTGGCCTCAGTAGAAGGGGATATGCCTAGGTCTGCAGAGAAACAATGTGCCAGGTTAGGCGGAAACCCAGGGGACCTACAGCTTTCCAAATGAGAAGGCAAGGGAGATGGGGGAGGGAATTTGTGAAGAGGGTACAGGTGGAGGGGGGCAGCAATCAGAATGTAACGTGAATAAATAAACAAACAACAACAACAACAATAACAACAACAAAAAGAAGTCCCAAGACCAAAGGAAAATCCCATTTTCAAGAACAGGCAGCAAAAGGGGATTCAGCTCAAGGGGAGGTCCCAAGGCCTGACACCATAGCCTCAGTAGGCTATGGGGTGCTCACAAAAAGGGACCTATCATGACCGCCCTCCAAAAGACCCAATAAGCAGCTGAGTCAGATGCAGATATTTGCACCCTACCAATGAACAGAAGCTGCTGACCCCTGTGGTTGAATTAGGGAAACGCTGGAGGAAGCTGAGGAGGAGGGTGACCCTATAAGAGGACCAGCAGTCTCAGTTAACCTGGACCCTTGAAATCTCTCAGTCACTGGATCACCAACCAGGCAGCATACAACAGCTGATATGAGGCCCCCAACACATATACAGCAAAGGACTCCCAGGTCTGGGTTCTGTCAGAGAAGACGCACCTAACCCTAAAGAGACTGGAGGCCCCAAGGAGATTAGAGGTCTGGAGGGAGGGTGGGGTGGAGACATCCTCATGGAGACAGGGAATATGTGGAACAGTTGGAGGGTGGGCTGGGTGGGGAATAAAATCTGGAGTGTTAAAAACAAAACAAAACAACAACAAAAGCAGGCCGGTGTACTTATCTGGAGTCCATTTGATCTGTGGTAGGCAAATCCAAGTTTTAGTATTCTTGATTCCCTGGATGTCATGCGAACTTTAGTTTACAAGAGAATGTGCATTAGTATCTACCATTGTATTGAAATTTGTATTTTAGAAATATAGTTAATAGGTGTCTATTAGACAACAGGGAGAGACTCATGCCTTTGAGACCTAGTAAAAGCTATATACTTTTGGGTTTGGGTTAAAAGGCACAGAACATTATTTTCTCAATCCAGAGGGCTAGAGATCCAGATTGAACAGAGATGGTTTTGGCATGATGAGAAGCATCTTTAAGTTTATATTTAGGAACCAACTAAAGGGAAATTAAAATCTTGAGCTTATGACTGAATTGTAAGCTGCCCATGATCCATTAACTTATCAGAACTCCATTCAGTAATGTTAAAATTCTGAACTTTGAAATAACAATAGCACGTGGGGGGCATATGAAACATTTACCATTTTTATACCTTAAATCATTTCTTACATCCCCATAACTTGCATTTACCTACCATAAAACATCTTCTTAGACACTCCAGTACATATAACTTGCATTTACCAACTTAAAATATGTGCATTTCCAAGCTTTAGACATCTTTCCCTTGAAGCATTTATTTCTAAATTATCATCATCCAAGTTCTTTTGCATCATCTAACCTTCATCACTTGCATTTATCAATCTCAAACATTCTCCATAAAAGTTTTTTCTTACACCTTAAAGTTCAAATTTTCTATTTTTCTATCCAATAATTTATTGGACGGTGTGAGTCGTTGGTTATTCAGAGCAGTCATTGAATATGAAGCCGGGCAGCAAGGCGAACCTGCTTGCTCTTTTTTTTTAGCCTCCTGAGATAAAAAAACTCTCTTAAGCATCCGTACAAAAAGCATGATACTATTTCCATTTTTTCTCTTTTCTTTTTCTCCCTTTTCTCTTTCTTTTTGACTTTCAGCTTTTCCAAGCTTCCACATTTTTTCTGAACTGTCTTATCTATGTTTTCCTACGTCTGTTACCCCCAGGAGATACCACACTTCTTACCTTTTGTGAGTGCCCACCTTTTCCATGGTGTCCACCACTTGATCCCCAAACTCTCAGAGGATCCCTCTTCAAGCACCACCAATGCCACCCATAGTCACACAGTGGAATGGCTTCTGATTCTGCCTGGCAGGCACACCTCTCTCTCTCTCTCTCTCTCTCTCTCTCTCTCTCTCTCTCTCTCTCTCTCTCCTTCAGAGAAACAGGCAAATGGCTCCCAACAAACACATCTTGCTGATGTGTTGGGGCCAGACATTCTGATCCATTTTGGGTCTACACTGTTACTCGAATTAGCAATAACAAAGCCAATTAAAAGTCGATGAAACTAGGTCGGGGAGCTAGCTTAGTCAGTTAGGTCAGCATGAAAATCTGCTTGAAATGGAGAGAAGCTCTTGGAGCTCCCAGGCCAGCCAGCTTAGCCTTTGTACTGAATTCCAGGGCTGTCGTGAGATCCTGCACCATAAATCAAGCTGGAGAGCACCTGAGGCTCAAGACCGCAGACTGATCCTCAGCCTCCAATTGTGTCTGCACTCACACGTGCATGAACACAGCTGTATGTACACAAACACATGGAGGATCTAGGAAACCAGGTTTGTTGTAATTTTCTCTCCGAAGTCCAAGAATATTTGTACTGAACCAGGTATGTTCTACCTCAGCCTAAAAGGTGCTATACAGGTGAACTAGATTCACAGAGCTCACAGGCTCAGTGTTTGCTTGTATTCTTGTTGCCAAACTCCTCTCCTAAAACTTCGAGTCCTCACTCCAAGCCCTCTGTTTCACATGTCATGGGGTAATCACTTTGGGAGCATTCAGCCTTTTCCCTGCAGCTGCCTAAATTATTTGTTTAATCAGTAGACATTTATTGAGGGCATGTTGTATGTCAGGCAGTTACGAGATATTGGGATCCTTAAATGAATTAAACATTTATAATCTCTGCATTCATCAAAGCCCAGGTTTATAGGAATGGGATATTATAAAATCCCAATTCCTGGGCTCAGTTTCGCTCAAGACAAAGAGCTGAAATCCATTTTACATGGTGTTTGGAGTGTGGCTCGTGAGGAGAGCACTTGCAGGAGCAGGGAAGAGGTATAGACGTAGGCTCACAATTCACAGTGCCATTGAGGTCAGCATAAATGCTTTGAGGATAAAAAGTTCTAGAGTAATGTCTCCCTTTGCTGTAGAGATAAAAGAGAATGCACTGGAAATGTTCAGTTAATTCTCAAAAGGGCACAGTGCAGAGCATCACCCACGGTGAGAGCAGTGTGATGATGTTGCTGAAGTTATGAAGGGGATATTCTGTATCTTGTCATAATTTCTTGACATATTTTTTTTGAGGAAGTCAAGAAGCTCTTCTATTTGAGACTGCGTCCGTTTTAAAGAATGATGATTTTTCCTTTTCTCTCCAAAGTAACATTTTTCCTTTAATCTTTATCTCCGAGGTGCTTGGAGTTGAGCATGGGACCATGGGCGTGCTAGCCAAGTGTGTACAACATAGTTACGATTTGTTTCTGAAAGATAACCTTGAAGTTCCTGAACTCGAGATGGAACTCTATATGGTGGTGGTGGGAACGCATATTCTCTTCTCTAGAGTTGTTTTCAAAGACTGTGATGATCCAGGCCTTTCTAACCACGGTCTGTTTTGTTACTGTTCTATAAACCAATGATTCCCTTGCCAGTCAGAAAGCAATAAATTCTTTGTTTTGACTTTATGAAATGCCCATGGCATTATTAAAAAAAATCTCTGTGATGTTTAAGAGAGAGATTTCTTTCCTTTTTTTATGCTGATAATTGAACTCAGGGCCTCATATATGTTAAATCCTGAGTTCAGTAATTGCTTTATTTTTTATACTTCAAACCACTAGGTTTTTTTTTTTTTATAGACAATTCCTAGTGGTATACTAGATATTTACTATTTTTTATTGGATATTTTCTTTACTTACATTTCAAATGTTATTCCCTTTCCCGATTTCCCCTCTGGAGTTCCCTTATCCCTTCCCCCCCCCCCCCCCCCCCCCGCTTCTATGAGAGTGTTTCCCCACCCACCCCTCTACTCCCTCCTGTCTCCCCGCCATGGCTTTTCCCTTTATGGGGGCATTGAGCCTTCGCAGGGTCAAGGGCCTCTCCTCTCATTGATGGCAGATAAGGTCATCCTCTGCTACATATGCAACTGGAGCCATGGGTCCCTCCATGTGTGCTCTTTGGTTGGTGGTTTAGTCTCTGGGAGCTCTCGGGGGTCTGGTTGTTTGATATTGTTGTTCTTCCTACAGGGTTGAAAACCCCTTCAGCTCCTTCAGTCCTTTCTCTACACTTTTTTTTTTAAATAAAAAGTGAACTTGTTTTTCTAAACCTTGTGATAGGAAATAACAAAACCAACGAACCAAACAACCCCCCCCAAGAATTGAGTGGATAAGCAAGTAAGCAATTTAACATTAGATACAATGTTAAATGGAGGAAGGATCCAAGGCATTGACTACGAAAGAATACTGGTGTCTGGCCTTGTAAACCTTCTCATCCATAGGTATTAAATGTGTGTGTAGCCTGCCTGGTTTTCTTTTGTTTGTTTTCTTATTGGATAGTTTTGTTTCAGTGCTGGACCTTTTTAAAAATCATAATTATTTTGTGTTAGTTTTCTGTACTTGTTATAACTTGTAGCACATGGTCTGGAGTGGAGAGAAGAAAGACTGTATGTGCTGAAAAAAGCAAACGAATCCACAAACCATGGGAACCCAGTGGGAATAAACAAATAAAAGTTCAGAAGCACAGAAGCCCAAGGGAAATGACAGAGGACCTAAGGCTCATGCCATTGGGTGATGGGAGGGGAGGGGAGGGAGTAGGCTGAGGGACTACTTAACAAAATAGTAAGTCTCTCACTCCTTTGGCTACGTTTACCGCAAGCTAGTTTTTAAAAGAGCAATTGGGGATGAACTTGTTTCCCTGATTTCTTTCTCGGTCTGTCTTTGGTGTGTTGGAAGACTGGATTTTGTAAACTGTTTGTTTGAAAGCACTTATCAGTTGTATGAATTTCCTGGAGTCCTCAATTCTTACTCCTTCGTCTCTTTGATCTTTGTGTTGTGAGCCAGCTGGCTCCAGACACAGTTTGAGGAAGCCAAGGCCAAGATAACCCTGATGGTCCTCCCTTTTTATTCCCAGTGCCGAGAGGCGTCTGGGGACAAAGGGAGGCCAGGTCACCTTGTAGGCTCTGCCATACAGGGTCCAGAGACAATAGCTTCTTGTGAACACTGTTTCTGAAGACCCTGGATCTAGACACTGGCCGCAAGCCTATTGTAGCCCTGTGATTGGGACATCACCTCCCTACCTCCCCGTCCTAATTCTTGACGTATTTTCACCCAGTCATCTGCACTGCATCGGGCCTGACTAGAGATCGTGTGTCTGAGGCACCCGAGAGAGCAGGATCTGCAAGGACCTTCGCATCCCTGGCTTCCAGAGATGGCATACCTAAGGTGACCCTTTCTGCTTCCCCTGAAGTTGCTAGAGGGAGACCCCAGCCCTGCCAGCTCTTTGAGGCACATGCGTCTCCTGAACTCCCGCAACCCCAACATCCTGAGCATGCTCATCTGGAGGCTTCTAGATCTCCCACGCGGTATTCTGCAGATTCCAGTCAGGCATGCACAAGGATTTGTGGTGCTAGTATCCAGGACTTTCTTTTCAAGTCTCTCTGTCCCAGCTCTTCCCTCTGCAGATCCCTCTGTACCCTACCCCAGTGAGGGTCTGCTCATTGACTCTGGACAGGACAGGGAGCTGAGAATGGGGAGGATGAGGGAGTGCTTTGTTTACATCCTCCCAGCCTCCCTGGATCCTGTTCATGTCGTGGCCCACTTTTCCTGAATCTCTCCCTGATTAGTGCCCAGCTTTGTCCTGTTGTGATATGTCCTATGGGGAGAGGATTTGTGGGAGTCCTGGAATTGGGGGACTCGGGTGGAGCTACAGCCTTCCTTATCCCGGGTTCTCTTGGAGAATGCCTGTAATTGATGTCCTTTGCCACAGGCCTCTAGAAGGTTCTGAAGCGACTTTCTAGTCCTTGTGACTCAAGGGTCCACCATGTTTCCCTTGTCATTGTCTCCTTTCCTTACAGCAAGCATTGTTCCTGGAAGAGAATCATGGCCATCTTCTTCCTGCCACTAGTCTTACCAGGTTTTGCTCCTCGCTCAGAGGACTCATTTAAGTCTCCTGCCAGGTTGGTGTGAGTAGGGAGCGGGAAGCTTCATCCCTTTTCCTGGGGAAAATAAGGGGCACCAGTGGTCCAGTATGTCCTGCTAACACAAGCCTCGCTGCCGCAGAGGTTTACAGCAGTTTCTGCATACCCCTTTTCCTTATTCCCTCCAACCTAGGTTCAGTTGGTCTTATCTGAACCCCTCCAAGCTGAAAAAGAGATCTGTAGGACTTAGCACTGAAACCAATGCTCACGGCCAAGCATACTTCACCCTGGAAGGCCACAAATTCATGATAGTTGGAGGCTCCATACACTACTTCCGGGTGCCCAGGGAGTATTGGAAAGACCGCTTGCTGAAGCTCCAGGCCTGTGGATTTAACACTGTCACTACGTGAGTACCCCACTTCAGCCTTCACAACATAAGTCCCAACAGACAGATGCAGACTGGCAAAATTGGGGCTCCGTTTTTGAGAGCACGATATGAAGATTTAGCTGCAGAACAGCTATTTCCAGCAGGTCCTTTTATATTTGTGTCCAGTTGCCACTTAAATACCATACTTAGTTTGCTCTTCAGTAAAAGCTTTGGATAAAGTTGATGAGAGGATGGGTACTTTTCCAGCAAACACCACTGGATCACTTATGAGCCAGTAGCCTTAGTGACACGCTGAAGACATGTATGTGTATGTGTCTATGTAGTAAATGTGTATGTATGTGTATGTAAGCATACAATTTACTTACAGATACACATTTTAGTATTATTCTTATTTTTAGTGATGTAAACAGAAAGATCTTAATCTGAAACTTCTAGAAGAGCTACATATTATTTGTTGGTTTTTATTCCCTGATATAAATATATGAATTTTGGTCATTTTCACCTTCCATTTCATTCTTAAACCCCAACTTCCTCCTGAAACCCCTCTTTCCAGCAAATACTGTTCCTATTTTCACATCTTCGTGTGTGTGACAGATTCAGTTTAGTTAGGGTTCCTTGCATGAGCATAAGTGGGAGGTTATTTCTTGGGACATGGGGAACTTATCTGTGGCTACATCACTAAAGGAAGTGAAGTCCTTTTCCCTAGCCACCATTAACTGCCTATAGTTCCTGTCATTTCCACAAACCTTTCCTTTTTCGATGATGAAATGAGGACAGGTCCAGTCTTGTGATGGTCTTGTGCAGGTAATCACAGCTCTACTGAGCTCAGGGGTGCAATGGTCATGAGGTAGCCAGAAAAACGTGTTTGTCACACACCTGCCCATCCTTTGACTCTTCTGCTTGTCCCTCCTCCTCCCTGGTGATGTTTCCTGAGCTTTGGAGGGGTAATACAGGTAAGCCTTTTAGAATTGAACTCTAAAGCATTCCCTATTCTTAGCACTCCGACCAGCTGCTGCTATTAGAAATTCTCCAGCAAAAGCTGAGAGCAGCACTGATCTATGGGTACAAACGTGAGTCTTTAGAAGTTAGTCTTATTTTATTTATGCTATGCCTTACGGCTTAGTGGGTTTACTTTTAATTCCTGAGTGTACAAATGAGCAGTCCTTGAGCTATGTGCCTTCTCTTGGGTTCTTTTACTTCAGTTTGTTTGCTGTGTCCTATTTTTTTCTCTTATTATATTGTATATTGTTATATTTTATTATCTCTTAAAAGCCTTTTCTTTTCTAATGAGAAACAGAAAGGGAGTGAATCTGGATGCAAACTGGGAAGGAAATGGGAGGAGTAGAGGGAGGGAAAGCTGTAGCTAGAATATATGATGTGAGAAGAATCTGTTTTCAATAAAAGGAAAAAACAAAACAGAACAAAAAACCACCCAAAGAAAAATATATACCATATTTCTATTTAGCAAACTGATAGTAATAGTTTCCTCCCTGTAGCCTATGATTTTTATAACCATCTGCTTGGGTTTGTAGTAGTAGGCATGAGGTACCTCCTGTGATGTAGGCCTCAAATCCAGTAGAAGAACATTCATTCCATTTTGGGTCAATGGGCACATCTTGCCAGGCTTGTGATATTAGAGCCTGCAGTTTTCATAGATAAGACTGTTAATGATTGCCTCTTTCCTTCCCTCCTTCCCTCCCTCCCTCCTTCTCTTCTTTCTTCCTTTCCTCCCTCCCTCTCTTCTTCCCTCCTTCCCTCCCTTCCCTTTCTTTCGTTTTCTCTTCTTCTTTCCCTTCTTCCCTTTGTTCTTCTTCCTCATTCTTTTCCTCTTCTTCTTCTGGATTTTCTACTTTATTATATTTTTTATTAATTAGGGAAGTCTGTTACTTATATGGTCAACTCATGAAGTTCTACTAAGAAACATCAATCAAAGGATAAATTCAGTCCTGTGAAGCTCAATCTCTAATGTATGGAAAGAGAAAGAATGCAGAAGTTATCAGCAAAATGCAATGTAGTATATGATGCCTTGCATCTATAATAAATACTAATGCTATGAATGTGAGAACATTTAACTTCACATTGCCTTTTTAATTCTTCATTGCTCAGCATGGGCTATAGTAAATAGAGAATTAAAAACAAGAAAGCCCCCTCTCCAGTTGACCTCCTCTATCCACACACTATTCATCATTCATCCTACAGGATCAAAGCAATACAGCATGGCTTGAGCCTCAGAGACCCTTCCTCTTGTGTGTCCTCCACCATGCTTTGTTGGCAAAGCTTAACACCTACTCGTTGAAACCAACCAAAGGAAATGTGAAGTTGAGAGGCAGCAAACTGACTTAGTGGCTCACTTGATACACCAATGATTTAGTCAGGAATAATTGAGTTTCTTTAGTTTTTGCAATGCAAGTAATAAAACTTTGCAGACACCAGCAAGCAATCTACTGCTGGGTTACAACCCCAGCCTATAATTACTGAGTTTTACTAAGAGCTATTAGTGACATCATATAATCTTTTCCTTTCTTCTCTTGAACTGGTGGTTTACATTTACAAATTTGCTTATATTTAGTTACCTTGAGTCCTTGAATAAACTAGTTATAAGACCAACACAGGTGTACATGCACCCATTGACCAGTAGACCAGTAGTTTAGTAGAGGTGTATTTTTAAATATGTTCATCTATAGCTATAACTGAAATTGATTTAAATTTTATGTGTGCTCTTATACATACTTCATCTCAGCCTCATAAACAAGGTCACAGTGTTAATCTTTTTCTACTCTTTGAAAATGACTTATATAGACTTACCCTTACAGTGAATGCTCATTAGGATTTACCTGTAAGATCCTGTGATGTAATCTACAGCTATGAGGTGGTGACTCAGACACCTTCAGTGATTATGAAATCATGTCTTCTCTTTCTCCTGAGTGTATCCCATTTGTCTATGTCTTTCCCTTTATGTTCTATTTTGTATTGTGTAATTGGGCTATTTTCTCCTTTTAGAGTTCCTGTGCTTTTTTGTCTTTTTAAACAAGTAGTTTGCAGCCTTGTTGATTGTTTCCGTCTATTAGCTTTTCTGGTTCACAATTTTCTGAGCCACACACAAATCCCCATGTCCTTTTCATCTCACTTAATATCACTTCTCCTTATACCTTCTTTTCCTTCTGAGTTAAATATGCTGCTTGAAAAGACATTTCCTTCAAATATTTTATAAATTTCGTTGTACTTTTCTTCTTGACCCATTAGCTACTTGGAGATATGTTTTCTTTTATTTGTCTCTCCTCATTTTTATCTTTTTAAAAAATTTTTTAGCTGTCATCTTCTAATTTTGTTGTACTATGGAACTTTTGGAATATGATGAAATCTACTTTGATAGTCTCTGTTGATAGTTTTCAGTTCACTTTGGAAACAGGATATAGCCAGGTGCGGTATGGTAGATATGCCATAGTCCCAGAACACCGAAGGGCTGAGGCAGGAGAGTGATGAGTTGGAAGCCATCTTAGGCTACAAAGGGTATTGAAACCTAGTCTCAACAATCCTCCATATAAATTTGTCGATTATTAGATTTTTGTGTACTTATTAGATCCTGCTGTATGTATGTGTTTGTGTGTACCATGCACATGTGTATGTGTATGCGTGTGCACATGTAACATAGTGCATGCGTGAATGTCAGAAATAGCCTTAGGTACCAGTCCTCAACTTCTACCGTATTTGAGGCAGGGGGTCTTATTCTTTTCACTGTGTTTGCCATGATAAGTGGCTCATGTGTTTCTGGAACTTTTCCTGTCCACTCCTCCCCTGTAGGACCACAGTGGTGAAAGATGATTGAGCTACACTTGTGGGTTTTATATTTGTGAGTTCTGGAGATTTTCACTCTTGTCCTCACACTTGTGGGACAAGCACTTGCTCTCCTTGCCATCTCCACACAGACCTGACGTTCAGTTGCTTACTGAAATCTATATGCTATCATTCCTTTGCTGTTCATTGCCTTTGTTTCTTAGGCATTTCATTCCTCCAACTCTGGCTGCGAAGCTGATTCATCCCTCTTCTCTCTCAGACATCTCTTCTCTCTTTACTCAATGCTGTGTTCTTAGGAGGATAGAAAGTTGTGATAGTGTATGTGCTGGATGGATCTTTCTTCTCCCCTTTTATTTCTGTCCACATCTATTTGCAAATTCATAATACATTTGTTTGCTATTAATTGGAGGAACAATTTTTACCTTACCTACATATTTTTTATTTTTTCCATACATTTTCCTTAGTCACATATCAGTAGCATTTATCACTTTCACTGTGTTCTCACAAGCTACAACTATAAATATTATTATGGGTATTATTTTCAACAGACCAACATTTTCATTCCTCCATCTTAAAGAATCAGAGCTCATGGGAAATTAGGTTAGGAATACTGCACGCCAAACTGTGTCATTGATACACACAGAATCACATAGCAAGAACAAATCTTGAACATGTACTTTGATGTGGGGTACACCTAACCCTATGGGTGCTGGCCCTGGCTGGCTCTTTCCTTGCTGAGATTGAAAAGCTGGACTGTCCTTTATCCTATTGGCTTGTAGACACTATTTGACTATTCTTATTTTAATTAATTCTTAGAGATAACTATTAAGAGTTTTATACATTTTATTATGTTTTCCCGTTTGCTTTATGTGCTTGCCAATTATTTTAAAGAGTAGGTCTGTCAGAGAAAAATACACAAACCTAGGGTAATTGGCATATTGAAACATATTTGGATAATAGAGAAAATATGGATCTGTCTGTATAGCAAAGGTTAATTTTCATTGGAAACCAACTCACTAAAACATAGAGACACGCTGGAGCTTGGTCTGGTCACTGTATGAATAGGGGGAAATATGATGCTTATTGTATTTCTCTGTCCCCTCTTCCAGCTACATCCCGTGGAACCTCCATGAGCAAGAGAGGGGGAAATTTGACTTCTCTGAGATCCTGGACTTGGAGTATGTGGTCTTTCTGCCTCTGTGAGCTGACCCAAGAAGGATATTCCTGGGGGTGGGGTGGGGTGCAGACACTTGAGATTGAAGAGAAGCCTTCAGTATATCTCATCTCTGCCTTGAGAACAGAGAGGGCATGAGTCTGAAGTCTTGTTTGCAGGGTCTGCAACCAGAATTTGGATATTACCGAGGCATGGCTTTTCATCTTGAAGATTCTGAGCCCCTATTTCACTGAAACTAGGGATCTAAGACACCAGATGCTACCAGGCTATAGAGGAGCCATACACCTGAGTTGGGATTGGGGCTGCCTCAGATTAGCAAGACTGATGCTGGAGACAATTCCCCTGTACCCAGTGTGATCCCTCCAGTAGAGCTCTGGGGATGGTGATGCCTGGAGCTAGTGAAGATCCAGCGCACAGGGTCTCTGGCTACCTAACAATTCCCCACTGTGTTTTGTCAATGGTTTTTTAAAATAAGTGTGCTATGCAGTTTTCCTCTTAACCCAATTAGCTCCCAAATAATTGATACCAAGACTAGATTTATTTCTACAGCTTTAAGGGTGCAACAACTAAGCAGTGTTTTTTTACCCCCCTAAACTAATCTGACTATCCCCCAGTCAAAATCCCTGTGATACTTAGGTTTTAGTGCTGACCTGGCTCTCTGTGCTCCAGGCGTTCTCTCATCCTGTCTCCTGGACTCTCTCCCTGTGGATAACCCTCACTACCTCCCTCCTAACTTCCCAGCTGGGAGGAAGTCTAGCCCTATTCTCTCTGCTATTCAGTCATTGGCTGATCGGCTAACTTTATTAACCAATCAGGCAATAATTTGGGGGCTGTGTTTACACAACATTGAGAGAGAAGATTCTCAGAATAAGCATTGTGACCAGATATGGGGGCACAGAAATCAGCATGTGAATAATACAAGGATAATTTTTACAGAGTGCACAAGAACATTATGCCTGTAAGGTTGTCTGAGGAGAAGGACCCCCCTTCCCCCGCAACCTCACGTCTTGTTGAAAGAGAAATAGAAGGAAGACAGAGGACATCTCTACACCCTGATGTGTCTGTGGGCTCCCTCTATACCCAACCTCTTTGGCTCATACCCAAAGTGGTGACCTTGTTTCTCTTTCTAGGGCATATGTTTTGCTGGCTAAGACTCTTGGACTGTGGGTGATTCTTCGTCCAGGGCCATACATCTGTGCTGAGGTTGACTTGGGTGGATTACCTAGGTGAGCTACCCCAGAGTCTATGTTGTGACTTAGCAAGGTGTTTTACTCTGCAATAAGTAATTTTTCCAAGCCAGTAAGTATGGTTGTCACTGTCACTAGTTGTCCTGAATTGAACTCTGTCCTTCCTGCCCTGACAGTGGAATGATGTCTAGAGTAGTGGGGGAGGTTTGGATGCCACTGCCATCCTGGTTTTCAGAAGCACAATTGTGATGTGGACCTTGGTGCATTGAATATGTGGCGATTAAGATCAGTGCAAAGACAGATGTAGCAATACAGGACTTGCCGTCCTGTTGCTCCACAGAAAAGGTGTAATGGACATCTGCATTCTTTTCATGAGCTGAAAGAAAGGGACACAAGGCTCTAGAGGAATATGATGACCAGTACTGTGCTTCTAGAGACCTCAGATGTTTCTCTGGCTCAAGGCGGGTGACCTTTGCCCACACACTGAGATCTCAGCTCCTCCCTGTCTTTTTGCTTTTCTAGCTTCTCCTTTTATCGTGCCACCTACTCTCAGCCCAGCAGATAGAGGCACAGTGTCCTCTTCTGTCATCCTTCTCAGGGACGGGACACTCGTCCTTCTAGGTTCTGCTTTGATGTGAGCCTTATTGGTCCTAAGGTTAGAGAACAAAAGAAAACTTTTCTTTAAGATAAGGCTCCGCTACAAGTGGGTGATGCATAGAAAAATGATGATCTTAAATTGCAGGAGTGTTGGGGAAACCAGGTCCTGCTTGAATACCTTCAGGAGCCCAGCCCCTCTCTTCCCAGTTCATTGGTCTGTGAACTATGCTTCTACCTGAAGTCTTAGGTATTCCACAAAAATGTGTCCCTGTGCCTGAGGAGTAGAGACCCAGTGAAGGGCTAAGGATCATATTCCAAAGAGCCAAAGGAAAATGGAGTTCTGGGAAGCATGGAAGAAAAGCTAGGACTTGGAAGCATTGTCAGGGTCAGTCTTTCAGCCTGACTTATTAGAGCTGGGAAGATCTAAAGTGCCTTGAGACAGGGATGGCCTGTTTCTCACACATCTCTGGAGGTTTTAAGGATATTGTGAAAAGCCTGTATGATACAGATCCCCTGAAGAGTTTGAGCATCTTGGTGCTATGGTCATTGGGTGGGCAGAGAAATCTCCAAGCCATAGGCAGCTCTGAGCAGGGCCATCTGCTGTGCTCAGCTGGCTAGACCCAACCTCTTTCCTGCTTCCTGCTTCACATACTAATGTTTTGCTTCTTGTCCCTAGCTGGCTTCTACGCAATCCTGGGTCAAATCTGAGAACAACCAACAAGGACTTTATTGAAGCTGTTGATAAATATTTTGATCATCTGATTCCCAAAATACTTCCTCTTCAGGTGAAAATGTCCCTTCTAAGTATGTATATATATATATATATACATACATATATATATATATATATATATATATATATATATATATATGGCAGGTGGGGAAGTCTTGTAGAAAATGAAAGCATTTATTAGCAGGGTTAGAAAAATCAAATAGTGAAGTTAGCAGAGCATTGGCATTGTACCACAGGCAGCATGATAGCATCTTAGAGGATGAATTTCCAATTCTAAAGAACAGAGGAGTTTACAACTATTGTAAATTTTATTGTTTTGTGTTTGGAGGGGTCAGGTGAGCTCTGTACTAAGTGACTAGCTTGAGCAAGCCTGTATGCCAAGAGTCACAAGGTAGGAAAACACTGAAGTAAGATTGTAATTTAGACTGCCACAACATATTTTATTCTCTGTCTTAGAGAGCACAAGAGACCTTGGCCTGATTTCTGATGGGGGAGGGGGTCTGCTGGAAGATAGGTGATCTAACAACATTCACTTTGGACAAATACTTGTGGCTCACCATCCAGTAGGGAATTCCCAGCCACTCTAGGCTACAAAACAGATTTTCTTACAGATAAGATCTAGACCCTCAAGTTAAGCATAGAATCTTGCATTGCTCGTTGTGGCTTTGCACCAGACTTTCTAAAAAGACATCATATGAGACAGGGATGATACAAAAGGTCTCTCCAGTTGTCTGTGTGTCCCTGATACCTGCTAAGTTCACTGATGAGTTCATAGACAATGGCCACTCTAAATTATTCCTGTTATTTTAACTGGTAAATTCTGGGGAAAATGCAGTGTGTGTGTGTGTGTGTGTGTGTGTGTGTGTGTGTGTGTGTGTGTGCATGTGTGTGTAAAATGGTAAAATAAAATTCCTCTCATAAAGACAATTTATTTGTCTTTGTAGAGACAAGCATTTTTCTTAACCATACTTTTATATAGCCCCCAATTTTGCATGTTCTTATAACACAAAGCACAGAACTTCCTATATGTGTTTTCTTGTCACTTGAGAAACTGCATCTGAAAATTGCCACTCTTCTTGATCACTGTACAGTGCTGCACAGTAGAATAGACTGCATGCATTTGCCCTTTTCCTGATATTGGAAGTTTTCACTTTTATGCTATCATACATGATATGGTTGATTTCATGAAGCATCAGTTTGTGTCTATGTGACTACTGATTCTGGTTTGGTATCTCCCAGTGGGAAAAGCACTGTGCACTTCCGCTCTTTATAAGATTCCTAATGCTTGGAGAAAATAGTGTCTTTCATTTTCAATCGTTAGTCTGCAGCACAGACTGAGAAGGACAAGAATGTCCCTATATAATGCCACACCATTTGTAAGACCATTTGTAAGGTTTTGTGATATCCTTTGGTTTGATAAGTAAAATATAAAATGTCTCTTCAAAAAATATGATTGTGAGTTAAATAATAAACTGCTTGGTATAGCCCAAGACAAGAAAGATAACCAGTTCTCAGGAATTTTCCGAAAGGCTGCTTGAAAATGTCATTCTTGCAGCTGAGGGTGAGACTCTGATTTATGAAGCCGACTGTTTTCTTCCTGGATATTGATAACTCCCAGTTATTTCTTATTGAGCACAGGCTCTGTGCAACTCCCCTGGTGATGGGAACAATGAAAACCAGTCTGTTTAGAAGGAAAAAGATGAGGGTGCATAAAAGAGAGGGAGCTGTATGAAGTACCTGCTCACAGGGGTTGTGGGGAGTGGAGAGGAAGCCTGTGCGATGGATTAGGCGCGAAGGCGGATGGATAGTGAGTTTGGACTTGGAGATATGGAAGTGAGTTTGTGGGTTTGAGAGCTCATAACTAATGAATATGAGAAATAGAAAATAAACTCTTGCTCCTATAACTATAAAATATTGTGAAAGATATGACACCTTCAGGAGCTTTTGTGACTAGGGATGAATGAAGGTGCCCGTCTCCAGCAGATCTGAGAGAAAGCACCAGGTCAGTTCTGGTCTCTTTATTAGCATCCTGGACTCCAGGCTTTTGCTCCAACGGAAAGATTGTTCTTCATCTGTCATGTGTTTGGTTCTCAGTACCGCCGTGGTGGCCCTGTTATTGCTGTCCAAGTAGAGAATGAATATGGTTCATTTCGAAATGATAAGAACTACATGGAGTACATTAAGAAGGTAAGGATAGTTGCTTTGCATCTATACTTTTATGGCTTCTTTTTAATGTTGTGCCTTTCTGAAATGCATCTCTGACTGCCAGCCTTGCGGGTGGTATGTGACTTTCCTCGGAGAGACGTGAACAGATCCATTAAAATACGGATAGAAGAATGAAGAGGTAATTCCACCCAAGTCTAGCTTAGTGAGTCCGTGAGTTTATTGGAGTTCCTTATAGGAACATGGGTGCTTCAAAGATTGATGCATCCCTGAAAAGCCCGACATGGAACTTGCCACATGACTTGCAGATAATTTGACCTGTTATAGTGTCCCCTCACAGTAGGTGTTTCTGCTTATGAAATCTTGGGGAGACGCCTTGAGAATCCATTTCAGGAGCTTTCTGATCCATCTAAGTTTTGTTTACTTACAACATAGAAACTGGGAATGAATGGCCTGAACTCAGTAATTGTTGTTCAGCTAATTTTTTTTCTTGATTTTTTTTTAAAAAGGTGCTGAGCTGGGTGTGGTCATGTACACTTGTAGGAGGCAGAGGCAGAGGCAGAGGCAGAGGCAGAGGCAGAGGCAGAGGCAGAGGCAGAGGCAGAGGCAGAGGCAGAGGCAGAGGCAGAGGCAGAGGCAGAGGCAGAGGCAGAGGCAGAGGCAGAGGCAGAGGCAGAGGCAGAGGCAGAGGCAGAGGCAGAGGCAGAGGCAGAGGCAGAGGCAGAGGCAGAGGCAGGAGGATCAAGAGCTTAAGAGCACCCTCAGCTACAGAGCAAGTTCAAGGCAGCTTAGGCTATAGGAAGCCCTATCTCAAACAACAATAGCAACACTAACAGCTACCACTTAATTTCATGTCTATGATTGCATGTGGCTATGCGAACATAATAGATACACAGGGAAGACCTCATGCTTTCTGAGCCATCTGTCTGATTTCCAGGCTGCGTGGTCTAAGCAGTGTTTTCAGAATATAGCTCCCTCTTGCTCCAGACATAGTAGGCTCTCTTGTTTATGTTGATAGAATCCATATAGAATTCAAGCTCTGTGAAGTTCATTCGTACCCTTAGGACCCAACAGGGTTAGCCTCTCCCTGATAGTATTGCAGAATTTGAGACCACCAGACAAAATAATTTAAAAGATTAGAAAAAACAAGTTTATCTATAGCAATGGTGTGGCAATGGCTTTCTTTGCACATCTGAGAGCAGCTGCAAAAGTTCAAGACGGGTGCTGGAAGTTTTAAAGGCACAAACCCCAATTGTCTCAACTCTGGGGATTTTCTGCTACATAAGATATCATCATTTTTTGTTGTTGTTTTTGTTTTGATCTTTTTCTGAGCAAGCAGCAGTCAAGTGAGGTAACAGAAGCAGAATGAGCATCTAGTTAATATTGTAGGATAACAAATACAAAATAAGGGGAAAGGAGAATAATTTTAGGAAATAAGCCAAGTGGCTCTGAGGTCAGCCTCTTCAGTAGATTGCTCTCAGGACTGGCATGTTGACAGTGCTGACCTCAGGGCCAGGTTCTAGACATCCTGTGGTCAACAATCCTTAGGCTAAGAATAAGATCCTGCTGCCTCTTAGATTTTTCTCTTTTCTCTTTTCTTTCCTTTCCTTTTCTTTCTATTCTTTCCCCTCCTTTCCTCTTTTCCATCCTTTCTTCCTTCTTTTCAAACATATTAGTTTGAAATTCAGTCTAAAATGGAACTAGTTATTTTTTTCATGCAATTTATTTCTTTAGGACAACTTTCTGAGTCTGCAGAGTTTAGTATTCAATTAATATCCCCCTGAGAACTCATTGCCTTGTTTTGTGCCAGTTCCTGTTTTAGAAACAGAAAACTATGCAATTAACTTTGAAGGATTTGTGTGTGTGTATGTGTGGGGGGGATAGTGATGGTGTACAAACAAAAGAAAATTTAGAAGTATCCCTTGGAGTAGGACGTTATATTTTAATATATATTTTATTTATGTATTTTCTTCTTTCCTTATTGGATATTTTTTATTTATATTTCAAATGTTGTCCCCTTTCCTGGTTTCCCATTCATAAACCCCCTATCCTATCCCTCTCCCCCTTCTTCTATGAGGGTATTCCCCCTCCCTAAACACACACCCCTCCCACCTCCCCACCCTGACATTCCCCTACACTGTATCCCATTTTTAATAGGGTTATTTGGCTTTCTGGAGTCTAACTTCTTGAGTTCTTTGTACATATAGGATATCAGCCCTCTAATGGATGAAGGATTGGTAAAGATATTTTCCCAATCTGTTGGTTGCCTTTTTGTCCCAGTGACAGTGTCCTTTGCCTTACAGAAGCTTTGCAATTTTATGAGATTCCATTTGTCAATTCTTGATCTTAAAGCATAAGCTGTTGGTGTTCTGTTCAGGAAATTTTCCCCAGTGCCCATGCATTCGAGGCTCTTCCCCACTTTTTCTTCTAATTAGTTTGAGTGTATCTATCTGGTTTTATGTGGAGGTTTCTGATCCATTTGGACTTGAGCTTTGCCCAGGGTGATAAGAATGGATAGATTTGCATTCTTCTACATGCTGACTTCCAATTGCACCAGCAACATTTGTTGAAAATGCATCTTTTTTTCCTACTGTATGGTTTTAGCTCCTTTGTTAAAGATCAAGTGACCATATGTGTGTGGGTTCATTTCTGGGTCTTTGATTCTATTCCATTAATCAACCTGCCTCTCTCTTGTACAAATACCATGCAGTTTTTATCACTATTGCTCTGTAATACAGCGTGAGGTCAGGGATGGTGATTCCCTCAGAAGTTCTTTATTTTGTCGAGGATAGTTTTCACTATACTTGATTTTTTTATTATTGCAAATGAATTTGCAAATTGTTCTGTCTAACTCTCTGAAGAATTGTATTGGTATTTTGATGGGGATTGCATTGAATCTGTAGATTGCTTTTGGCAAAATGGCCATTTTTTCTATATTAATCCTGCCAATCCATGAGCATGGGAGATCTTTCCATCTTCTGAGATCTTCTTCAATTTCTTCAGAGACTTGAAGTTCTTGTCATACATATCTTTCACTTGCTTGGTTAGAGTCATACCAAGGTATTTTATGTTATTTGTGACTATTGTGAAGGGTATGGTTTCCATAATTTCTTTCTCAGCCTGTTTATCCTTTGAGTAGAAGAAGGCTACTGATTTGTTTGAGTTAATTTTATACCCAGCCACTTTGCTGGATTCATCAGGCTTAGTAATTCTCTGGTGGAACTTTTGGGGTTACTTAAGTATACTCTCATATCTGCAAATAGTGATATTTTGACTTCTTCCTTTCCAATTTGTATTCCTTTGACATCCTTTTGTTGTTTGACTCCTCTGGCTAGGACTACAAGTTCTATATTTAATAAGTAGGGAGTGAGTGAGCAGCCTTGTCTAGTCCCTGATTTTAGTGGGATTGCTTCAAGTTTCTCTCCATTTAGTTTGAGGTTGGCTACTGATTTGCTATATATTGCTTTTACTATGTTCAGGCTTGCATTCCTGATATTTCCAATACTTTTATCATGAAAGGGTGTTGAATTTTGTCAAATACTTTCTCAGCATCTAATGAGATGATCATGTGGTTTTTCTCTTTGAGTTTGTTTATATAGTGGATTATGTTGATAGATTTCCATATATTAAACCATCCTTGCATCCCTGGGATGAAGGCTACTCGATCACAATGGACAATGGTTTGATATGTTCTTGGATTCAGTTTGCAAGAATTTTATTGAGTCTTTTTGCATCAATATCCATAAGGAAAATTGGTCTGAAGTTCTCTTTCTTTGTTGTGTCTTTGTGTGGTTAGGTATAAGTGTAATTGTGGCTTCATAGAAGGAGTTGAATAGTGTTCCTTCTGTTTCTATTTTGTGGAATAGTTTGGACAGTATTGGTATTAGGCCTTCGATGAAGGTCTGATAGAATTCTCCACTAAACCCATCTTTTCCTTGGCTTTTTGGTTAGGGGACTTTTAATAACTGCTTCTATTTCTTTAGCAGATATGGGACTGTTTAGATGGTTTATATGATCCTGATTGAATTTTCATACCTATATTGGTCTAGAAAATTGTCCATTTCCTCCAGATTTTCCAGTTTTGTTGTATATAGGCTTTTGTAGAAGGATCTGATGATTTTTTTTAATTTCCTCAGTTTCTCCCTTTTCATTTCTGATTTTGTTAATTTGGATACACTCTTTGTGCCCTCTGGTTAATCTGGTTTATCTATCTTGTTGATTTTCCCCAAGAAACAGCTCCTGGTTTTGTTGATTCTTTGTATAGTTCATTCTGTTTTTTACTTGTTTGATTTTAGCCCTGAGTTTGAGTATTTTCTACTGTCTACTCCTCTTGGGTGTATTTGCTTCTTTATATTCTAGAGATTTTAGGTTCACCGTCGAGCTGCTAATATATGCTCTCTCCAGTTTCTTTTTGGAGGCACTCAGAGCTATGCACTGCTTTCCTTGTGTCCCATAAGTTTGGGTATGTTTTGTTTGCCTTCACTTTCATTAAAAATCTAAAAAATCTTTAATTTCTTTCTTTCTTTTTTCCTTGAACAAGTTGTCACTGAGTAGAGCTTTGTTCAGGTTCCATGTGTATGTGGGAGTTCTGTTGTTTTTGTTATTATTGAAGACCAGCCTTAGTCTGTGGTGATCAGATAGGATGCATGAGATTATTTCAATCTTCTTGTATCTGTTGAGGCCTGTTTTGTGACCTATTATTCAGTCAGTTTTGGAGAAGGTACCATGAGGTGCTGAGAATAAGATCTATTCTTTTGTTTTAGGATGAATTGTTCTATGAATATCTGTTAAATCTATTTAGCTCATAATTTCTGTTAGTTTCTCTATGTCTCTGTTTAGTTTCTGTTTACATAATCTGTTCATTGATGAGAGTGGGGTGTTGAAATTTTCCACTATTATTGTGTGAGGTACAATGTGTGCTTTGAGCTTTAGTAAGGCTTCTTTTATGAATGTAGGTGCCCTTGTATTAGGAGCATAGATATTCAGGATTGAGAGTTCATCTTGGTGGATTTTTCCTTTGATGAATATGAAGTGTCCTTCCTTATGTTTTTTGATAACTTTTTATTGAAAGTCGATTTTATTATATATGAGAATGGCTACTCTAACTTCTTTCTTGGGATCATTCACTTGAAAAATTGTTTTCCAGACTTTTACTCTGAGGTCATGTCTGTCTTTGTTACTGAGGTGTGTTTCCTGTATGCAGCAAAATGCTGGGTCCTCTTTAGGTATCCAGTCTGTTAGTCTATGTCTTTTTATTGGGAATTTGAGTCCATTGATGTTAAGAGATATTAAGGAATAGTGATTGTTGTTTCCTGTTATTTCTGTTGTTAGAAGTGGAATTATGTTTGCATGTCTCTCTTCTTTTAGATTTGTTGCAAGAAGATTACTTTTTTACTTTTTCTAGGGTGTAGTTTCCCTCTTTGTGTAGGAATTTTCCATCTATTATCCTTTGTAGGGCTGCATTTGTGGAAAGATATTGTGTAAATTGAGTTTTATCATGGAAAGTCTTGGTATCTCCATCTATGTTAATTGAGAGTTTTGCTGGATATTGTAGCCTGGGCTGGCATTTGTGTTCTCTTACGGTCTGTATGAAGTCTGCCTAGGATCTTCTGGCTTTCATAGTCTCTGGTGTTATAATTCTGATAGGTTTGCTTTTTTTTATATTTTATTCATTTATTGTATATGAGTACACTGCAGTTGTCTTCAGATACACCAGAATCCGATACAGATGGTTGTGAGCCACCATGCGGTTGCTGGGAATTGAACTCAGGACCTCTGGAAGAGCAGTCAGTGCTCTTAACTGCTGAGCCACCTCTCCAGCCCGATAGGTTTGCTTTTATATGTTACTTGACTTTTTCCCCTTACTGCTTTTAATATTCTTTTTTTTTTGTTTTGTGCATTTGGTGTTTTGACTATTATGTGACGGGAGAAATTTCTTTTCTGGTCCAATCTATTTGGAGTTCTGTAGGTTTCTTATATGTTTATGACCATTTCTTTTTTTAGGTTAGGGAAGTTTTCTTATATAATTTTGTTGAAGATATTTACTTGTCCTTTAAGTTGGGAGTCTTCACTCTCTTCTATACCTATTATCCTTAGGTTTGATCTTCTCATTGTGTCCTGGATGTTCTGGATGTTTGGGGTTAGGAGCTTTATGCATTTTACATTTTCTTTGATTGTTGTGTCAATGTTTTCTATGGTATCTTCTGCCCCCGAGATTCTCTCTTCTATCTCTTGTATTCTGTTGGTGATGCTTGGGTCTATGACTCCTAATCTTTTCCCTAGGTTTTCTATCTCTAGGGTCGTCTCCCTTTGTGATTTCTTTATCATTTGTCTTTCCATTTTTATACCCCAGATGGTTTTGTTCAATCCCTTCATCTCTTTGGTTGTGTTTTCCCTGTAATTCTTCAAGGTATTTTTGTGTTTCCTCCTTAAGGGCCTCTACTGGTTGTCCTGTATTTCTTCAGGGGAGTTATTTATGTCCTTCTTAAAGTTCTCATCATCATCATGAGATGTGATTTTAAATCCAAATCTTGCTTTTCTGGTGTGTTTGGATATCCAGTATTTACTTTGGTGGGAGAACTGGACTCTTCTGATGCGAAGTAATCTTGGTTTCTGTTGCTTAGGTTCCTGCATTTGCCTCTTGCTATTAGGTTGTCCTTGGTATTAGCTTGTCTTGATGTCTCTGACAGTGGCTTGACTCTCCTATAAGCCTGTGTGTCAGCACTCTTGTAAAGCATTTTTCTCCCAGAAGGATCTGGGTACAGGGAGCTGTGGGACTGGGTCATCTCTGAGCCCAGGCAGAAGTGAAAATTGTCTGTCCCAGATTGCTCCTGGGTTTGTGTGTCCTGAGGACTCCAGTCATGTCCCTTGGAGTTGAAGAATTGGCCTTACCTCTGCTCTCAGTTGTGTTAGAACTCCTGGGGACTGGCTTTCAACTCTGGCCACAGACAGAGACCAAAAAGATCCTTTCCCTGACTGCTCCTAGTTTCCTGGGTCCAGTGGGCTCTAGTCTGGTTCTTGTGTCAGGAATGTGAGCAGAAGTAGTAGTCTCCCCTGAGCTCTCAGGATTGTCTGCACTTCTGAGAGTCCAGGTCTCTCCCTGATGGGATTTGGGTACAGAGTGATGCGGGACTGGATCAGCTCCAGGTGCAAACAGAAACTGGAAGCATGGACCTAGTTTTTAAGCATTACTACAGCACCAAATGTCTTCCATCTTTTCTCTCTTTGTTATAATTTACATACTTCTGGAGTATGGCCATTGAGAAACTCAGTTTTCATTTACCATGGATGTCAGGGATCATAGGCCTCCACTGCTTTATTGCAAGAACCGGAACAACACCAAGCTGAGCCTAACACAATTTATTCATTGTCTAAGTTGGAGATAGTCATTCTACATTCAAGCCTTTCTGTGTTAGTCAATTTCCCACTGCTCCAACAGATACCTTACATACAAGCAAAAAAGTCATATGTATGTATGAAAAGTCATGATGAAACCTTCTATCCTGTATAATTAACATATGCCAACCAAAAAGTAAAGAATACCTGAAATACCTAACTTATAAGCAGAATAGACTTACTTTGACTCATAGCTTTGTATTTCCAGTCCATGATTGGTTATCTTTAGTGGGACTTATATTGAAAAACAATGCATATCACCACACGAGTCCAGGCAGAATCAAACCACCTTCCTCCTGATCTGGTAGTGCAAGGAGAGGGAAAGGAAATGGACCACAACCTGTCTTTCAGAACATACCTCCAATGGCCTAAAAACCTCTCCATTTTCTAAAGTATATACCATCTCCCATAAGTGTCATGCTGAGTACCAATCCTTTTTACCATATGCACATTTGGGAAACATTGTATATACCTGTTGTAGTTCACGCTATCTCCATCTGAACCAAACTATCTTTATTATCTAGTTTTACAATATTGGTTCTTTCCCATGGGAGAAAGAAAAATGGGTTCATATTATTCATTTTCTTAACAGGCTCTGCTGAATAGAGGGATTGTAGAGCTCCTCTTGACCTCAGATAATGAGAGTGGAATTCGGATCGGCTCTGTCAAAGGAGGTACTGGTTTATAGTCATTTTGTAGGACAACCAAGACTCTTAACCAGCCAATAGAAACTGTAAACAAGTATCCAAGAGAACCAGATGCATATAAGATCCTCTTTCTCATGTCAATTGAAATGGATCTCAGAGGTTTGATATGATACAAAAACAAGGTTCAACGTTAAAGTTCAGAGTTCAAACACCACATGTGTCATTTTTTTTTCGCTCTTTGAACAGAGTACTGATAGAGCTCTTCACTCTGAGTATATCTTTTAATTTTTAAAATAATTTTCATAGGTAGGAATCTAGGCTGGTGCTGGACATGGTTTAGATCCCTGACCATCTGACATGGATGGTCCACAGGTGGAACAATGGGATGTAAATGACACACACTACAGCTAATTTCTTAGTCCTGGCATCATAAATCTTAGTCTACTCAAGATAGACACTTAGCAGATCCCAGAGAATTTAGTTGAACCCCAAAGTGATACTAGTATGGGAAAATGCCAAGATATGAACATGCAGTTGGGTCCAGGGAACATCATGAGGTGATCTTTACTGTGTATTGGTAGCTCTTGTGAACTGCTGTCTTTTGGGGGGGGCAGGAATAGCTCTGCTCCTATGACTATATCCTGGAAAGTATTGAGTTTGGGATCAGAAGTGCTCCTTCAGTTACAGTATTATTATGTTAGCTGGCCTTGCCTTGGTCCACCTATTTGTACAACTAAAAAAGCTAGCGTTCCTGCAGGTCTGATTTGGCCATAGCTATGACAGTCCTTTATGTTTTTAAAAATGGGTCACAAATAGTATCTGTTACCGCTATTACTCATCCCCCCACACCCCATGTTCCTGATGATCATTGTCACAATGTTTCAGAAGTACTTCTTGTTCTCTACAGCATTGGCTACTATCAATGTGAACTCATTTATAAAGGATTCGTTTGTTAAGCTTCATAGAATGCAGGTAAGATTTTAAGCACCATAAGTTTTGCTGTCTTTTCTCAAGGTCTTGCTTCCTATGAAATTGATGTTAAAGAACACAGGAGGTATTACACAGATATAACCACCCTACCCTGAACCTTGGTGGAGTTCAAAGCCACTTGGTGAGAAATGGTGAAAAGAAACTTTCTTCTGTCATTTCCACTGATGGGTTATGTCAGTGAGATTACTTTGAAAAGCATGAGGAGCTTATCCCAGATGAAAAATGAATATATCAGAGGGAACCAATGGCGTCCTTCCTCTCGGAGGACACAGGGAATCAGAAAGCGATAAGTTCATCCTCATCTGTTGATGCTTTTACTAGAATGTTGGGATTCTGTGCTTGTTGCCATACTGAAAAGCCAGAAGAGATATTGGTGGATTATGGGTGTATTCTAGACTTGGAAGGAAATAGGTGTATTTAAGATTAACTTTAAGAATGTAGACTTCTGTGTCTCAAACCTTCAGCTTGGCGGAGCAAGGTGCCTTGGTTGGGGTTTCTGTTGCTATGATGAAACACTGTGACCAAGGCAACTTGGGGAGAGGAATCCTTATTTCAGCTCACATTTCCATCACTTAGGGAAGTCAAGGCAGGAAGTCAAAGCAGAACTGGGATGCAGGATCTGATGCAGAGATCATGGAGGGGTGCTGCTTACTGGCTTGTTCTCCATGGCTTGACAGCCTGCTTTCTTAGAGAACACAGGACCATCATCCTAGAGGTGTTATCATTCACAATAGTCTGGACCCTCCCCCACCAATCACTGACTAAGAAAATGCCTTAAAACGGAATCTTATGGAGGAATTCTCTCAATTGAGGTTTTTCTCTTTTCAGACAACTCTAGCTTGTGTCACATTGACCTAAGACTAGCCAGCATTCAAGTTTAGATGTTAAAGGCTTTTGTGAAATACTAGGTAGAAAATCCCTGCAGTAGGTGGAATCTTACTGTCCATTTCTTCTCTTTCTCTGAAAGTGGTACTGGGTGGAACTTTTTATTCTGAATGTGGTCCCTTTCATTTTGCTCTGAAAGTCAAAGTTAATCAGGACCTCCCAAGGGTAGGTGCCTTCATTTTTCACTTTAGATAGAAACGTGTTCTTTTCTCTGTCTTCTTTTATTCTCTCTCTCCCTCTCCCTCCCTCCCTCCCTCCCTCTCACCCTCTGAACCATTTAGGCTAGCTGAGGATAGAGGAGGTAATTTAATTAGTTATTTTGAATAAATACACAAGAACCTCCATGCAGTTCTGGGAAGGATCTGAGAACAGATTAAATGTGTCTTCCTCTGGCAGGGTTTACTTTATTGTGTAGTGATGAATCCAGAACTTTAGATTTATTTGTGAAAATGTCATCAAGAGGTTAGTACCTCTACTTTTTCTGTTAGAAAATGTGTGTGTGTGTGTGTGTGTGTGTGTGTGTGTGTGTGTGTGTGTGTGTGAAAGAGAGAGAGAGAAAGAGAAAGCCCAGTGGCTATTTTTAAAAGATTAGCCAGTGTCTTTTCTTTAGCTAAAGTTCTATTTATATTCATTTTAAATTTGACTATTCTGCTGTTGTAGTGATCTGTCTATGCGTGGTGCTTCCAGAGATCAGAATAGTGTGGCAGATCCCTAGGAACTGGAATGGTTGTAGGATGCCATGTGGGTGCTAAGAAACAAAACCCCCCAGTCCTCTGCAAGAGCAGTCAGTTCTTTTAACTGTCGAGCCATCTCTCCAGCCTGACCAGAGTCTTATTGAGCATTATGGTTCACCTTTTCTATTGCTCCTAAAAACAAGTCTGTACAGATAGCATTTGATGGACTGGAGCAGACTGAGAATCAGGATGCCTGTGATGAGTATAGTCTTTAGGTTGTTTAGAAATCTTTACTCACCATTTAAGTGACTTCAGAAACCAAGGATTGCTCTTTACTGACTTCAGTAGAGCTTGGTATTTCGAACCTGAAAGGAATTTCCTTGAGCAAGGTTTAATTATTGTGACTGTATCCTCAGTTCTAGAAGGCTATCCCACCAGCCTGAGACCTTTCCTTTCCCATTCATTTGTGGTCAACCAGATCTTCTCTTTCCTCTCAACAATATTGATACCTGATGGGACAGAAGCCCCACAGCAGATAGTGTCTGAGACTTCTCAAGTCCTTAGCTAAAATCGAACCAAAGACAGCACAGGGGTTTTAATACAACGTTTTTATTTTATTATTTATTTATTTTATGTATATGCATGTTTATATTTATTTTTTATTGGTTATTTTATTTATTTACATTTCAAACGTTGTCTTCCTTCCCAAGTTTCCCTCTGAAAACTCCTTATCTCAGTCCTTCTCCCCCTGCCTCTATGAGGGAGAGGAGCACCTACCCATTCCTGCCTCATTGCCCTAGCATCTCCCTATGCTGGGGCATCGAGCCTCCACAGGCCAAGGGCCTCCCCTCCCATTCACTCCGATAAACCAATCTCTACTACATATGCAGCTGGAGCCATGGGTCCCTCCATTTGTAATCTTTGGTTGGTGGTTTAGTCCCTGGGAGATCTGGGGGGTCTGGTTCGTTGATATTGTTGTTCTTCCTATGGGGTTGCAAACCCCTTTAGCTCCTTTAGTCCTTCCCCTACCTCCTCCATTAAGGTCTCCGTGCTCAGTCTGATGGTTGGCTGCAAGCATGGGCTGGAAAGATGGCTCAGTCATTAAAGGCTGTGCTCACAACCAAAAATATAATATTTTTATTAATTATTGGAAAATTTCAGGCATGGATAAAATATATTTGATGACCTTTGCCTCTCCCACTCCTACCCCCACTCTTCTCAGGCCTACCCCTGGCTCACCTGCTCCTAATTTTATGTCCTCCTCCTCCTCCTCCTCCTCCTCCTCTCCTCCTCCTCCTCCTCCTCTCCTCCTCCTCCTCCTCCTCCTCCTCTCCTCCTCCTCTTCTTTAAATAAACTATGGAGTTCAATTTGTGCAGTTCATATACTCAGTGGTGGGTAGTGGAGCCATCACTGGTGATTGGTTAACTATCCAGGGGCCACACCCTTAAAGAAACAGGACTCTCTCTTTCCCAGTAGTCATCAACAGTAAGCCTCTCCACTGAGGACTCATGGCCCCTCTGGCCTCTATGTTGGATTATCAACTGGCTTGCTCTTGCGCAGGTCTTGTGCAGTCAAACAAGCAAAAAAATTGAAGCCCTAAAAATGATTTATCATAGGAGTATTAGAAAGAGGCTTTTGACGTTGTATTCTTGTATTCACAAGCAAATAACAATCTTCTGGCTTTGTCTTCAAGTAGGTTGTAAAAACAAATAAAAGACCAAAACTAAAATAAAAAACAAATATCCCCCCCAAACAAACAAAACCCAAACTAAATAAGAGTAAAACCAGCTCACCAAACACACCCACAAAACAAAAAGAAACAAGTCTCCAAACAATCCTGAAGGACCAAAATTGCAAACCATCCATTATTTCCCACAATAAAGGTCATTGGCATAGTGGAATGAATGTATTATACAGCGTATTTATAGGTCCCAGTGTTAGTGGGAACTATTGTCCAGGAAAAACTCCAGTTAGTGACTGTGTGGCTCCAAGTATCCCCAGCTGGTACTGTTAACTGCACCGTGCATCCTGGGAAACAAGTTACAAGAAGAGAAGACAAACAGATAATCCAAACACGAGTAGAGTATTTTTTTTTTCAGAGAGACACATTTTCCTGAGACATGCTGCCTCTGGTTTTAGCTTGCACTAACAGCACACCCTCAGACATCTAGAACTGCTACCCAAACCTCATACCATCAAAATGACTTATTTTGTGCCAGCTCATACTGCAGACTGACCTGAGCAAGCTCAGGTGGTGGTTTAAGCCTCAAATATGGAACTGAAGAGCCCAGCTTGAACTCATCAACTCCTAAGGAAAACCACACAGCCAAGTGAATGGAGTACTTTACAAACAAAACCAAACAAATAAAGAGTTTCCAACAAAATGAAATGGCTTGAAGAGCTGCCAAACAGCCTAAGGTTCAAGCTAGAGCCCCGCTGACTGTCAAAAGCCCAAACCCTCTTCCTTCTACCAAATGAGTTACTTATTGAGAGCCAAAGCTAAGAGCTAGAAGGAAAGGAGAATCCTGGGACATAATGTATCTTCCAGGAGCTGCTGGGATATCCCAGAACTTCTGCCACAGGCCGATCTGTCTGTTAGCAGTTGGGTCTCTTCTTCCTTAATGATTTCTGGTCCCCTAGTGGGAGCGTAGAGGAGCGAAGCTGCTTTGGGTTCTTTCTCCTGGTTGGCTCCATCAAAATACTACCAGAGTGTGAGGTTTTTACTGCTCCATGCTCTACTGGAGAGCCAGGAGATGGAGAGGAGAGAAAGAATAGGGTTGGTTCAGGCTTTGGCTTGAGGAAAATGGAAAAATTTTCTTTCAGATTCCTGTCTTCAGGAAGAGACGCTAGGCAGTATGGGATTTTATGGAACAGAGGGTAGAACATTCACGGGCAGGCAGAGTCCTTTTCAGAGTGCAGTCTCCTGTCATCTTTCCTTTGAGAGTCATGCTGGGCAGGACTTTTCTCTTGAAGGCAATGACTCTTTTTCTTCAAAGTCACAGCTGAGGCTGGCCTAGAGGTCACACACATATAAAAGGATGGGCCACTCAAAGACTGTGAGAAGGACTGGAGAAGAGGTTAGTAAGTACCTGGATCCTGCTACTATGCTAACTGCTAACATCCTATACCAAATGAGATCAGAGGGGAAGCCCAGCTTCCTGAAAAAAAAATCCCATTTGGATTGCTTTCTCTTTTCCTCATATAGCCTCTGTACATTGGTTAATAAGCAACTTGAGGAAGGAAGTTCTTTTTTTGTCATTGTTTTTGGTTTTTGCTTTCTTACAGATTCAGAGGCTTCATTCCTGGCTTACTTGGCCTCACACACTTGGGCAGAGCATTACAGCACACAGGATACAGAAAGTGAGATAGGATGGGGCCAAGGGAAAATACTCCAAAGTCCCCACCCAAAATGGCTTCCATGTCTCAGCTAGGTGTGCCCACTATCAAATGCTTCCAGAAACTCCCAAAACAGTGCTACCAAATGGAGACCAAGCATGTAACATAGGAATGTGTGGGCAACATTTCATATTCAAACTCTGAGAGTAGCTGACAGTCTCGAAGCACTCGTGTGCCAGGCACTGTGTGCTGGGTGTTTATTATTTCCCAACTCTCCCAGGGCTATGTGGTAGGTACTGTTGCTGTCTCTACTTTATAAGGAAATCAGGACAGGAAAGGATGTAGGAATTTATGCACAGAGCTGGGGTTCCATAGTTACATTCCAGTGGTGCTGATTCAACAAGGTTCAAGTGGAGTCCACTGAGCAATTATCACTGAGTCAAAAGCCTCATGCAGAGTGATGCTATCACTCAAGTGAATGAAGACACCTGGGGCAGGGCAGCCGCATTCCAGGGTGTCTCTGTCAGAGGCACCTGCGCCTCTTCGAAAACATTCTCTTGCTTGTTTATTTACATTTTAGTTTTTATGAAGGAAAGCATATGGGACACCCCCACTTAATTATCTTCTTGAAATCCTTTTTCCCTCAATTTTGAAAATTAGATTAATATTTGCCCTTAGGTTTTCTGAGAAATAGCTCTTGTTCCCTGCATCTCTGGATTGAATTTGCTTTTATTTACCTGCATAGTTTTTTTTCCTGGTTAAAACTTATACATTATTTGTGTTGTTTTCTCTTCACATAAATCATTATCAGCATCAATGTTTCTATATTTACATCATACTAATTTTGGTATATTATATTTACATTGAATCCAAAGCATTCAAAAATGTCTCTTGAAACTTTACTTAAAATATGTTGTTAAAATTCTGAATCTTCAGGGATTTTACAGTCATTCCTAATTTTTCATTTTACATTTATTTTGTGTGTGTGTGTGTGTGTGTGTGTGTGTGAAAGAGAGAGGGGGAGAGAGAGAGAGAGAGAGAGAGAGAGAGAGAGAGAGAGAGAGAGAGAGAGAATGAATTGGTCTGCACCAAAATTTTAACACATTTACCCCAAGCTGAAGAGGCTTGCTATTAAGATATTACTTTTTGGACAAGAGCCTTCATTGTTCAACTTACTTGAGAATGCTTCTGGAAGTGGTGTGAGTATAGTTGTTAACGTGAAAGTATATTTGGTCAAGGGTTTAGGTAAAATGAGATATATTTTAAAAGGAATGCCCACATTTTAGGTAAAAATAAGTTCTGGAGAGTTGGGAAATATAGGACTTTGATTTATTTCTGTACATTTTGTGATAACGAATCATTGGTGATCAAACCCATAGCACAGTGCAACGGTCAGGAACTACACACTTGCTAGTTCAAATCCCAGTTAAGCTGTGCTAAGTTGGATAGTAGCCTAAGTTTGTAGTAACCTATGTTTCTCCCTTTGTACAGTGAGAGTGGTAGTTTATCACTGAGGGTCTGTTAAATAGAACTACTTAAATAAAATGCTTTACTCCATGCTTCATAATAATAAAGGTCAATAATTACTAGTCATTTTGATGTATTAATAATTATTTTATTACCATAAAAGACATAATTCATAAATATACAAAAATTTAAAATCTTTACATAATAATTTATTAGCAAAAGTTATAAAGTAAGTACTCTTAGAAATAATAATTATATGAATATGAGAGAGTTTGTATCAAAAGAGGAAAATCTCTGAATTGGGCGAAAGGTGGAGAACCTTGCTGGCGTTCTCCCTCATGGGATCCTTTGTTCTGCTTTATTTTCCTTTGTTACACTGAATGTTTGACTTGCTTTGTTTATAGAATGATAAGCCTATTATGATTATGGAATACTGGACTGGCTGGTATGACTCGTGGGGGAGTAAACACACTGAGAAAAGTGCAAATGGTAAGTGAACCATTGGTTTTGACTCAGTCAGGAAGGCCCTATGTCATGAATCACATCCACATGGCCCTCTGCTTATTGACATTCCTGTGCAGACACGAATATCCATTGAACCTTTGCTAATTACAAGCACTGACCACGCCCATGTGCTCACATAGTATGATGCCTTCCCTATAGCAATCTTACAATGAAACAAAACAAGCAGATTGTTAGAAATTAAAACCTCACTCTACACTCAATATTTCTCAGACTGTGTGCTGCAAGGAGACAGGTACAGTCAGAGAACCAAGATAGGGAATAGTTTGACATTCCTACGAATGGTTCTGGAGCATTCACATGATATCATACTCATCCCTAGGAAAGATGACTCTATGGCATTGTCAACAAAAATGGTAGTGGTTGCTAGGAGCCCACAAGCAGTGAGAGATGAGAACTTGGATCCAGGGCTCTGAGAACAGGACTCTATTCCCAAGGCTTCAGCAATTGCTTTGCGGTTTGAGGCAGATTCCTTTTACTTCTGAGTCAAAATGTCTGTCTCCCCTCAAAATGGAGATAATTTACCTTAGATACTCGACAGTCGATGAATGGATAAAAGGAATGTGGTAAATATGCACAATGGAGTGTTATTCAGCCCTACAAGAAGGAAACCCTGCCATCTGTGGCAACAGGCTTGGAACTCAAGTTCTCTGTGCTAAGTGAAGTCATCCAGTTAAAGGATGACAAGTTTGATTTCTCCTGCATTTGTGGAAATTTAAGAACTATGTTGCTCTTGTAAAAGATCGGAGTGGAATGGTAGTTATTAGAGACTGAAAGGACGTAGGGAGAAAAGAAGAAGCCCATTCAGAATCTCTGAATTGCAGCTGGAAGGGAGACATTAGGCAGGGCATTCTGTAGCTTAGAGAGACAAATACTTGTTAAACTAATCCATGAGAAAGTCATAATAACTAAGAAAAGTGACCGTAGAGACCCAGGCTAAAATGATCAATGGTTAATGGTGCAGACACACTCCTTACCCAGGTTTGGTTATTGTGCTGTGTACACAGATACCAAATTACCATGGAGTCACCCATGAACGCATACAAAGACTACATCTCAGTAAAACACGATATAAATGTCCTTTCTTTGAAAGTGAAGAACAGGGACGTCCAGGATTGTTGAAAAGATTTAATGCTGCCCTGCAGAACAATGCCGGGCAATTTCCATTCACTTAGCAAAAGTCTGCTGCCACTATTTTGCAAAAAGTTCACTTGTCCTGAACTGGAAGAATTGCCTAAGTATTGGTGATGACTGAGAAACAGGAAGTATCTAGCTTTGGACTGCAAAACAGAAAAAAACACAAAGCAAGGAAAACCTGAGTACCGCCACCATTAAAGATCTTATAAGAAGGACACCAGAATCACCCCAAAACCTGGTCACCATCACCAGCCTTAATGCCACCAAGCCACAGATATGTGATCTCTTGTGTCTGGGGCACAATGTCTTGATTCCTAAGCATAGTTTTTCATCAGTTAATCATCTCATCACTCCTGTGGTGGTGTGGGAATTAAAGCCTTCATTTGATCGGTAGCAAAGCAGAAGCAGAGAGAGAAAATATTTACAAACAGTAAAGAGCACAGCCAAAGCCTAGGCCCATGCTGAACTGCCATCATCCAGTTTCCATGGCAACCAGGGTGAAGAAGGGTTCACTGTTAAATGTGCTGGGGCAATGGACGTTTCTGTGCCCAAAGATTATAAATACTACAGGCACAGTACAGTAACACAGTGCTTTGAATTCAACACTTCTTGGAGACGTTGTCCTGGGAATGAGGGATTACTAGTGATTTGTAAATAATTTTAAAATTTAGATACTTCTAAGACAAGAGTTTTAGACTATCATTTAATACATGCAGTTTGGGGTCAATTTGTAGCAAAGCTATAGTGGGAAAAAATGAAATGAGAAGAAAAAAGCTTCAGGTTCTAGGACTTAGTTTTCAAGACTGGTTCTGGACAGTTCCACCTACTTCAGGGTGAAAAAGATGACAAGGCTGACTGTGCTGGACGGAGGTGGAAATGGTAGTTTTCACCTAAGATCTCCCTCTCCCTTTTGTTTTTATCCCTTCTGTTCCAACAGAAATTCGACGCACAATATATAGATTCTTCAGCTATGGACTCTCCTTCAACGTGTATATGTTCCACGGTGGAACCAACTTTGGTTTCATAAATGGAGGCTATCATGAAAATGGTCACACGAATGTTGTGACTAGCTATGGCAAGTGGTGATGGTGTGGTTAACTTCCCTGGGGTGGGTGGTCCTACAGCTTTGGGGAGGAGACTCCAGAATCATGCTCTTGTATCACGGGGTCCTAACAAGCAATCTGTTCTGAGAGCCGAGACTTTTCATCTTCTTTCCTTTATTCTTTAACATTTAGGCTGCACAGCCAGCTGTCACTCTAGCAGGCAGGCTAGAATGACATTAGATGCTCTACTTTACTCTTGTGCGCTGGCCCCAGTGCTCTCAGATCTAGCTCAGCAGGACCAGGACTCTAGGTTGAAGGGACAGGAGTGTCTGTGAGAAAGCGAAAGGGCAGGGTGAACTCCAGGTTTCCAGATAGGATTGGGGGAAGGTTTCCATCCATTACCCAGCCAGAGGTAGATGATGTGTCTTCCTTTTGTCTCATCTTTGGTGGATCTGGGTTTCCACATATCCCCGTGCTTGAAGCAGGGCCTGCTGTGGAGGACTGCATGTCCCAAACAGGAACCTCTGTCTTGCAGACTATGATGCTGTGCTTTCCGAGGCTGGTGATTACACAGAAAAGTATTTCAAGCTTCGGAAACTCTTTGCATCTGGATCAGGTACTTATCACCTTAGTAGAAGGATAGCATTCTCATGGGCTATCCATACTTTGTGGAGAAGAGAAAAAAGGAAATTTTGGGGGGGGGTTAGCATCTTATGAAGCTCTTGAGAGCAAGGATAATCTTACATCAACTTCCAGGTTTCCCACTTAAAAGACAGATGGGTTGATGCCCATTAGAAACCTTTAACCTTCTTTACTGAAATAAAAACTATGATATTGGTGTGCTATGTGATGATGAAAGGTAACCTCCTATTTGTAAAACTTTAGTATTGCATGGGACTCAATAACCACATATGCAGAAAGAAAATTTACTATCTTGACTTTAACTAAATGCATCCACTTCGCTGTCTAGTGAGGGCTATAACAGAGCTAAGAGCCAGCATGGCCAGATGTAACATGGAGCTCTCTACTGGTCTTCTTTCTCTGTTTCCACCAGGTACTCAAGCTATCAATGTGTTCACTAGGTATGTTGTCTACCAAGAATTAATGCTTCCTAGACATGTGTTTCTACCAGATCTGTGTGGATGCAAAAATGGCACCTATTATCTCTTTTGGAGAGGCACACCTATGTCCTAGGATAAAATTCTTTGTCTTCTGTCTCTGGATGCAAAGGTCACAGATAGTCGTGGGAATGCTTAGAGAGAGGAATGTTCATTTTAGACACTTTGCCCTGTGCTCCAATGCCATTCTTGTTGCAGCACGTCCTCTACCGCCATTGCCTCGTCTTATTCCCAAGGCTGTCTATCCCTCTGTGAATCTATCATTCTACCTGCCACTGTTTGATATCCTACCATACTTAAATAAGGTGAGCACTGCTTGGGTGCCAGCATTGTGGTAGAGGGTGAGACTGTGGAGAAGCAGGGGAGATTGATGTGTGTTCCCCGTGGAGAGGTAGGAGAGAAGGATGTGGATCCTAGAAGAAATATCTCATCAGGGAACCTTTTTTTTAATGGGGGAGTTTGAAAAGAACTTCTTGGCATTGTGTCTATAACTGGAATTATTGGTCAGGAACCACTGGTTGTTGCTTTGATGAAGATGGTAAAGAACTGGTAGTATTAGCAAAAAGAATGAGAAAGCAGGGTATCTGACAGAGTATCCTATCTTAGAGGATCCTACTTTCTGCTTAGATGGATTCACTTGCTGAATGCTATTATAAGACCCACAATGGAAAGTCGCTGACTGGGACCCATGAAAGTAATCATCTTCATTACCCACTAGTTAGGCTTTATTTTTAAATTATGCTTTTTATCTCCCTCTAAGTGAGAAACCTGTCCTAATTGTAGAGACCAAACTCTTGAGTTACATTGGCTTTACTTCTACTCTTGCTATTTTTGACAAGAAGCAGTGATAATAAATTGTCCACATAACTAAATGTTTGCTGAGTTCAAAATCCTCTCATCTTCGGTTATTTGCAACATGTTTTTTTGTTTTACTGATTAATTTTTATGACTACGCTGGTTGTGTGGTCTTCGCAATGCCGTATCACTCCAAATTTCTTGGACGGTGAATATATTACCATAGAAGCATTGTCATGGCATCCGTTTGTGATTATTTCATTCAAGGAATCTTTGAGGACCATTGTGTGGTCCAAAAAATAGTGACAAGAGTCTTTTAGAAGAATCATGGCTTCTCCTCATTTTGTCTTCTGTTCCTGCCCGGTCTCCATCGTAGCCTGTCATGTTAGAAACTCCAGTCACCATGGAGAATCTTCCAATAAACAATGGCAGTGGTCAGCCATTTGGATTGGTCCTTTATGAGACGTCCATCTGTTTTGGAGGCGGTCTCTCTGCTTCAGTCCACGATTCGGCACAGGTAGGCATCAGCATGGGTCTCTGGTGCTGTGTAGCCTACCTCCACTGTTGAGGAGAGTAGCTTCAGATTCACTTCACTATATGCTAATATTTGTTTTACCATTATGGTAGGATCCTAAGAAGCATAGAGTCAAATGAAATAGACTTTTATTGTTTGTTTTGCTGTAACTCCGTCTCCTGGGGAATCCTGTTTAACTCTAGTTGTCTGAGCACTGAAATTAGTACACGTCTTTCTCTTCCACCTTCTACCTTAACCTCTGTTCTTCAGCTAAGCCTATTGATCAATCTGACACTGGCTCTATTTTTGTAGGTGTTTTTGAATGACAAAAGCATAGGAATTCTGGATGAGAATAATGAGTTCCTGCATATTCCTAAAATCCAGGTAAGTAATCCCACAGTCCAGAAGATAAGGTTGATTGTCCTTTCATGAGTAGCCCAATTCTGGGCTTGACTACAACTTTCTCCCACTCTGTTATTTCTTCTCACATAGGATTTGTAGCAGGAAGTGTGTAGGGCCATAATCTTAAGGCACCTTCTAAGCTTTAGTAACCTAAGGACCTACAGAATGAATTATTCAGTGAGAGTAGAAGTTCTCTTTAGGTCTGATTCAACACCTGGCTCCTGTTTGGATTGCTGTTCAAAAGCAGAATGAAACATAATTTTTGCCCATCCTAACACAGTCGGCAAAAAAGAAAGGATAGATTAAGTATGGGATATGAGCCGTGTGTGTGTGTGTGTGTGTGTGTGTGTGTGTGTGTGTGTGTGTGTGTGTGAGAGAGAGAGAGAGAGAGAGAGAGAGAGAGAGAGAGAGAGAGAGAGAGGTGAATTGGGGAAACTGCTGGTCTCTTTACCCAGTTTCTTGGGATTTGGATAAAAAGAACATGTTCTTGAATATGAGCTCTTGATGACTAATTTGTCCCCTAAGCAGGGTTGTCAGCTTCTGAGGATCCTGGTTGAGAATCAAGGCCGAATCAATTTCTCATGGAGAATTCAAAGTGAGCAGAAAGGTAGGCTTTGGTCCTGAGAAACAACGCAACTTCTCTTCATTTACCTGAAGCTTATAGCTGTGGGTGTTTGGGGGTTAGGGGGACTGAAACGACCCCCTGAGAAGTGGGCTAATTCATTCCAAGAGCAGTGATGTTACTTTGTGCCCCCTCCTTTGTTCTGACTTTCCTTGTTATCAATGGCAGGAAAGCAGAAGAGTTACATTAGGTGCTAGCCCATCTTAGATCAGGACTCAGTCTTCCTTCAGGAAACACCCTATACTAACTGGGGAAAGCTTTTAGTCCTGTGAAAGCACACGAGAAAACTCAAATGACGATGGGCCAGTTTAGTATTTGCTTTCTTGGCTGTATTCGTTGAAAGGAAGCATATATAAGCTGTATTTCTCTGTCTCAAACTTTGGAGAATATCCAGCACTTGTTGCTAGACTCTTCTCTGCCTCCCACAGGATTAAATGAAGCAGTTACCATCAATGGTACTTTGCTGAGGAATTTCACCATCTATTCTCTGGACATGAAGATGAGCTTCTTCGAGAGGTATGCTCCTTCCTATTCACAATGCACACAGAGAATCTGAGAGGTTATGAGTTCTTCCTTTGCTCATGAAAAGCCCAAGATTCAGATACCTAAAGGGGTATGTCTGATTATCCAGTGTTTTACTTCAGCACTAGAATAGGTCTGATTGCCATGGGCAGTACTGCCAATTCACTATGTCTATGGAGTCCTGATCTCTGTGAGAGAAGGCTGTGTCAGCATTGGAAGGAGAGCAGGGAAAAGTTTTCCTCAGCCTCATCTTCTGATCATGTCTTCAGGCTCCGCTCTGCATCATGGAGAATTGCTCCAAAAACTTATAAAGGCCCTGCCTTCTACTGGGGAAGTTTGAACGTTGGCTCTTTTCCCACGGACACCTTCCTGCACCTACCAGTAAGCAAACTTCCTCCTCTCTGGTGTTCTAAATATGTATTTTCTTTTTAATAATATTTAGTTTATTTTAAAAAGCATTTGTATATATGTGTTTTTATATGCATACATGCGGATGTGTATGGGCTCTCCTGGAGGCCAGGAGAGGAAGTCAGATTCTCTGGAGTTGGAGTGAGCAGCAGCTGTGAGTTGCCTGACACAGGAACTGGTAACTGGTACTGGTCTTCTACAAGAGCAGCCTGTGTTCTTAACTACTCGCTGTGTCTCTAGCTCCACACATATCCTTGTAAAGGCTCTAGGAAGAATGGCAGAAAGCTCGAGAGCTAGAGTCATAGAGGACTACAAGGAAACAAGGACTCTGGATCCATCAGGGCAGGTGGACATGTGAACCAATCCCAGCATGATGAGGGGGCTTGGCCATGACCTCTAGCTGCGGAGCCTCTGGTAATTCTTAGCTGCTGAGAGTTGTTGACAATTCTACCATAATCCAGTGGAAGGAGATAACATCCATGGATAGTGGGGAAGCACAAACTGGCACCAATGTAGGTGAAAAACAAATCAGAGTTTAATGGAAGGGAGGCAGTGAAGGAGTTTGGGAAGGGAGGTTGAGTGTGGCCAAAATGTACACAAAATTCTCAGAGGGAATATATATAATATATATATATATATATATATATATATATATGTGTGTGTGTGTGTGTGTGTGTATGTATATGTATGCATATGTATATGTATAAGTATGTATATGTATATAAATATAAATATGTAAAAAACTAAAGCAAATAAAACTTAAGCAAGGCTATGATATACAGGAAGGACGACATTTGCTTTCCTCTCCTCTTCCTTACTTCTAATAAACTGTATGATCTTTCTCAACCATCCTAATTTATCATTATTTATAAAGTATGTGAGAATGCAACTGAAAATCTCAAAAGGTTAAAACATCAACAGAACAAATGGCAGACTCTCTTCAAAATTTTACCACATTTCACTTTATACCTGTGTTTAGTCAAAACTACCTATTTCTATTTAAATGTACTTGAATATGCAACACGTAAAATTTCTTCTTGATTAGTTTTCTAAAGGCTTAAGCTTTGTCCTTTCGAAAAGTCAAATGGTAGCCCCATTGATAATTTATATTGTTTTCTAAAATCCGTGTGTCATGTTTTATTCACTTTCTGTTTTTTCTTTCCCACTGGCGTGAATTGTGGCAATGTGCCTAGCTCAGTCTTCTGGGAGCTGGGGATATAGGTGTGTGTAGTTGTGAGTTTAGCTATAACATGTTGGCTCCTGGTGGGTTACACCCATGCACCTGCCCCGGAGCTATCTCGATTTGCAATGATAGACACACACACACACACACACACACACACACACACACACACACACACACACGTATATGGTATGTACAACCTCCCACCAAACAAATGAATATCTTGTCTCTAGAACACTGGTTCTGTGCTCTCATTACTCTGGTATAATAAATCCAGGGGGCTATGCTTGCACAAGTACTCAATAAGTCTTGATACTTTGAATACAAATGGCTCCCATGACTTAATATAGTTGAATGCTTAAGAATTATGGAGTGGCACTATTTGAAAAGGAGTAGGAGGTGTGACATTGTTGAGGTTTCAAAAGCCCACACCAGGTCTAATCTCTGTCTCTGTCCCTCTGTCCCTCTGTCCCTCTGTCCCTCTGTCCCTCTGTCTCTCTGTCTCTGTCTCTCTCTGTCTCTCTGTGTCTCTCTGTGTCTCTGTCTCTGTCTCTGTCTCTGTCTCTCTCTCTCTCTCTCTCTCTCTCTCTCTCGATCAGGATGTCACTTTTAACTCTTTCTCCAGCACTGTCACAGCCGCCACCATGTTTCTTGCCTTGATAGTAGAATAGACTTCAAGAACTATAAGCAAGCTCCTAATAAAATGTTTTCACTTAGGAGTTGCTCTTCTGTCTCTTCACATCAATAGAGCAATGATTTAGACAAAGGTCTTGCCCACACTGGGTTAAGCTACTTGTCTTAGTTGCTGTTCTAGCGCTATGAAGAGATACCATGACCACAGCAACTATTATTTTAAAAAGTATTTAATTGGAGCTTGCTTATAGCTTCAGAGGTTTAGTTAATTATCATCATGATGGGGAGCATGGACACACACAGGCATGCATGTTGTTTGAAAATTAGTTGAGATAGTTCTCTTTCTGGATCCCCAGGCAGCAGGAAGAAAGACTCGATAAGTCTGTTGTAGCTACGGTTTTGAAACCTCAAAGCCAAACCCCCAGTGGTCTACTTCCTCTAATGAAACCACACCTCCAAGTCCTTTTCAAACAGTGCTACTCCCTGATGACTAGCATTCAAATATATGAGCCTACAGGGACAGTTCTTACTCAAACCACCACACTACTCTTAAATGGATCATGATTTCTAGGTTTTGAAATGTGTGTTCTTCTGGTTGATTGAGTGCAACCTTATCCCTGAATCAGAATATACTTTTAGGTCTGTATATTAACAAGGGTGGGCACTGCTTGCCCTAGATGGGTAGTGCGATTTATTGGCAATTCAGTTTCTGCAGGAGGATGTTGGAGCTAATACCTCCCAGGATGAATTTTTTCAATTTTAATTTTTATTTACATTTTAAATGTTATCCTCTTTCCCAGTTTCCCCTCCAGAAACCCACTATCACATCTCCCTCCTCTGATTCAATGAGGGTGCTCCCCCACCCACTCACTCCCTCCTACCTCACTGACCTGACATTCCCCTATACTGGGGCATCAAGTCTTCACAGGACCAAGGGCCTCTCCTCCCACTGATGCCTGACAAAGCCATCCTCTGCTACATATGTGGCTGGAGCCATAGGTTCATCCCTGTGTACTCTTGGGATGGTGGCTTAGTCACTGGAAGCTCTGGGGGGTCTGGTTGATTGATGCTGTTGTTCCTCTTAAGGGGCTGCAAACCCCTTCAGCTCCTTCAGTCCTTTCTCTAACTCCTCCAATGGGGACCCTGTTCTCAGTTCAATGGTTGGCTATGAGCATCTGCCTCTGTATTATTCAGGGTCAGGCAGAGCCTCTTAGGAGACAGCTATACCAGGCTCCTGTCAGCATGCACTTCTTGGCATCCACAGTATTGTCTGGGTTTGGTGGCTGCATATGGGATGGATCCCACAGGTCTCTGCTTCAAACTTTGTCTCCATATTTTCTCCTGTATTTTTGTTTGCCCTTCTAAGAAGGTCTGAAACATCCACACTTTGGTCTTCCTTCTTCTTGAGCTTCACATGGTCTATGAATTGTATCTTGGGTATCCCAAGCTTTTGGGCTAACATCCACTTATCAGTGACTGCATACCATGTGTGTTCTTTTGTGATGGGGTTACCTCACACAGGATGATATTTTCTAGTTCCATCCATTTGCCTAAGAATTTCATGTATTCATTGTTTTTAATATCTGGTAGTACTCCACCGTGTAGATGTACCACATTTTCTGTATCCATTGGTCTGTTGAAGGGCATCTGGGCTCTTTCAAGCTTCTGGCTATTATAAATAAGGCTGCTATGAACACAGTGGAGCATGTGTCCTGGTTATATATTGGAGCATCTTTTGGGTATATGCCCAGGAGTGGAATAGCTAGATCCTCAAGTAGTACTATTTGTCCAATTTTCTGAGGAACCTCAGGACTAATTTCCAGAGTGGTTGTACCAGCTTTCAATCCCACCAACAATGGAGGAGTGTTCCTCTTTGTCCACATCCTCGCCAGCATCTGTTGATACCTGAGTTTTTGATCTTAGCCATACTTGATGTGAGGTGGAATCTCAGAGTTATTTTGATTTGCACTTCACTGATGACTAAGGATATTGAACATTTAGGTGCTTCTTGGCCATTTGATATTCCTCAGTTGTGAATTCTTTGTTTAGCTCTGTACCCCATTTTTAATAGGGTTATTTGATTCTCCGGAGTCTAACTTCTTGGGTTCTTTGTATATATTGGATATTAGCCCTCTATCAGATGGAGGATTGGTAAAGATATTTTACCAATCTGTTGGTTACCTTTTTGGCCCAATGACAGTGTCCTTTGCCTTACAGTTTTATGAGGTTCCATTTATCTATTCTTGATCTTAGAGCATAAGTCACTGGTGTTCTGTTCAGGAAAATTTCCCCAGTGCCCATGCATTTGAGGCTTTTTACCACTTTCTTTTCAGTTAGTTTTAGTGTATCTGGTTTTATGTGAAGGGCTTTATCCATTTGGACTCGAGTTTTGTACAAGGTGATAAGAATGGATCGATTTGCATTCTGCTACACGCTGACCAATAGTTGAAACAGCATCATTTCTTGAAAATGCTGCCTTTTTCCCCCACTGGATGGTTTTACTTCCTTTGTCAAAGATCAAGTGACCATAGGCATGTGGGTTTATTTCTGCGTCTTCGATTCTATTCTATTGATCTACTTGCCTGTCTCTGTATCAATACCACACTTTTTTTTAAAAATCTCTATTGCTCTGTAATGCTGGAGGCTAGGTATGGTGATTCCCCCAGAAGTTCTTTTATTGTTGATTATAGTTTTCCCTACCCTGGGTTTTTTGTTATTTCAAATGAATTTGCAAATTGCTCTTTTTAACTCTGTAAAGAATTGACTTGGGATTTTAATGGGAATTGCATTGAATCTGTAGATTGCTTTAGGCAAATGGCCATTTTTACTATATTAATCATGCCAATCCATGAGCATAGGAGATCTTTCCATCTTCTGAGATCTTTTTTCCCCATCTTTATTAACTTGAATATTTCTTATTTACATTTTGATTGTTATTCCGCTTCCCAGTTTCCAGGCCAACATCCCCCTAACCCCTCCCGCTCCCCTTCTATATGGGTGTTCCCCTACCCATCCTCCCCCCATTACCACCCTCCTCCCAACAATCACGTTCACTGGGGGTTCAGTCTTAGCAGGACCAAGGGCTTCCCCTTCCACTGGTGCTCTTACTAGGCTATTCATTGCTACCTATGAGGTTGGAGCCCAGGGTCAATCCACGTATATAGTCTTTGGGTAGTGGCTTAGTCCCTGGAAGCTCTGGTTGCTTGGCATTGTTGTTCATATGGGGTCTCAAGCCCCTTCAAACTCTTCCAGTCCTTTCTCTGATTCCTTCAACGGGGGTCCCATTCTCAGTTCAGTGGTATGCTGCTGGCATTCGCCTATGTATTTGCTGTATTCTGGCTGTGTCTCTCAGGAGAGATCTACATCCGGCTCCTGTCGGTCTGCACTTCTTTGCTTCATCCATCTTGTCTAATTGGGTGGCTGTATATGTATGGGCCACATGTGGGGCAGGCTCTGAATGAGTATTCCTTCTGACTCTGTTCTAAACTCTCTATTCCCTCCCAAGGGTATTATTGTTCCCCTTTTAAAGAAGGAGTGAAGCATTCCCATTTTGGTCCTCCTTCTTGAGTTTCATGTGTTCTGTACATCTAGGGTAATTCAAGCATTTGGGCTAATAGCCACTTATCAATGAGTTCATACCATGTGTGTTTTTCTGTGATTGGGTTACCTCACTCAGGATGATATTTTCCAGTTCCAACTATTTGCCTATGAATTTCATAAAGTCATTGTTTTTGATAGCTGAGTATTATTCCATTGTGTAGATGTACCACATTTTCTGTATCCATTCCTCTGTTGAAGGGCATCTGGGTTCTTTCCAGCTTCTGGCTATTATAAATAAGGCTGCTATGGACATAGTGGAACACGTGTCTTTGTTATATGCTGGGGCATCTTTTGGATATATGCCCAGGAGAGGTATAGCTCTGTCCTCAGGTAGTGGAATGTCTAATTTTCTGAGGAATCTCCAGACTGATTTCCAGAGTGGTTGTACTAGTTTGCAGTCCCATCAACAATGGAGGAGTGTTCCTCTTTCTCCACATCCTCGCCAGCATTTGCTGTCACCTGAGTTTTTGATCTTAGCCATTCTTACTGGTGTAAGGTGAAATCTCAGGGTTGTTTTGACTTGCATTTCCCTTATGACTAAAGATGTTGAACATTTCTTTAGGTGTTTCTCAGCCATTTGGCATTCCTCAGCTGTGAAATCTTTGTTTAGCTCTGAACTCCATTTTTTTTCTTTTTCTTTTCTTTTTTTTTTTTTCAGAGCTGGGGACCGAACCCAGGGCCTTGTGCTTGCTAGGCAAGCGCTCTACCACTGAGCTAAATCCCCAACCCTTGAACTCCATTTTTAAATAGGGTTATTTGTCTCCCTATGGTCTAACTTCTTGAGTTCTTGGTGTATTTTGGATATAAGCCCTCTATCAGTTGTAGGATTGGCAAAGATCTTTTCCCAATCTTAGGAGTGCCCACCTGACCAGGCGGTGAGGTCTCTTTCCCACGGGGTCTGGGAGCAGAGAGCGCCAGCACTGTTCTTAAGAGGCTACCACCTGTATCAACACCAGCAGCAGGCCTTAATCTTTGAAATACAATGTTTTAAAATTACTATATAATCATACGATTTCCTTCTCCCTTTTTTTCCCTCCATCTACTCCTATATATTCCCCCTGTTTTCTCTCAAATTCATGGTATTTTTCTTTTTTCTTTTTTTCTTTTTTTTTCCGGAGCTGGGGACTGAACCCAGGGCCTTGCGCTCGCTAGGCAAGCACTCTACCGCTGAGCTAAATCCCCAACCCCTGGTATTTTTCTTTAATTGTTGAATATATACACATATATTCATAGATACATAGATGTAACCTGCTTAGTCCATATAATGTTTTCTGCATGTATATAACATCAGGAAATGACAACTTAGTATTTTTACATGCATTTAAATGAAATAACTTATTTATATAGGGTAGGCCCTATTGGGAGCATTCATTAGTGGCCTGTTGGGTTTACCAAAGCTTTGATTATCTTGTTTATCCTTTTTTAAACAAACCAGTCTTTAGTTCTTTCAGCTGGTTTTATGAAGGCTTTCCAATGAATACAACATTGGAATCATATAGAACGTTGCTCCTCAGTGCACTGTCACTTACCTGCTAGCATATTAAGGCTCCTGTTGAATGAATTATTTCTATCTCACTCTTTTTAAGGGTATGGTCCCTTAGAGTCCAAGCTCCGAGAGTATACTACTTGATGAGCTTCCTTGACACCTTTATCTTTACCCTTTGTGAGGTCAGGAACTGCTCTTTTAGGTTTTCAGCGGCTCCCCTTGAGTAAAATGTCTCTCAGTAGAAAGATTTTCTAGGAAGTCTCATTATCTTTTTGTTTTCTTGTCCTAAATATTTTTCTGAAACTATTTGGTATAATTCCAGTTGATTAAAAGAGTTTCTGCTTAGCCTGGAGAGATGGCTCAGCAGTTAAAAGCACTGGCTGCTCTTTCAGAGGACCTGGGTTCAGTTCTTAGTGGCCATATAGTGGCTCACAACTGTTTATCCCCGGGACCAAATGATCTGATGCCTTCTTCTGGTCTCATCTAGAACCGGACATACAATGAGCACACATATACACTGAGGCAAAAACTCAGACCTGTACAAATAAAGTAAATAAACATAATATAATTTAAAAGGCCATGTAGCTTTGCCTTTTAGCTTTGCCTTTTGCCTGTGAGCAGCACTGTTCATCTATTTATCTTGTTCTTATTTTGGAAATGAAAACCTCTGCTTTAAAAGTGTAACATACTCATCATTTAGCAGGACCACAGTGCATCTCCAGGCAAGGGTTGGCTCCATTGTCTTCTTTCTTATTCTCAGACTGTGAGGAAGAAGTTCTAGATGTTTTGCCTTCTAAATTGTTTCCTACGTGGCATCACTGGGATCCTTAATCTTGCTCTTGCTCTCACTTCACAATGCTCTGGTTTCTATGTTCCCATCTCTCAACCCTCCTCTCTCCCTCTACCCCCATGCCTTTCAGAATTGGCATTATGGGTTTGTGTTCATCAACGGACGAAATCTTGGAAGATATTGGGACATTGGGCCTCAGAAAACACTGTACCTTCCTGGTCCCTGGCTTCATCCAGAAGACAACGATGTGAGTTACCCAACCCTGCCTCAAGGTGTCATAAACCCTTAGATGGAGCTTTGTCCTCCAATTCCGCTTTCTTCACCCTGTACAGCTAGATTGACGATTCTCACTCCCAGTTTTCTTTCTTCCCAGGTCATCGTGTTTGAGAAGATAGAGAAGGGATTTTACATCCAGACGAGAAAGAAACCCCAGTTGCAAAATTAATTCTACAAAACAGATTCTGAATTGTCAGAGGGTTCTGATGGTTCTTTTGAATGTTGATCACTGCTAAGAATATTGCAAATAGTGCTGCTGACAGAAAAACATGAAAATAACCGAAATACCCAGAGAAATTGGGTATTTCCATTTAATTACTAATTTTAGGCTATAAACTTCAAAATCTTTAGTAGACAAATTTATCTAGTTAAATGCTTAATTCTTAGTAGGTTCTTATTCTCTGTCAAGATATGCCTTTAGAAAGAAAATAAAAACAAATTTAACTTCTGCTTTCTCATGCTCAGTTGTGAGAAAAAGAATTGTCTGTAATGCAGGGGAAAGTAAGCATGCTGGCCTTTCTTTATAAAAGATAGTATTGAAATAGTGACTTGTAAATGCATGGTCTTGTGTGTGTGTGTGTGTGTGTGTGTGTGTGTGTGTGTGTGTGTGCTAGAGGAGGAGGCAACACATAGGTCAACCATCAACATCTTTAGGCATTTCCCTGTCCTGTTTATCTTCAAGGTGATCTCTCAGGTGACATCCAATCAAAGATCAAATAGAAGTTTGGTTTGGTTCAGATACATGCAATAGCAAAGCCTGACACTGAGCCCTTTAGAGCTTATTCCTTGTTGGTTTTCTGGGTATAGTGAAGCCTCTTACTTATAGTGGACAGGGATCAGTGAGATCAGCCCACATCCATAAACCATCCAACTAGTCTTCTCAAACCACACTACTTGATCACACAGTCTCTCATATTAAAAACACACTAGACCAACTTCCAACAATTGACGGTTTACAAGACCGTCTTACCTTGTGTATTATAAGTGTTTGTGGGCTTCAAGCAATATAATGAGTAGTTAAGTCAGATGCCTGGGGAAGGAAGACTCTGCATTCTTTTACATGTATTTTGTTCATTAAATTCTTAATAGGTTTCAATAAAAATACAGAAAAATGACACTGATCAAATAGTCTTCTCTATTTTAAAAAAGTGTGTGTTTGTGTACATGTACATATGAGTATAAACATTCCAAGAAAGCAGAGGTCTTGCATTTCCCCTGTTGTCGCAGGGGTTTTGAGCCACCCAGCATGGGTTCTAGGATTGAAATTCTGGTCCCTTGCTAGAGAAGTGCACAATTTTACTGGCTGATCCCTCTCTAATCCCCACATCCATTCTTTTAAAGGAGCTAAGAAGCCACCTGTGGGTGATCAGAAAGCACTAGCAGCTGTTATTATCTGAGACCCTAGTGTCTTAGGCTTGAAGTCACTCATAAAAACATTGGTAGAGTAGCATAGGGGAGAGAGATGGACACAATTCATAGTAACTGGAATCTCATATGTAACTGAATCCCATGTCTCAAAAGGTTGTTTCTTCTATTTTATCTTTTGCTGGTCACATTTTTTTTCTTTCAAATACTACATTTTATCTTTGATTTTTTTTCTCTTTCACAGTCCAAGTAGTATGAAAGTGCTATAAATATGACTTTTCACTGAACAGTTACAAATGCACAATTGAGATGTTACAGGGCCATTTACATACTGGTGAAATCCCATTGGATTTTTTTTTTCGGATGATTTGGTACCATGTGTGGTACAGCACAGAGGAAACTAGAACATGTCATATGTAACGTATCAGATTCTGCTCTCCAGTCTGGTGACAAGCAGTCCCATGCTAGCCTTTCTGAACAACACTGACTAGCATGGTTCCATGTGTGAACATGCTCCCTCTTGTAAAGTCATGTTTCACTAATTTTCCAACTAGATCTCTAACTTCAAAACCAACCAACTAAACCAAAGAGGTAAACAGAAGAATAATTTTCTTTCAAGACCTTTATCCTAATAGCTATAAAGCTGATTTAGTGATATGACTCAAATCATTGCATGGTGGTTACAAATATTAGGTCCAACTCCAAGAAGGCCTGCAGAGCCAACTGACCTGAGCCCATGGGGGGCTCACAAAGACTTGGACACCAAACAGGGAGCATGGAGGAGCTGGACCTAGGCACCGTACACATTTCTAGCAAATGTGCAGTTCGGTCTTCATGTTGGACCCTTAACAAATGAAGCAAAAGCTATCTTGGTCTATGTTGCCTGCCATTGGATCCCCTTTCCTGACCTGGACTGCATGTTTGGGCCTCAGTGGGAGAGGATATGCTTAGTTCTTCTGGGATTGGATATTCCAGGGTGGGATGGTACCCAAGGAGGGGCTCCCCCTTTAAGGAGAAGAGGAGGGAGCAACAGGGAAGAGATTCATAAGGGTGGGGCTGGGAGGAAAAGAGGGAGGGGGACTGTGATCAGGATATAAAGTGAATAAAAACCAAAAAAACAAATATTAGGTCCAATTTATATATTCTAGCCTGCCTTTTTTTTCTGTCACATACTTAAAAGAATACAGAGTAGAATTCAGCATTGCTTTTCCAAACTACCATGCAGTGGGATTAATCATTAACACAGAGCAATAGATTTAGGCTCAAAGTATAGAGACGTCTTTCACTTTCTTTTACCTCTATATTAAAAATACCGTGTCAGGTATTTTGTAAAGAATACAGGCTTCTCTATCTCAGACTTTGGAAATTTGAGAGCAAGGGATGAGTGCCTGGCGGTACAGTGGGAGTCAGGAGAGAAAGAGAGGCCTGGTCAGGAGGCAGGAAGTGAGAGGGGTTCAGGAGCTGGGCTTGCTGTTGAAGCAACAGTTCATTTAAAGAGCAATGACTGAGGTCCTCAGAGAACTGGATACATCCCTTCTGAGGGCAGCAACCCTAAGGACTCAACCACTCTTCTCAACACCCTGTCATCATCATCATCTTCTCCACATCTCATCCTTTAAAGCTCTGTGCTTTCTCACTAGTACACTGGGGACCAAGAGGAAGGAATATAAATCACACAGAAGTGCTGCCAATACTGAAGAAAATTCAACTAATGGGAAAAGCAATATATATATATATATATATTGTGTAAATTTTGAGTTCATGTAATTATAAAGTATATGGGCCTTTTTAGTTGGCTTTTATAATTTACATTTGTGTGTGTGTGTGTGTGTGTGTGTGTGTGTGTGTGTAGGTCAGAGGACAACTTTCAGGAATTAGTGTGCTCTTTCTATCACGTTGGTCTGGGAAAACACACATTAGGTGTATTAATTACATTTTTGTTGGTGTGATAAAATACCATGGCTAAATGCAACTTGGAGGAGAAAAGTATTTGCTGTTGCTTATGGTTCCAGAGGGGATACAGGCCACCATGGTGGCAAAGGCAGGCAAGGTGGAAGAAACAGGAAGCTGGCTAATTATATATCCTCTGTCATAGGAGCAGGGAGAGGGAGAGGGGGAGAGGGAGGGGGAGGGGGAGGGGGAGGGAGAGGGGGAGGGAGAGGGAGAGAACAGGAAGTGAGTTGAGGCTAAAACTCATTCACAATGACATACTTGCTCCTAAAGGGTACAAAACCTTCCCAAACAGTGTCAGCTGAGGATCAGGTATTCATACACATGCACCTATGATTGACATCCCTTCTTCAAACCACCTCATTACACTTGGCAAAAGGTGCCCTTACCCACTGCGCCACTTCCCTGGCCAAGTCTCATCAGTGTTGTAGGCGGTAGAAACACTTTGACTGTTTTGGAGTGGAATGACATTCCATTGCCGGATGTTTATTTTATCTGTGTCTTCATCATTTAGTAGGCATTTCACTTACTTCCACTTTTGATGAATAATATTCTATGACCATTTGTGCACACATTCTTTCGGTGTGAATGTGTGCTTTTAGTTTTCCTGGGTATATGCCTGGAAGAGGAACTGCTAGGGTAATTGTATTGTAATAATTTTAGCCAATGCTGGAAATGGAACATAGGCATTGCGCATGCTAGAGCAGTGCTCTGTCAATGAGTTACACGATCAGCAAACCCCCTTCCTGTGCTGAAGTGTTTAAGGAAAACCCACATTGTTTCTAGGGTATCTGCCTCACTATCCATCCCCAGTGATGGATACGAAGGGTCTAGCTTCTCCATCCTCTCACTAGCACTTGTTTATAAGTCCTAGTCTTTATTTTCTGTTGCTAGGGATCAAATCCAGGGCCTCGCTTGTGCCAGGCAAGCACTTTATCGCTGAATTATACCCTTATTCCTAACTTTGGATTGTGCTTGCAGCCGCCAGTTGATATGAAATAGTATTTCCTTGTGGTTTCTGTTTGCTTACCCTAAACCATTGTCTTCATACAATGGGTCTCCAGATGGCCGTCCTTTACGAAGGTAGTGCCCCTGAAATTTCATCTGAGACTGAGACTGACCCTCCTCAGGACTCACAGACAGGGAGTGCGTCCTCTCAAGGCAAGTCTGTGTGCGTGCTTCCTCAGTCCAAGCAAACCACTCAGTGCTTGGAACGCATCACTTATACAGCAGGACAGTGTGCTTCCTCTTCCTGAATTGGTTGCTAGGCAATTTTTCAAACATCCAAAGGTGAAAGAGAGGGAAAGAATGTTACATGTTACCTGCTTTCTAGGTGAAAAAATTTACCTTAAACCATATGGAGGCCATGTTGCAATGTGGAGTTGAAGATTCTGAGTGAAATACTTGCATTTGTAATTCCTTAGGCACTTATGACCTCACCCTTTTGTTCTTTGGCAGCTACAAATGCACAGTAACTTTATTTCCTCAGTTGTCATTATAAATATTTCTTAGTTTTCTGCCAGGTGTGGTAGCTCATCCCTGTAAACCCAGGATATGGAGCACATGAGAGGGCGAAGCTGGGGCGTCAAAAGTCTTAGGCAAACCTTGACTACAGAGAAAGACCTGGCTTCAGAAAAGCAAACAAACATATGAACAAGTTACGTCCTGGTACTAGACGAGAAGAACTCACTACAAGAAGAGAGTGGAGAAGAAGTTCTACTAACTCATCACTAGTCTATGCTTGACCATCCTGCAGGACAACCTTGTTTCTACAAGTTCAAATGCCACCTTTCATAAAATATAGCATAATGCCATGGATAAAACCCAAGTGAAAAGATTTTTCATATATTTTATAGAAGGTACTTAATTTTTAAAAAATCTGTCAGGAACAAACCCTTACTGAAAACAGAATAGAATGCAGGGATTTCTTTGATAAACTTTTTTCAGCCTAGGTTTTTGTTTTTTGTTTTTGTTTTTGCCTTCAGCTTAGGTTTTAGGCACTGAAAGTTATGTGGAATGATTTTTCTCTGACACATGCGTGGTGGGAATAATGGTGCTTGATCTCTGCCTGATGTTTCCATCTTTTTCATATGTGGTTTACTATTTGTGTTCTTTACTCTAGCCATGTTCAGAATAGTTTGTCACAAATATAGCTGCATACGACTTTGAAGATTCTTTTCCTCATACGAGTTAGCAAAAATTCCTAAGTCAATAAGTTTTTTTCCTGAAGCCTCATCAATAGAGTAAAAACTCAGTTTGTAAACATTCTGCTCAATACCATGAATGGTGTATTATTCGTCCTCCTGTCATGTCAATGAAATGTCAGGGGAGGCAAGCTTTATAAAGTACTAAGCTTGCAGTCTCAGGGGTTCAGATGGCCCTAGCAGAGGCTCTGCAGATACCTTGGCATGCTGAGAATGTATTAGTCATAGATGAGAGATTATCTCTCAGAATGGAGCAAAGTAAAGCCCAGCTGTCTTTCGAGATCTGTCTCATATCCCCAGAGACCCAAGGACATCCCACTAGGTCCTAGATCTTAGAGATCACAGCATCTCCCAATAGCACCACCCTGGGGAATGAGCCTTTGACTTACAAATCTTTGAGACATTACCAATATAGCAAGTGAATTGAAGCAGAAACTTCTAGGTCTTTTTTTGGAAAGTTAGTTATATCAAATGATGTTTTGCTGAGGCACACAGATGAAAGGATGTATTGTTGTTAAAGTAAACACATGAATAAATGTTGTCCTGAAGCAGATATAGGTGAAAGGGTGTTTTGCTGGAGCAGACATGGGTGAAAGGATGTTTTAATATAGCAAACATGTAAAAGGACCTGGGATAAAGGGGTATAAATATGGCCCCATGGACAGTGGGAGACGAACACTGATCATTGGTTTAGTTTGTGCCGCCTTGTTATTCTTCGATAAGGACATGCGTGTATTGGTTCACCTTACATAGCGTTATTGGGCTCAACTTGTGATAACACTGCTGTTGAAAGAAAATCACCCAAAGGCTTGTGAGGTTCCTGCGGCAGTTTGCTGCCTCAGTGGCCTCGCTTAAGGCTGTTTGGTGAGCCTAGTGGTTTCCTCAGGATTGAACTACAGTTGCTGGTTTGTGTCTGGTGTCTGCCTACCTAGAGGACAGGTCTGCAGCTGCTGAGTCCTATTTGGTGTTTACTACAGGACTGAACTGCTGAGAATGAAGATAGGTCTCACTGCCAAAGAACTGTGGCTAAACAGGTCCACTTCCCCCACATTGTAATAACTTCTATTGTCCATGACCTTTACTGGTTGGGGGCAAGAGGAGAGGTTGAACCCTTACTGAATGTAGGTTGCAAAATTTTTATGCTGACAGTGGATAAACTCTATTATGGCAGGAAAGACATAGCAATAGGCAGGGAAGGCATGACAGCAAGCAGGGAAGACATAGCGGCAGGCAGGAAAGGCATGGTGGCAGGGGCAAAAGGTTGGCTGGTTCACACTGCATCCACATTAAAAAGGCTGACAGTGAACAAGAAGTTCATAAAAGCCCAAGGCTTGCCAGATATGATGGTGCACATCTTTAATCTCAGCACTTGTAGATCTCTGTGAGTTCAAGTCCAGCCTGGTATGCATAATAAGTTTCAGACCAGCTAGGGTTATGGGTTGAGACCCTGCCTCAAAACAGAAGAAGAGAAAACAGCACTGTCAAGGCCTCCCCATCGGTTGCTGACTTTCTTCAGAAAGGCTCTACCTTTGATCACAAAACCTTCTCAGATTGTGCCACCAGCTTAGGATCATGTGTTGAGGTATAAGCCTATGTCTCACATTTCATATTTAAACCACAGCAGCCCATCTGGTTTCCTCCGTGCTTAACTAGGAGAATGTTTTTAATAAAAAATGTTTCTGGAAATCGCATTAATCGTTTTCATAAAAACCAAAACCGTTGTTTTATTTCATTATGGCTGCCCAATAAACTTGCATATTTCACTTTATTTTACATCTCCCGTGCACCCCTATATTTGAAAGCGAATGTTCAGATATTAGCAACAATTCCAATGATATGCCTAGACCTCAATTGTGGCCAAGTTACACTGTGCATTTAAAGTAACCTAGGTATCTCTTTATCATTCACCCTATGTCAGTGTCCTAAATAGTACTCCCTGGAAGGCCCCTGCCTTTGGTTGGTAACCAGGGACCTCCAAGTCATCTCCTCAGAGGTGTAACCCTGGGTCCTCCATCCTCCCTTACTGATTTTCTCTATCGTCTGAACAAGGTCACGGACAGCAAACGTGTTCCACCTGCACCTTCTCCACAAAGAGAAATGAGCACATAAAGAGACATAAAGCTTCTCCTGAGCCACTCCCCTGCCTCCTGCATCCTCACCTGCCATAGCGTTTCTTTGATCCCCTTTCTGGTATGGGTCCTTACGTCAGTTCTCTATGTTTGCCATCTGTCTTGGATATCTTCCTGTTGCTTTGATAAAATACTCTGTCGAAAGCAGCTTGGGGCAGACGTGGTTTTGTTCTGGCCCACTCTTTGAGGATATGGTCCATCATGGCAGTGATGTTAGGGGAGCATGAACTTTAGCTGTCTGGTCACGTGACATCTGCAGTTATGAAGCTGAGAGGGAAAAATGCTGATACTCAGAGACCTTTCTCCTTTTTATGCAGTCTAGGACCCCAGCCTGAGGAGTGGTCCCTTTTACTTTCAGAGTGGAGCATCCCACCTCAGTGAACTTTTTTTTAAAAATTATTTTATGTATATGAGCACACGGTTGTTGTCTTCAAACACACCGGAAGAGGGCGCTGGATTCCATTGCAGATGGTTGTGAGCCATCATGTGGTGGCTGGGAATTGAACTCAAGACCTCTGGAAGAGCAGTCAATGCTCTTAACTGCTGTGCCATCTCTCCAGCCCCACCTCAGGGAACCTAATCAAGACAATCCTGCACTGGCCTGGATGGAGGCTAACTTCATCAAGAAACTCCCTCACAGCTGTGCGTGGAGGCTTGCCTCCTAGATGATTCTAGAACCTGTCAAGTTGACAACCAACCCTGTCATATCATTTTAAGTTGCATCATCATCATCATCATCATTATTATTACTATTATTATTATTATTATTATTATTATTATTATTACTAGTTATGTGTGCATGGCACTGAGGCTCAACCTTGAGCCCTTTCTAGGCAGATTCTCTACCAGTATACTAGATCCCCAAACTCTTTAGAATGTTTTTATTTTGAGCTGCCCATGCTGGCCTTGAATTCACTGAGCATATCCATCAACATAGGTTGGTTAAGCTTACCAATATCTGATGCATTCTACATATTTTGTCCATTCTCAGCAGCTCATCATCATAGTTCCTCAGTGCCTCTGCCTGGCACACTTTGTTCTAGTACCTTTCAGGACACCTCATTGTGAGGCAGGTAGAACCCTGCCACCAGACAGAAGAACTGGCAAGGTTGACACAAGTTTAGAACCCTGGTAAATCTTTATTGAGAATGGCAGGAGATAGAACCTAGAGATTTCCATGCTAATGAGGTATCTAGAGTTTAGCCAATAAGCTTCCCTCCCTGCGCATCCTTTCCAGGAAAAAGGTATTTAATCTCTCGTTCACCCTGAGTAAGATGTATGCGTTCTTATCTGCCATAAATAAAACAGTTCGGACAGTTTGTCTCCTTCATTAAGGACCTGGGCCAGCAGAGGATGGGTTGGGGGTGGGGCTTTGTCATACAGAGCTGAGGGCCTCTCTACCAGCCCCTCCTTATTCAGCACTCTCTTGGAACTAAGCCGGATTCTGCCCTGTCCCAGGCTCAGGGCAGGTACGTGTACCTCCATTCCCAATTCTTCGCAGTCCCCAGCTGCAACTGTGTACACAGGAGTTTGAGAACCACGGCCCCCATCCCAGCTCCCACTGTTTCTCACCCAAGGAAACACAGGCTGGGCCCCCTATCGTAGACTGCTTTTTACCTCCCTTGAGTGATGACATATCATGGTGGCATTCCGACACCCCAGAGGGGCAGAAGTGCAGACGGACAGCCCACATTCTGACTTCTCCAGTTTCACGGGGGACTGCTGCCCGATGAGTTCCTCTCCTTTCCTCATTAGGTGTGTCAGAATTAGGTGTGCCTCTCTATCTGTCATGCTCCGTTCATTGGTGATCTCAATCAAAGCATTATTTTGTAGAACCCTTAATCGGTGTCTTCATGTTCTTTATCTAACACTATATTTGCATTTATATTGGGCACCACTTGCACGTCTCCCACACAGTTCAAACTCTGTAAACAGACGCCTGATATTTCCCCCCAGTACATCCATTCTCCTCGCAGCTTCCCTGTCTCAGGCAGTGACAGCTCTGGTTCTTATAGTTTCTCAAGTTTAATATGTTAGCACCAGGTATAGTCTGCTTTATTTCTTATTCCACAAACAGTGCATGGATTCAGAAATACCCTTATCATTTCAAACATTTCCAGACGTCCAGCCTGTCTCAGCGCCATCACTTGTTATCTTCTCCTCGGAGCCAGTATCGGTTCTGATGATAATATCATTGGAATGTGTGCATCCGGTAGGCGAACTATAATGAACATTGCAAAGGACTCAGACTTAGGGCTGAGAGGCTGTTGCGTTCTTAGCCTTTGGGTTAATGGAGATTAGACAAGTTACAAGCTCAACGACAGTTTCCATGAACTTACATGGAAGTCCTAGGGTGTTAGGTCAGACGGGCAAATTGGTAAAAAATGGCTGGTAAAACATAATCCAAGATAACTTGTTGGGCCCTACCTTGGTGTTTCCGCCTCGCTGAGCCTTTTAGCCTGCTATAACAAGAAATTGTTTATATCCTTGGCAGCTGCTCTTAGCCCCTGATTTGGGTCTGGGATTTTCCATGGCATTCTTCCTCCCCACTGAGCCTTTCAGCTTGTTGTTGTTTAAGAAGTTGTTTATGCCCTTGATTGGGCCCGGAACTTTCCACCACACAGACTTTTCCTATTTTCCTGGTTAGGAATTTTCACCTGCCTTGTTGTTTTCCATGGCTTTTGCCTCAGATATATAAGGAGATCTCAATAAAGCCTTGGTGGCACTCGCTAAAAACGGGTGACCCGTGTACGTGTTTTCTTTCAATCTCGCAGACATATGCCCGATATTCACACACTGGCGGCACAGGCACCGACAATAACTTTGGCTCCTCATGTTTAACAACCCATTTCTCCATATTCATGTTGTTCTGCTCAGTCAAGGGTCTGGTAGTCTATGGCTCTTGAATATAGATATGGCTTCTTCAGAGAACTGGAGTTCCGTCTCACAAATTATTTGTCTAAGATGTTTTGTGATAGCAACAGAAGGTTGAGCAACACACAGATCGTTACAATATCATAAATCATCTGTTTTTTTTTCCTGCTCCTGGGATTCTTAAGCACAATGGCCAGAATGATATTCCTAAATCATAATCAAGGGCACGGCCAAACCATTTCACTCTTAGCCCTCCATAGCCTGGCCTCTGCATTTCTCTGGCCCCATCTTCTGCCTTTTGATATCACCCTTCTCTTTTATTGGATTCCTTGACTTTCTTGGCACTAGAACACCTGGCCCTGGTCCTACCCCAGTACCCAGTACAGTACCCTGTACTGGTTGTTTTTTGTATTTTTTTTGTTTGTTTTGTTTTGTTTTTGTTTTGTTTTGTTTTTGTTTTGGCTGGGCAGCCTTTCCTCAACTAATCACTAACTCCCACCTCCTGATCTCTGCTCAGTTAACATTTTTCCAGGGAATCACTCTTCTCTGCAGTCCTCCAGAACCCACTCCTAATCCCCCCCCCGCCCCCTTATCTACTTTTGTTTTGATGTTTATTACCTTTGAATGTATTCTGCAGCATATTGTTTTACCATGCTAATTTTGACGGTTCTCTTTCTCAGCCACAATAATAGGTTTTTAAAGGGTCAAGGCCATTACCTATTGTGTCTACTGGTAGAATCAAAGGGCCTGCAAGTATCTGGAACAGTGTTTAGCAAGTGGTTATTAAAAATCTGCCATCTACCATTTACTTTTCCCTGAGCTCATATGATGTAATTACATCATTTCCCACTTCCTTTCCCCAGGTCCAAACCTCTCACACCCCTTCTTGCTCTTTTTCATGGCCTCTTTTGCTCGTTGTTGCTTTATACACTCAGCCTGCTCAGTCTGTATAGTGTGTGGTGTTTAAAACATGTTCATATGCATGGTTTCTCAGGCCTGGCTGTTTCGTGTGGTGTTGGACCGGGGAGGCCACAGACACAGGTCTGAGCATTCCCTGGGTGCACACTGGTTCCTCCTAGTGCTACCACCATATCATCTGGACTTCGGAGGCTTTGCCTTTCAACTTGATTCTTTTTCCGAGGGCTAAAATTTTCATTTTAGGATTTCCTATTTCGTTTTTGTCTGTGATTGACCTGGCCCTAACTTATATTCTTAACTTCATTCCTCAAGAGCGTTGACACTTGCCACCATAACTGGACATGGCTCACATGAGCAGCGTGATATGTGGGCCAACCTCTAATACTTTGTCCCATAGACTAGCTTTTAATTCAAGTCAAACCCAAAAGTTACCATCACAGCCTTAGCAAACACTAAGCTCTTTTGGGCCGTAGCAAGGTAAAAACGTTCGCATTTTGGGAGACTTGTTTGCTGATTTCCAAGGGCCCTACTTCCCTCCGTGGCTCTAAAGCAATGCTCCGGGACAGCATTTTTTATTTTTATATTTTTACAACAACATTTAGCTATGCTAGAAAAAAAAGAACCCTCTGGCCAACTTTTTTATCTTTGTTCTTGGAACTGAAATTTCTCTTATTATTTGTCAGTTTTCTGTATTTGTATAAAAATTCAGATCCGCGGCTGGAGAGATACTCTACAAACCAATGTTTTGAAATGCTGCCTGATGCTGGAATAAATGTCACTCAGGTATCAGATGATGTTGCTGGGACATGATTCTCTGCCAGAGTAACTATTCAGCCTTTCCTTAAATGTCATAATTATTTTTTGTTATATTTTTTATTATGTATAGTGTGTGAATGTGCAGCAACATAGACCCAATAGTTCTATACCTGTCTACACTCTCATGCAGGAAAAGACCCTAAACTTAAATGCCTCTGCGATTCAGAGTGGGAACCAGGCTGACATGGGAAGTTGTTAACTGTTAGGTACTTGATTACTACCTAAACTTCTTTAGCAGGCAACTTCAAAGGGGATGGGAAACACTCAGACAAGCTTGGGGCTGGGCTGAGAACGCCCGCCCCACTCCTGCCCCGCCTCTCCGCCGTCCCGTCCCTCCTCTCCCTTCCCCCTTCCCTCCCCTCCCAGCCCCGCCCCGCCACGCCCCTCCCCGTCCCCGTCCCGCCCAGCCCCGCTCTTCCCTGGCTTGGTCGCCACCCGGGTCCCTTGTCTGCGCAAAGCCTGGGAGCGGAGGCGGGACCCTAAACCTCAGCCAATGGGCGCCAGCGGGCCGGGCTGGCGGTAGCATGGTTGCCCAGGTAACCAGTGAGCGGTCCCGCCCCTCCGGGCCAAGGCTTTGGCGCGCCGCTGAGTGTTGCTGGAGTAGGAACCCCGGTGTCTACCAGCGGCTTTCGCGCGATGCCCAAGTGGAGCCTGCGGCGGAGGCCGGGCCGCACACTCGGACTCCTGCTGCTGCTGGTCTTGAGCTTCCTGGTGCTCCGCAGGTGAGAGAGAGCTCCGCCCAGCACCTATGGGACCCGTTTGGTCCCAGCCCAACACCTCAGGTTCTAGTCTGCCACAAGTCTGGGAAATCGCGACTCTATTCTCCTAGAGAGCTCCAACAGCCTGGAGTCCCTACGAGCCTCCAGTCATTCTTACCCTGCCCCTGTGTAACACCAGGCAGTCACTGCCCTGTCAGTCCCTAGGGGTCAGTGTGTTGAGTTTCGCAGTGTTCTATACTTGGTGCTGGACTCTGCTGTTCATAGACAAGTCCAGCCCTGTGTGAGAAGATCGACAGGACACCCCTATCACTCTTTCGTGTAACCCCCACTGCTTTTCTTTCAGGACCCCCCCCCCCCCCCATTTCCTGCTAAGCTGGAAGTCTGTCTTCTGCAAAGTTAGTGTCGTGATGTCCACCGTTAAGGTGGTGTCTGTGGGCTTCTCCCAGACTCTCAGCCCTGATTAATTTGCACCACACTGCAGTTTCTGTCTGTCCACTTTCCTCCACTTCTGTACGCTCCCCTTTTATAGAAGCTTATGCCAGTCGGTGGTGTTCACTGAAAGAAAGGTTTACCACTCACTGCCCAGGAACAAGTTTTCTGGTGATCCACTCCAGAAGGTTTCCAAAGCATTTCTATTTATAGGAGCCTGCAGTCCTGATGATCTTCCAGGTCAGTGCCTGCCACTTTACATATTCAAAACCTCCCAGCAACGCCGCAGAATGTTGTGCCAGTAGGCTTGAGGTGAGGGCTCAGCCCTGGGAGCTAGTGGTAGGTAGCCATAAACCTCAGTCTTGTTTTTGGTTCCTTTTTTATTCCCTTTCCACTTACCTGAGACAGAAACTAGGCCCCCAAGATCTGAGTCCTTTTTGCTGCCGTGAGAACACATTTGGAAACTTCACATAGACGCCTTTCACAACCTATACCTCTTTGTTTCTGAGAGGACGTCATATTGTTTGGGAGAAGACACTAGATCTTTTCTCATTCTGGGGTCCAGGAAACTCATAAGGCCTTTTAGGCCTTTTATTTCCTTTCCTTTTCCAAACACTTTCCCCATCTTATTTATTCTAACTGCCCTTTCTCTGAATTTTGGTCATGGCTTCTGTCAAATGCTCCGTTTTTCCCAGGGGCAAGGTTGATGTAACTCCAGAAGTATTACTCGGGGCTGAGGCAAGACAGGCTCTCGCATAGAGCAGGGAACCATGGGCTGGAGCTCCGGAGAAATATTTGCTTGTTTTTGGTCGGAAGGACACCTGTCCCTGCAGGTGACTCAGAGAGGTGACTGTGAGGGCAACTCCCGAAGGGATGAACCTGGTCAGGTAGCATTTTCTAATAGTCCTCAGGAAAATGTGTGGGAAGGAGGCAGGACATTTGTCACCTGACAGGACACTGATGAGGTGTCAGGCAAGTACCTGGACTGAGAAGAAGTAGCCTAACCTTCTCATAGGTGAGTAACTGATTCCCACCCAGGCAAGCTGGCAGCCACAGCAGGAATGTGGAATGGGTCAGAATTCCTAGCTGTGGCTCAAGTCTAGAAACAGGTTGAAACGGTAAGTTGCTTCATGACTTTTTTTTTTTTTTTCCAGCAGGCAAGGCTGGTTAGAGAGGCTCCGACCCAAGGTCAGGGCCATCTTTTGGGATTCCTTGAGAGGACAAGTCTCTTTGGCATAATTTTGACTGTCTCTTCCTGTCCAGTTCTTAATGTATTAACATCTATGAGTTACTTTAATAGCTATGAAGCCAAAGGAAAACAAACTGGACCTCTCTTCCTGGCTTCCCCCAGCTTGGACTGGGTCATTAACTGAGTGGGTGGTGGGGGCCTCTCCCAGCTGTCGTTGGGGAATGTTGGTGTGGCTAATGGAATATAGGTCACATGGGAACTGGCTACTCTCCTCCAGTGCTCTGGAGCCCGGCTGTCAGGACTGGACTTTTTCACGGATCACGGCAGCAGGTATTTTGAGGTTTCTGGGAGTTAGGTGTTTGGCTTAAAAATATTGCCTTTTTTTTCTCCCGACAGACTTTTCCTTGGGTTTATTCACAGTTAATTATAGTTGTTTGTATATCATATCTAAGTAATTTAAGAGGGCTAAAAAAGGACTTTGGAGTAAGATTTTATTCAATTTAGTGTGTGTGTGTGTGTGTGTGTGTGTGTTTTGTGCCAAATAATGCTTTTTACTTAAAAAGCTTTCTGTATATATTGAATTGTACTTGTCATACAATGAAGTGTACACAGTCAATCAAATCAGTTTTGATATAGATAATGTGTGAAAATACCGCTATAATTAAAAGTAGTAGAAATAGCCATCTTCCCTCTCGCTGAATTCCTCGGTACCCCATTGTCCCCCTTCCCTCCCACTTCTTCTTCCTCTGTATGGCGTTGTTTGTGCCCCCATATGTTATCTGAGGTGTGGGCACTCTCTTGGCTTGCTTTTCCCCCACTTAAGAGTGGCAGCCTGTGTGGTCAGTGTGAGCTATTTTACGGTTGGTTGCTCTCCTTTATGGTTTTCCTTCCACTGGATGAACACAGGGAAGCCTATCTGATATGATCTAGTCACAATCTCTTTATGATCCTTTTTCTCAGTTCACTTCGCTGAGCAGTAATTCAGTCAGTTCTGCTTATCTTAGGCTTAGATTTTTATCTGGCTAAAGTGCAGGGCAGGGAAGGAGGAGGAGAAGGAAGAAGAGGAAGAGGAAGAAGAGGAGGGAGAGAGGGAGGGGGAGGGGGAGAGGGAAAGGGAGAGAGATAGAAAAGGAGAGAGAGAGAAGGAGAGAGAGGGAGGGAGAGAGAGGGAGGGAGGGAGAGAGAGGGAGGGAGGGAGGGAGGGAGAGAGAGAGAGAGAGAGAGAGAGAGAGAGAGAGAGAACCAACTAGAGTGTTCCTTAGGTTAGTGAGCTGCACGCACGTTTGTAAAAGATGTATTCATTTCTTTGCTCTGCTCACTGACACTCACTACTGATCCTGTACCACCAGTATCTGGATTCTAGGCTCTGGTGTCTTTCAAGCTATTCCTTGCTAAAAGTAGATAAGTGGATGGTTTAGCTGTGGTGGTTACATTTAAATTTAAATCAATGTGTTTTCCTAAGATAATCTGGGGACAAACTGTGTCTGTCACCCTGAGGTTTTGTGAAGCTACCAAGTTTTATGTACTTTAGGACTCCACTCTGTTTGAGGCCCGAGTCACAGACCCTGCAGTGTCCAAACTCTGGGTGCTGTCCTTTTCATCTTTTAGTTGTAAAGGTTTTAGAATCTGGAAGTGTCTCTGGGCAGGCAGTTGCTGCCTCATACAGGTGGAGAAGCAAAGTGACCTGGGAGGTAGCTCACAGTGCAGGACTTACTCTGTGCTGGTGCGATGGGGTTGGCACTGGGATTTTTATGGAACCGTGGTAGCCAGTCCCTGGGGGAGACCAAAGTTCTATTAGGACTCTGACATTCTTGATCAGAGCAAAGAACTGTGTGGCATTGGCATCGGGGATATCAGAATGGTGGGAAAGGGTCTTCCCCACTTTGGGTCAAGTAACTAGCAATGAAAACACATGCATTTGCTCTTTGCTAAAAGGACAGGTTGACCTTCCTAACTTGCCACCTCCAGCAGGGGTAAAGGACCTTTTGGTACGGGCATGGTTTCTTCTCCATCCAGTCTCACAGTTTGCTTAGATCTACTGCTCTGAATATGAAAGCCCATGTTGAAAAAGGGGTTCCCCTTGTGTGGGACTGTTTCTGAGACGAAAGGAGTGGTTTTCAAGGCTCATGGTCAAGGAAGCAGACACTTTCAGACTGGTGTTTGTTTGCCCAAGAGCTGGTATTCACGGGTGTTCTCATTTTAAGAAAAAGGTGGTTTTGAGTATTTAATTCGTGAGTAGGTAATAAATGAACATTCAGGGGATAAAGGAAGAACCAGTGAGAAGAAACTCCTCTATCCCAATTTCCCTTCCCTTCGTACCAGAAACAGTTGCTAATGGTTCTTGTAGATGCATTGTATACATGCATGAAAATATTGTTTTCCTACTGGTCCATTAGACACATAATTTATTTACGCATTCCCCACTTGATGGGCATTGATTGTTTTCTGTCTTTCAGCTCCTGAAGTAAACAGCTGCAGTGAGTATACGATGGGTGGATTTCTATAAGTAGAGCTGCTGACTATAACAGTCATTAATTTTAAATCCTGGTAGATTCTTCCGAAACAGCACATTTCATTTCTTCTGGGTCATACAAAGGACATTTGGAGCTCAACTGTCGAAGGGAGAAACTTCTTTTTAGTTTGCATGTAGGATGATATAGATTCCTAAGGTTTTATAAAAATTAATGGGCTTCTTATATACCTTTGTGATATAAGCCCAAGAAGGAGATTTTAAAACACTCCGCACAGCTGCACTGTTTCCTGTATCAGAAGGTTATTCCACCTATACTCGCAGAATTACTCCTATAGGCTTCGCATTAAAGACCAAGACTCTTTTTGAGTTATCAGAGTTTTCCCTTCCCTCTAGCTGATACACTCATTTATTAATTTATGAGGCTACTGGTGGATTTGTGTGTGTGTGTGTGTGTGTGTGTGTGTGTGTGTGTGTGTGACAGTAACAGTACACTATCTCCAAAGACCAGTGTAATTATCGCTCTTGTCAGGGGTGAAAAGCTGAAAGGGTTTCTTTATTTCACTACTGGGTCTCAAGTTATAGGTCTAATACATGCCTCTTCATGTACGTATTTTCTACATGGCTTAGAAACCATTGCCCTGTGAAGCACACAATACTGTCTTAGGGCCAAGAGGCCAGGCATCCATAGCCTGGGAGGTAATCTAGTTTCTTTTCAAAAGGAAAAGTAGAGGCAGTAGTAGTTGCCATAGTGCCTTGTGTCTCGGTAGAAAGCACATACTGGCTTCCGGGTTTGAAATCCAGATCCTTGTAGAGGCTGTTTGACGACTCTTTCAGCAGAGTCAGAGTCCAAAGCATTGTTTAACTAGGGGGCCTGTATCAGAAGCTGACCCATCTATGGGAGCTGATGGGGGAGATTGCTATGCATGTATAATAAGGTCTTTGGGCTTCTTTAATGTACCTGCTAGGTAAAATTGTGGTCTGTGGCCTGGCTACTGGGATGAATGAGGTCATGAGTATTCTCTTGGTTCCTTCTCTGCTCGTCTGATGCCCTGAACTGAATTCAGTTCAACTTTGATTCAGGAGGCACATCTGGAAGTTGAACTTGTAGGCTCTCATCTCAGAAAACATATTGTGTATTTTATCAAGGTAATTGGCCCTTGGGGTCAACAGGTTGTGGGAATGGAAGGACTGCTGGCTCCTTGTGATGTGTGCATTGTATCTTCTCATGGGGATACTGGACCATTTATATCTGGTCAGACTATGGTGAACGGACGATTGAGGAGTTGACCTTGTCTTGAGTGAAGCTTCCTATTCCTACTGAAAGCCTGGTACCGATCACTGTTAGCAGGATTTACAGAGGACCCTCTGGCATGGCAACGGGCGCTCCAGAATAACTCTGATTTGCGTATGTCATCCAAGAAGTTTGTCCCAGGAGGTGGCAGGATGTGGTCTCCTCCTACCGAAACATCCTACAAGTTTCCTTTTTTTTTTCTTTTATTTTGATAGTTGAAAATCCATTCATGCACCTATTCAGAGCAAAAGAGGGTCACTGTCACTGAGTCCCACACAGCAGCACATCTTACCATGTCCAGGGACATACTGCCTGCTGGAGCCTGTATGTACTCTCTGTTCTAATGATCCACCTCAGTGATCAGGGACAAAGTGTCAGGAAGCTTCCGCTTTCACCCTGCTCCTTTGCAAGGTTCAGCCTGATGAGGAGTCCTCACCTGGCCTAGTTCATGTCTCTTCACTGCAGCCTGTTTCTGTCTATAGCCTTCCATAGCTGCAGTGAACACATGAGACCCCATTAGGAGCGCGCGCGCGCGCGCGCGCGCGCACACACACACACACACACACACACACACACACACACACACCTTTGTCTAGGATCCTTATCTTATCTAGAATATAAGCAAGACTACCCTTTCTTCTAGGCAGAAGAACAAAACGTGACAGAGAAGAGCAAGCCTTAGACTGCAGGGCACAGCACTTCTCCTAAATTTGTTCCTTAAAATAAAGCTGAGGTATGAAAGCAACAGAAGTTCTAGAAAAAAGTGGTACTATAAGCTCCTGGCTCCAGAGAAGACAGTAAGTGCCTACGGTTTCATCCAAGAAAATGTTATCATGAATGAATTGCTTGCTAAGGAAAACAACAGAGCACTCTGGGTTCCCCAGGGTTTTCTTATCTCCTTGGTAACAAGCCTAACTTAGGAGTGAAGCCCCTGTGATCTTTAAACCAGCCAGTCGGAACCGCACAGTTGACATTTCCTATATTCTAATAGTACTGAGTTAATTACTCAGGAAATTATGGGGTTATTCTTAATATGATGATCATTAGTATTAATGATCATGATTAGTGTTAATAACTATTTGCAGGGAGTTTTGTCCTTTGGCACATGATCATCTCCCTTGCATCATCTCCTTCTCACAGCGAATTCTCTGGAGAAACCCAACATCTACCATCCTTGTTTTCCCACCGAATACCTCTCTTTTATTGAGGCACTGGTGCTTTGTTTAGTAGGCTACCAGAAAAGTTCCAGAAAAAAATATGAATTTCCCAGCATTTGGAATTTGATATCAGTTAACTGTTTGCTTGTTTGTTTATTTCCTATTTCTTGAACAGCATTGAGACTTTTTGTTTTAAGTCTAAACAGGCCATAAAAGGGCAGAGAAAGAGACAAGGAACTAGGAGTCAAGAACGACTCCTGGATCTGGTCCGCAACAGCTGCACATTGGGATTTGTTGGTGGGTGAGAGAAGGGGAGAAAAAGATATATGAGAGCAGGGGGAAGGGCCCTTAATCTGCTTGTCATAAATTGCAATAAAGATATTAAGTCGTATAATGGATGACAGGAGTTTGGAGTTCAAAAACGTTTGGGGTGGAGCTGTATGTTTTCTGTGTGTGGTTTTGTTCTCCATCTCAAAACATTATCTGATTTCTTTGTGTGTGTGTGTGTGTGTGTGTGTGTGTGTGTGTGTGTGTTTTATTTTTTCCCTTGACTCACTCGTTGGTTAAGAGTGTCGTTCAATTTCTACCTGTTTGTTTAACTTTGTAGTTTTACTTCTCTTGCTGACTCCTTGTTTGATTTCATCAAAGGAAAGATGGGTGTGTATGGGGAGGCAGAGAGAAGAGGGGGTGGGGGAGAGAGAGTGAACGCATGCATATTACAGGTGAAGGTACAATCGGGCACTTGTCTTTAACCTTGGATTCTGGTTAAAGTGCAGGTTTCAGTTCAGTAGGTCTCAGATTCCTGCATTTCCAACAAGCAACAGATGGAAATACTCTGGTGTTGGCACACCACACTCAGAAGTCAGCCTACATTGGTCACCAGCTAGGTCTCAGATAAAAGTCCTTGTTATTGTCAAGGAATGAGATTCACAGAGTTTGCCTCCAGCCTAGTCCATGTCTCTGTGCTTAGCAAAATGAGTCTCTTGCACATTTAATAGACATTTATAGGTGCTCACCAAGGAAAGCAAGAAGAATCCAGATGTGAGCTTCAGTTGATATTTAGAGAGTTTTTTTTCAAGTTTTGCTCAGAGAATAGGATTGCTTCCTGATAGAGTGATCAGTAACATGTATTATAAATGTCTTTAAAATAATGAGCCTGTGTGTATGTTTTTGTAACCAGATCGTCACTGTGTCCCCGTTTAAGACTTTAAAAGACTTAAAGAAAGAATGTGTCCTTCCAGTCATTACTCATAGTAGCCTGGCAGGTCTAGTAGGTGCATGGGTGGTGTGTGTGTGTGTGTGTGTGTGTGTGTATGTGTGTGTGTGTATGTGTGTGCCTCTGTGTTTATGTGTGTGTGTGTGTGTATGTGTGTGTGTGTGTATGTGTGTGCCTCTGTGTTTATGTGTGTGTATGTGTGTGTGTGTTTGTGTGTGTGTGTGTGTGTGTGTGTATGTGTGTGTGTAGTGAGCAGGAAAGTGAAGCAGAGTGCATTCTTCAGAGGAAGCACCCTTACACCAAGGGAGATACACAAATGGAAACAGCCCAAACTGTCCAGAGCTTACAGTCTGAGAAAGGTTCCTGCAGAGAAGAATCACCGCCAGGGCAGAGTGGGAGCATCAGGTCCTCATTCGAATGAACAACCTAGAGCGCATCAACTCGTGTAGAGATTTCAGGGTTTCCTGGCAAGGGTCACATATGAACTGCTCTCAGCAGTGTGAGCCCCATGGTCTGCACAGCAGCTATTTCCTGTGCCCCGAAGCAGCCATCCATAAAGAGGTGGATATGGCGGTATGTCAGTAAGTTATGAACACAGAGACGTGACCTTCATGTCGTTCTCTTGATATATTTCCAAATATTATACTTCGATTCTTTTTCAACCACTCAAAAGTGTGAAAAGCACTTTTACCTGGCAAACCTTGCATAGGCGGGTGGCAGGCAGAGTAGATTCCGTGCTGGCAGAGGGGTGAGATTGGTGAGTTGGGATCTCTCTGTACAGATCTTTCAGTGCAAAAGTTTTTTCAATATAGTAAGATAGCCTGACAGAATGTTAGGCATCAAAAGTATTTCCTCACAAAATTGGTGAATGACAGCCTGGGATTATTTCATATTAATGTCGTTAAATGCACTGAGGCTACTCTCTGTGCCAGGCCAGCTCATTAGCACGAGCTGCTTTCAAATAGTGATAAGATTCCTTCACCACACTCCACAGGGTGTTTTATTTTTACCTGATCCTCCCAGTGACCTTTCTGAGTAGGAGAGACAGGCATCAGCTCTGTTCCACAGAAGAAACTCACCCACAGACCTGGAGTCATTAATTTAGGGTAAGGGAACCTACCAGGGGCCTCACATCTAGAGCTTCTATTTCCAGATGAGATGTCCTTGTTTTCATCTCCCAAGAGTCTTCAGATGTCAGTTGCTGGAAGACGAAGCTCTTGAGAGAGAGAGAGAGAGAGAGAGAGAGAGAGAGAGAGAGAGAGAGAGAGAGAGAACGAACGAACACGAACAGAGACAAGTTATCCAAGAATGATTAAGCAGAGTCCTGTGTGAGTTTGGTGGCGAGAAGCCAAAAGGAACAGATCAAAAGTAGTTTTCATTGTTCATGAATGGTCCCAGAGAATCCCCAAGTATACCATGTTGCCCATGCACTGTTCACACTCTTAGTAATCTGCCCATTCCGGGGCCATCAGGACCATAGTTCCTGGTACTCAGATGACTGTTGTATGCAGAGGAACCTGCCTGCAACAAGATGCCCTCTTATTGCAGGATGTATAAAGAAAAAAAAAGCAGCAACTAAAAATTGCTTTTACACCAAATATTCTTGTGCTTGTATTTTCTGTTTTCAACTTCCCTAAACCTGTTTGTGTTGACTTTTTCTCTTGACCTTCAAGAGTGTAGATAAGGAGAGAGTCTTATAGCCATATAAATTATGAGAAACAAGGTGAGCTCCTCTTGGCCATTCAACCACTGAGACATCAATAGGAACCTTTTCATGGACTGCAGCTGCCCTCATAGCCTTCCTGGGCATGCCCTTGCCATGCTGTGTTAACCCTTGGTTGATACTAGATTCACAGAAGATAATTAAGAACGTCATAGGTGGTCAGTGAATAGATGCCATTTAACCTCGACACCTCTTTCTAGGTATCTGAATCCCAAGGTGGGCAGCTGTGACCGTGAAGGGGCTCTGAGGTACTGTTTTAGTAGCTCTCTCTTTAATGTCTAGTCTGATGGCTTAGAGCAACTGGCAGTAGTAGGAGCCCGTAAGCTGCAGCTGCTCCTGTGTCCGTGACACTAGAGAGGACTTCCTCAAGTAGTATGACCCTTCCTCATCCTCTCTCCTTTTAGCCTACGTGTCTTCATGTTGAACGTCCTGTCTGTCTTGTTCCTGGCTGCAGCATCTGCTTGCTCTTCCCCTGCAGTGGGGCCCAGCCCAGGAAGTAGTAATGAAGAAAGTCACCTTTCAAGGTTTGGCTAAGTGGGAAGGTGGGAGCTTTCCCTGACCACCCTGGGAGCAGGTGAAAGAGAGAAAACAGAAGATTTGTGAAGGAGAGAAGGACACAGTGTGTATCTCTGTACTAGTGCTCACTGCTGTGGAAACTCTAGGCTGCATGAGGGCTTTTGTTTTTCCAGGTTGAACTGGACCTCTGTGCTTCCCCTATGGCTCCAACGTCAGCGCCTGGGACTTCGAACAAAAGGCCCAAACTTCATGCTGGAGGACTCCACCTTTCAGATTTTGGGGGGATCCATACACTATTTCCGTGTGCCCAGGGAATACTGGAGGGACCGCCTGCTCAAACTGAAAGCCTGTGGCTTGAATACCCTTACTACGTAAGTGCTGTCTCTTCATCCCTCCACCAAACCTGGCTACCAAACAGGGCCTGTGCAAAAATGTTTGCAGGAAGAAAGCTATTACAGGAAGTCAGCCTACACTGCTTGCTTAGGTTTGCACGTTCTATAGAATCTCTAAGCTGAGGTACAGGAGTTGCAACCAAGTAGTTTGGGGGTGGGGTGGGGGTGGGGGAGTCAGTGTTGAGCATAGAGGAGGTGGCTTGTTTATTCATTTTGTGGCTTGAATAAGTAAACTTGCCTTTTCTCCATTCTGAAGGCTGACCACTCATAGTCTCATAGTCAGACTGTCTAAAATCTGGTGTGTCCCGGAGCCCCCATGGCTTGTGGAGAACTGTCATCTCCCTGTCTTTTCAAGTGACTTTTCCATGTAGATATGCACTACTAGTGTCTCTACATTTTTGTTGTTATTATGAACACATACTACAAGCAACTTTCTTATCTATCTATCTATCTATCTATCTATCTATCTATCTATCTATCTATGTATCTATCTGTTTATCTGTCTGTTCTATCTATGTATCTATCTGTCTGTCTGTCTATCTATCTATCTTTCTTTCTTTCTTTCTTTTTTTTTTTTTTGAGAAAGATGAACTACGCAGCCCAGGGTGGCTTCAGACTGTCCTCCCCGAGTGGAGTCTTGAATGCTGGGATTGCAGGTGTGCTCCACTTTGTCTAGATTGACCAGTGATGTTTTACACAAGCAACTTTCACTTTCCACATGTGTAGCCCTGGCCGAGTGTAGTCTTCTTCAAGGGCTGCAGCCTCTCAGCAACTCAGCATTTATTTTCTGGGAAGACCTTTGGATGGCTGCGCTTATCATCCCTGCATCCAGTCTGGTGGCTGCTCCTTGGCAGGCACCAGACGAAATGTAGACTGTGAAAGTCATCAGAAAAATAGGTTCAGAGGTTGGCGGAGGTGGCTTGGCAGTTTAGAGTGACCTTCCTTTGGCTCCCAGTGTCCGTGTCATCCTCACAACCTGCTCGTAATTCCAGCTCCAGAGACACCTTTGGTCTCTGTGAGAACCTGAACTCACATGCCCATACCTCCTGTCCCCCCGTGACACATATACACAAAATTAATAGAAATAAATACAAACAGGCCCAGTTATGAATAGCATTGATCTTTTTTTATGGCTTTGTTTTCAAAACTGCTAACATATATTTGGGGCTATCTCTATGAAATAAAAAGGACCAACAGGTTGAAATTCTCCATTATTAGGCAAAAATGGTATGATTATAAATCAAGGAAGTGGGCTACCTTGAGTGATTTGTGAACTAGCTTTGAAGACAGTTATAAAAGGGACACATTTTTTTTTTTTTTTATAAATCAGAACGGTGTTGAGAGAAATGTGGGCAACTTCTTAGAGGACCCCTAAAGGTCTTAAGAATACCGCAGTGCGTTCTAACCTGGGGTCACAGACCCTGACTTTTTACTCCCAATATCTCATACTTCACCTTAGTCAAGTTGACTCTCTGTCCTCCTAAGGAGATGTGATATTCTTCCTAGAGCTTGCCTTGCAGTCTCTATGGTCCTCATGTCAGGTTCTGAGGTCTGAAGTTATTGAAAACTGTCTCTTTAGCCATCATAATGGGTGTTGGGCTAAATGTGCTTATGTGGATAAACAAACTGACCTGAACTTATCTTGTCCTTTACAGCTATGTGCCATGGAACCTCCATGAGCCAGAACGAGGCAAATTCGACTTCTCTGGGAATCTGGACCTAGAGTATGTAGTCTCGGTGCTTCTGGACCTAGTCTGGAATGGGAAGTTACTTGGGGTTGATGAAGAGCCATCACGATGTACTGTCTTGACTCTGTTTTGGGAAACTGAGGACTGGGTCTGGAGCCTTGTTCTTAGGATGCTGAGAACAGCTTTGAACTCAGGGCCTGGATGCTCCCCATCTGTATATTACCCCGGGCTCTCAGCCTACAGGTTCCTATCCCCCTTTTCACTATAGTCTAGAGAGTCAAGATCCCAGATCTTATCAGATTCTGTGTTGGGGTTCATATACCTGGGATGGAATTGGGCTGCTACTGGGTGCAAAGTTCCTGTACTTTTTCTGACAACTCCCAGTGGGTCTTCGTGGGTGGTCCTGATGCAAGGATGCAGTGCATACCCAGCTCCCTGGGCTTCTGGCCCCCTATGTTGTGCAGGGATCCCTTGCAGTGCTGAGCTTTGTCCAAGCCCCACTTACCCCAGGTTCCCTGAGTGAGAGAGGAAGGAGCAGGGAGGAGCAGGGAAGTTTGATACCCAAAGTGCCTGTGGTTCCTCCCATATGTAGCCATATTCTAGATCTTCAGGGCTGACTTTCTTTCTCTCCCTAGGGCCTTTATCTGGCTGGCTGCAAAGATTGGCCTGTGGGTGATTCTGCGACCAGGGCCCTACATCTGTAGTGAGATTGACCTCGGGGGCTTGCCCAGGTGAGAGAGGGCAGTGTGGGTCTCCAAGCTGGAGGGGTCTGGCTGCTTATTGGTGTTGGCTTAATTTTGTTTTAAGGTAGTTTTCATTCTGTGCAGAATTTCCTCTTTGAAGCGGGTGCCACTGACACAGGGCCATTGGCACAATGCTGCCATCACTGCCCTTGTTGAGTAACCTTGGGCCCTTCTATGTGTCAGGCGGCTGCAGTTGGAGGTTCTCTGCCTGGAGGCATTTCATTGTTCTGATCACCTGGAGAGGCACCCAGGCAGGTTACTTATCTGATCTGCCCATCAATACCAAATGAGACAAACGAAACCGTCCTGTTTTGTAGAGGTATTGCTGGTGATTTATTAAAACCCCAGGTGTTGCTGTAGTGTAGTGGAATCGGTCTTTGTGGTTTTGTCCTCAGTTCTCCTGGGTCTGTTCTTCCTAAGTGCAGTTTCTAGTAAGGTCAGTATGCTCTGGGAGTGATGTCTGGATGGGTATCATGTGGGCCCACATCCATTCCTCTTCCTTAGCAAGACTGCCTTCATTTTCTAGCAAAAAAAGAAGTTCTAACTTATCAAGTGTAATCATCATTGTCCTTACAGCACCAATCACAGGGGGCTAGCCTCAGGCTCCGCCCATCTGCACTGTCTCTTCTCTTACAGCACCAATCACAGGGGGCTAGCCATAGGCTCCGCCCATCTGCACTGTCTCTGCTCTTACAGCACCAATCACAGGAGGCTAGCCACAGGCTCCGCCCATCTGCACTGTCTCTGCTCTTACAGCACCAATCACAGGGGGCTAGCCACAGGCTCCGCCCATCTGCAATGTCTCTGCTCTTACAGCACCAATCACAGGTGGCTAGCCACAGGCTCCGCCCACTTGTGCTGTCCCCAGAGGAAAGGAGGCTGAACCTCTTGGTTCTGGAAGTGGCTTGGGGAACTCCTCACAGCACAAAGTACTAGGCCCAGACCTTATCTGCTGTCTGTTTCCAGCACGGCCTGCCCTTCCATCGGGGGTGGGGGTGGGGTGGGGTGGAGGGGCACAGCTTGTCTTTGGTCCAGCACCCAGGATCATTCTGACCTGACACAGCATCTCAGGCAGAGCTGTGAGCACACAAGCTGCTTGGCCCTTACTGCGGATTAGACACCTGTGCCACTGTCAGCAGTTTCCTCGGTCTCAGCTGGAGCTGGGCATAGGAGGACAAGAGGGTTTAAGTCTTAAATTAGAAGCAGTGGGGACTCTTAGATCTGCCTTCCGTTGCCGTGGAGTGGGCACCTACCTATTCGTGAGGGATTCTCGGGAGGGTAGGGTATCAGTGCTTTGGGGATATAGGCCTCTTCGATAGATCAGGATATGCAGGTCAGGTTAGGGGAGAGCCCCTTTAGCCTTTCATTATCGACTGACATTCCCTGATATGTTTCTGTCACTGTTCAGTGTTTCTGAGCTAGGGGGAGGGAGCCATCAGAGCCTCTTGTTAGAAAACCTGTTTCTTACTTCACTGGATGGGAAACCCTTTGGCTTTAGCTTTGGAGCCAGCCCCTGGTGCTGAGTTTCTGTTGGAATCTGTGACCTCCTCAGATCAGGGAAGACTTCGTTTTGCCCTCCTGCTGCTGCCCTGGTGGCAGACTGCAGGGCCTAGGCTCATGAGACCCTCTGACACCATCTCACAACTCTATCAGGATCGTTTTTCTGGGGCATCCTGGAAGGTCGAATCTGGGCTTCTCTAGTCCCAGTGATTTGCAATCCTTTTGACATTGCCTTTCTCCCAGCCTTGGGATAGGGTCTGTCTGCGCAGGCCAGCCAACCCACTATTTAGCTCAGGCTGGTTTTAAGATCGTGATTCCCTTGCTTCAGCGGAGTGCTGGAGTTCCAGGAGTGCTCTGATGCCCGTGTGGACCATTAGTGTAAATACTTGAAGACCAGGCTTTGCCCTTCTCGCTCTGGTGGATAGTTGAGAGCATCTGTAGCCGTGAGATTCAACCCAAACTTCCCAAGGCATTCGGTGTGCAGGCTGGCACTGTGGTGTATCTGCCTCTGAACTGCGTGCATAGCTTCCTGACTTCCTAGCTAGTTGGAGGCGGTGGGGTGGTAATTAGCCCTGGCCAGACCTGCTCTCCAGACTCATTCTCGAGGGGGTTAAAGCTGCTTCCTTCTCCCTGCTCGCTAGCCTGCCCAAGCAAACCCACGGACTGTGACACTGATATCCCTTTTCCTCACTTCTGTCTCTAAGCTGGCTCCTTCAAGACCCTGACATGAAGCTAAGAACAACTTACCCTGGCTTCACTAAGGCAGTGGATCTTTACTTTGACCACCTGATGTCCAGGGTGGTGCCGCTTCAGGTAAAAGGGAAAAAAAGGCTTTATAATCTTCTGCCTGCCTTCTAAATAGCATGCAGTCCTCGGCAAGCTCACAGATGAGGGTCCTGCAGTTCTTCTCACCACAAGGGCACATTCTTCACCACTCTGTGAGAGCTCAGTTTAGAACATCAGGGCCTCCGGTACTTGTGTTTTCAAAGAGCGTGATCCTACTGTGGTCCCAGCCAGGGCTGACATAACAGGTGGGTACGAGGCCCTGCGTGAGTCTGCCAGTCAGAGCTACAAATAGGATGCTTTAGGAAATGAAGCATCAATCTGTCAGAGTCTCAGCGACACAGTGACCGCACAGAGCACAGCACACATGGAAAGGCCCAAGATAGGACGTAGGAATTTTGTGTAAGTATAAAGCTCTAATTGACATCTTTTTAAAGTACAGCCCTATGCTGTCCGATTCACTCTGACTGTTCAAAACAAATATATTCAGATGAGACTTCGGGAGAAAGAATCTTACTATTTTATGTTACAGTTACAAGTAATAAACAAGCAGGAATGGGATTAATTAGCCCAGTTGCTGTGTAAAACCACATAGAATGATATTAAAAATTAGTACAGCATTAGAAACTAGTGCACTGATTTTAAAAAACATCACTCTTGGGTTAATGGTTTGGAACATCCATAGCAACATGAGTTAAAATAAACAGCGAGGTGAAACAGGTTATCAAGGTTGGTTTGAAAGCCAGATAAGCAAGGGAAACCGTTTATATATAAATATACCCCAATATCAATTGAGCCATGTGTATATTTACAAACTGTTACCTATTTGTAGAAGATTTGAGATTGTACATCAGATGTGACTGGGTGTCCTGCCATTTTGTTTACTGAATAGAAAAGAACCGGGAAGTTTGGAAGCTCTTGGCCTAGCTTTTCCCAGGATCATGGGGTCTCTTAGATGGTGCAGTATTATGTGGAGGGAGCAGCAGTGAAGGGTTTCTGGGGATACGAATAGAATAACCAATTTCGTTCATGGGTACAGCACAGTTGTTTCATTTGCTCTTTTATTGTGTATGATGTATGTAACAAAAACTGACCCTTTCGAGTACAAAGTTAAACATCATTAAATATATGTTAAGTGTCCTTATTAGAGGGGAGATATATATTCCAAAACCCTTAATGGGTGCCTAAGGCCACACACAGGGGTAAACCTTACATATATAACATGTTTCTATTCACATTACACGGGCAATGGAGTTTGAAGGGACTCTGGCTTAAGCGTGGTGAGCATTGCTCTGGCGAACCCTACCTGTCTTCCCAATTTCCTCTGCCTTGCTAAAAACCATTAGATTGCATTTGTTAAGCTAGCCCTCCAAGGTCTATTCCCTTACTTAGTCAATTTCTCTTCTTGACGCTGACTACCAAGGTCCAGGTATTAAAGTATTGAAGTCCAGCAATCAAAAGCTCCCTTTGGCTCACCTAATTAACATGACCAATTAAAATTAAATGCCTCATCCTAACACAGGTTTCCCATTTTACCTTTATTAACCACCATTTGCCTATGGGCCACATCTGTCTCTCTCTAACCACAGGCAGTCCTTTGTCCCCCACCTCCCTGGCACAAATGCTTTTGCCCCTCTTTCTTGCTCTCTTTTCTTCCTTCTCCCTTGGTCCATTCCCCTTTCCCTCTTCCTCTATCTCCTGTCTTTGTCCCTTATCCATGCTCTCTGTCCATTTGGGGCAAATAAATATTTGTGCTGAGAACATAGTCTTGGGGTGTCTTGAGCCGACTCTGGGGTTCCCTACAAAGTTTACATGGATCAGACAGACTAAGACATTAACAATAATAGCATCATAAAATAGAGCAATTATAGCAGTGCACTGTAGTAAGTCACCTGGATCCCTGATCTTTTAAAAATGATTCCTTCATTTATATTATGCATAGGGATATTTTGTACGCATTTCTGTCTGCACACCAGAAGAGGGAATTATATTCCATGTAGTCATAGACAGCAGTGAACTGTGGGTGCTGGAAACTGAACCCTTGACCTATGGAAGAACAGCTAGTGCTCTTAACCACGGATCCATCTCTCTCGCCCCCTGGGATTTCTAATCTTATACTTTGGCTCTATTTTAAAGTAGTGCCCGGGCTACGTATACCCAAGCAGTGCAGTCCTGAAATTCATCCAAAATTGATGTGGCCACTAAGTGACTGACAGGCAGGTTATGTACAGCACGGACCCCCTGGACAAAGATGATTTACAGTCAGGTTGAACATGAGGGAACATTGCCACCTTTCATCAGATTGCTCCTCCCTTTGAATTTATGCACAATTTAAAACATATGATTTGTATATAGAGTTTTCCATCTCATATTCCCATACCATCACTTGTCATATATAATTGAATCCTGAAACACAAGCCCACTATTATATGATGGCTTAAAAACAGCAGCTAAGGGGAAACTGTTCTATGGTGGAAACGACAGGTAACGGGGAGCTGTTGTATGATGGCTGAAAATAACAGCTAAGGGGGGACTACTGCATGACAACTTCAAATCCCAGGAAAGCTGGAAAGTTCAGAGAGTGAGAAATCCAATCAGTCAATCAGTCAACTAAGCAGTCACGCAGTCAGTCAGCCAGTCAGTCAGTCAGTCAGTCAGTCAGTCAGTCAGTCAGTCACTCAGTCACTCAGTCATTCAATCCTCCAACCTCATCTGGTTGTCTCCTCTGTCCCCTTTCCCACCTTGGATGGCTCACCTATACTAGATAAGTCCTTCATCTCTAAAGTCCCTCCCAACCCCATGACATTTTCACAGAAACACTAATCCACAGGTGAAGACTCCATCCTCATGATCTAGTCGCCTTTCAGAGGTTCTCTTTCTTAATAACCACTTAAGGTTATGACATCAGTTTATTAAGTTCGACACAATTCAAACATCTAACCTTCTAATTCAGGAAAATGTGGAACCACTGGAATTGGGAAGTGATCCAGACCATCTGTAGAACTGCCACACATAACTTCAAGGAACTTGATATCCCCTAGGAGGGACATGTGGGCTTCAGGGGAGAGCAGGTATAGTGCAAGAGCAGGAATTCTATCAGCTACTAAAAATGAGAAAGATGAGGGATACGAGGGAGGTGTCTTAACATAATACAGGCTCTACTGCAAGTCCGCAGTCAACATTATCCCAAGCAGAGAGAAACTCAAAGCATTTCTACTAAAATCAGGTAGAAGACAAGGATGTCCACTCTCTACACACCACCTTATTGTAGTATTTAAAGTCTTAGCTGGAGCAGTAAGAAAGTTGAAGAGGATCAAGGGGATACAAATAGAAAAGGAAGATGTCTCCTAAGCACTCCACCAGAAAACTTATACAGCTGAGAAACGCCTTCAGAAAAAGCAGCTGAATATAAAAGTAATACAAAATCCGTATCTTTCCTATATACACATGGCAAACATACTGAGAAAGAAACCAGGAAAACAGTACCTTTCATGATAGCCTTAAGACTTGTGCAATGAAGTCTTTAAGGCATTGGAGAACATTACAGAAGATGGAAAGACCTCTCGTGCTCTCGGGACAGGAGGATAATATAGTAAAAAACAGCCATCCTGCCCAAAGCAATCTACAGATTCAATGCCATCTCCATCAAGATACTAACACAATTCTTTATGGGGGGGGGAACCCCTCAAACTTCATATGGGAACACAAGATACCCAGGGCAGCTAAAACGATCCTGAATACTAAAAGAAATGTTGGCATCACCGCTATCCCCTGCTTCAAGTTGCATTACAGAGCCATACTAATAAAATCAGCATGATGTTGGGACCAAAGCAGACATTGGTCAACGGAATAGAATCGAAGACTTAGACGTAACTACACACCTATGGACACCTACTTTTTGCCAAAGAAGAAAAAAAAAACCACTGTGGAAAAAATGGAATCTTCAACAGTGGTGCTGGTCAAATTGGATGGCTGCAGGCTGAAGAATGAAAATAGATTTATATCTATCACCTTTTACAAAACTGGACTCCAAATGAATAGGAGAGCACAGCATAAGATACTTTGAATCTGGTCGAAGAGAGTGTAGAGGATTCACTTGAACTCATGGACACAGGAAAGGGCTTTCCTACTGGGGCCCCATAGCATAGGGGTTCCATAAGACCGACAACTGGTAAATGGGACGTCACGAAGCTAAACGGTTTTCTGTCCAGCAAAGAGGCATCATTTGCCCAGAGTGGCAGCTTACAGAATGGGGAAAATGTCTGTGTCCGTCATAGTTTTGACAGACATGCTGGTTGACTCCACACCCAAGAGACTGATGCAAAGAACTCAGAAACTGGGGCAGCATGCACAAGACCTGTATAAATTCAAGCCAGACAATTGCAGCATGGAGAAGGGGAAATGGACACAGAGTTCACCTCTAAGCAAGCATCCTTTACAATGGCTAGGAGAGGGAAGATCAGTTTTCCCCAGTGGAGTGACAACCCCACTGCAGGGCGGGCACCACGCGTAGGAGTAGCTGGACAACACGAGTAGACCGTATGCTTGTTGTCTTTTGTTACTTGTCTTGCTTTGGTATTTTTATCTTTGTTTTTTATTTTCTTTTTTTACTGGGTGAGAGAGAAAGAACATGGAGTTTTGGGTGGGTAGGGAGGTGGGGAAGAGCTAGGTTGAGTTGGAAGAGGAGAAAGAATATGATCAAAATATATTGCGTGAAGAAAAATTTAAAAGCCAATAAACATTAAAAAGAATTTCAATAGACAATGCTATTGTGCCAGCCTCCCATTGCTTTGGTAACTGGCTTTGCAGTACGTTTTGAAGCCAGAAGTGGGAGGTCTCTATAACCTTTGTACGTTGTGTGGCTCCTAGGTGTCCAGAGTTCGGGTGAATTTTAGAATTTCTTTTTCTATTTCAGCAACAGCCTTGGGGTTGTGATAGGGATTTCCTGGCATCCGTAAAGCACTGACTTAAAAACAGTGGCTCTAATAACGAGTGGACCCAGAAGTGCTTTCTTTATTGCTATCTTCTTTTCTTTCTTATAGTATCAATTTGTAGTATATCACTTCCTTCTCTAAATTCTTATTCCATTCTTTTTAATACTGTTTGGAATTGATCGTTGGTTGTGTATAGAGATAGAACTGATTTCACTTTTGTTCGTTGATCTTGTGTCCCGTAAACTCGCCGAGTTGGCTCATAAACTGTAACACTGTTGTCTGTGGAGTTGTTGATGATTTTCTACATTAAGCTCATGTGTGTGCAAGTAGTCATGATTTAATGTTTAACTTTTGTGTGAGCTTGTTTCCGCTTGACTAATGCTTTAGCTGGGACTGGAACTGTATTGAGCAGAGTCAGTGAAGAAGGAGTCTTTGTCCTGCTTGTGTCTAGAGGAAAGGGTTGTGGTTGTTCATCTCTGAGTGTGACGTTGGCCCTGGGCTTCTCCTACTCTGGCTTTATTATGTTGAGGTAGTTCCTAGTTTGTTGAATGTTTTTATTCTTCAAGTCCATTGAATTCTGTCAAGTGCCTTTTATGTATAAAAAGGAGATTGTGTGAAATTTCCCTTAATTTTCAGAATATGGTTTATATTGGGTTTTGTATTGGTTATCCTTACATCCCAGAATTTAATCTTATTTGCTCTTGGTATGTAATCCTTTGAATCAAGGTTTAGTTTGTAGTGCTTTTGTTTGTTTTGGAACAGTGGCTCACTTTATAGCCCCGCTTACCTGGAACTTACAATGTAGACCAGGCAGATATTAAATTTACAGAGTTCTGCCTCCCTCTGCCACCTGGAAGCTGCTGGCTAGTGTTTTGTTTTGTTTTGTTTTGTTTTGTCTGTTGATAGTGTTCTCTGGCTTGGTGGTACTGACTCCATTGAATAATATAGGAAGTATTTCTGAACTTCAATTGGTGTTAATTCTGCTTTCAGTATTTAATAGAGACGCTGAGTCTAATCTTAATGCTAGGGAGACAGAAGCAGGAAGATTGAGTGTTCAAGGACACCCTGGCTACAGAGTAAGTTGAAGGTCAGTTTGGCCATAGTTAGGTCCAGGGCAGCCTGAGCTATACATTTGAAACTTGTTTTAAAAAAAAAGAAGTAACAAAAATACAATTCATCAGTGGGGCCTGTGGTCCTGGACTTTTCTTGACTGGGAGGTTCTTGATTACTGATGCAGACTCTCTACCAGTACAGGTGTGTATACACTTTCTTTTTCTTCATGATTTACTGTATTTCTAGGAATTATTTATTTCTAAGGAATTCATATATTTCATCTAGGTTGCTCAATTGTATATAGTTGTTTAAAGTTCTCTTTTAAAAACCATAATACTTTCGTTTATCATTTGACGATTTCATACATAATGCTATTTAATTTTAACCATATGCACTTGCATTCCTGACTTCAGTAACTTCTGGACCTCCTCTTGCAAACCATGTCATATCCCGTTTCCAATTTCCTCTCCTCTCTCTCTCTCTCTCTCTCTCTCTCTCTCTTTCTCTCTCTCTCTCTCTCTCTCTCTCTATATATATATATATATATATATATACACACACATACACACATCACACACATATGTGTGTGTGTATATATATATGAATTAGTTTGTATTTATAAAACATAAATATGCATTCTTCAATTTGAACTGCCCATATATATGGGTTTGGGGCCATCCATTAGTGCATGGCCCACCAACTGTTGTGTTTGTGTGTGTGGGGTGCTGTGCACCTGAAGAAAACTGACTCCTCTCCAGGACATAGCAACTGCCCTAACGTCTGCCTCTTGTTACCTTCCTGCCTTTTGTTTTGGGATTTTTCTGAGCCATGGGTGGAAGGGATGTGGTGAAGATGTCTCACTTATGGCTGAGAATCTGACAGTTACTCACTCCCTGCATGCTGATTAGTTGCGGAGTCTGTATTTAAATAAGCTGCCTTTTTTTTTTTTCTGAGAGAAGGGTTGAGGAGGCATCCACGCTCCTCTTTTATGACTTCTATAAAATTAGTAACCATGTGCTGTTTAGTTTCTGATTTTAGTAGAGTCTTCTATTTTTCTTAGTTTAACTACAAGGTTTTTTTCATTTTTTTAAAAAGAATTATTTATTCAGTGTGTGTGTGTGTGTGTGTGTGTGTGTGTGTGTGTGTGTGTAGCTGTCTTCAGACACACCAGAAAAGGGCATCAGATCCCACTATAGATGATTGTGAGCTGCCATGTGGTTGCTGGGAGTGAAACTCAGGTCCTCTGGAAGAGCAGTGTTCTTTATTTTTTAAGTTTTTTTATTGGATATTTTTTCTTTACATTTCAAATGTTATCCCCCTTCCTGGTTTCCCAGCCATAAGTCTACTATCCTATCCCCCTCCCCCTTTTCTTTTCTTTTTTTAAACATTTTTATTAGATATATTTCTTTACTTAAAATTCAAATGTTATTCCCCTTCCCGGATTCCTGTCCATAAGCCCTCATTGCCTCCCCTCTTTTTCCCCCTCCCCGATATGGGTATTCCTCCTATACAGCCCCCTTACTGCCTCCACATATTTCCCTGCACTGGGGGTCCAACCTTGGCAGGACTAAGGGCTTCCCCTTCCACAGGTGCCCCAACAAGGCTATTCTCTGCTACATATGCTGTTGGAGCCGAGTCAGTCCATGTATAGTCTTTCGGTAGTGGTTTGGTCCCTGGAAGCTCTGGTTGGTTGGCATTGTTGTTTGAAGGGTTGCAAGCTCCTTCAACTCTTTCAATCCTTCCTCCTACCCCCACCCCAAGGAGGTTCTGTTCACAGTTCAGTGGTTTGCTACTACATTGCCCTCTGTACTGGACATGCTCTGGCTCTGACTCTCAGGAGAGATCTATCTATATCCGGTCCCTTTCAGCATGAATTTTTTAGCTTCATCCATCTTATCTAGTTTTGGTGGCCGTATATATATGGGCCACATGTGGGGCAGGCTCTGAATGGCCAGTCCTTGAGTCGCTGCTCTAAACTTTGCTTCCATATCCCCTCCTGTGGATATTTTTCCCCCTTTTAAGAAGGAATGGGAGCATCCGCATTTTGAGCCATTTCTCCAGCTCAGTTTTTCTCAGTTTTATAGATTTTTTTCTTTTAAAAATCAGGTCTTAGATGTGTAATTTTTTTCTCATCTCTTAAAATTTTTCTGGCTCAACTTAATTTAATCCTTCTGAAACCTTATATCTCCTTTTCTGTTCTTTTCAGTGACTTGAGGAAATTTGTTTGTAGCAGTTCCACGTGAGCATAGAGTGTGTTGTGTTTACTCTCCTCCCTTACCTTCTCTTCTGTCTCTTCTAACCTGTCGCAGCTCCTCCTCCCTCCAGGTCCCTTGCCTTTTTATTTAAATTTCATCACCCGCTGATTTTTAACCACAGTTATCTGTGTAAACCCTGTGAGTCTGGTGGGCTCCACTGAAAACAGGGACTGTTCCTCCCTAGAATCTGTCAGTTGCTTATAGCCAATCAGGGAAGGGGCGGGCCCTCAGGTCCCTTTCTTATTATTGATTGGCTGTTGACAGGCCCAGTCTTGTTTCAGAGCCAATGTAGGCAGCTCTATCCCTTATAAGGTTCTGTTCGCAGTGGTTGTGCCAGCCCTCAAGATGGCGTTGCAAAGACTTCCCCAGCCTATCTTCTGGCTTGAACGTCTTTTATCTTTTCTACGATGTCCCCCATTTTCCCTGACCCCAAGCCTTACAGGAAGTGCTGAAATGTCCTACTGAGGGCTGAGCACTCACTCTAAGCACCGTGAACAACCACAAGCCTTCACTTTTTGTCATGCCCAGTGCAGGAAGTGTGCGCTGGAGCTTTCCCGATTTCTTAGACATGAAGGCAGACGGTCAATCTTTGACGCTTCACCTTTTAAATGTGTGCACAGCTGGGAATTCCCTGCATTTTGTTAGTTTTTTGTTTGTTTTCGGTTTCATTTATCTAATTTTTTTTTGCTACTATGGTGATTTCTTCATTAGCCATTGTTATTGAAGATTATCGTTGAATTTCCATGAGTTTGTGAACTTCCCAGTTTTCTTTTGCTCTCAACTTCTATTTTACACCATCGTAAGTAGAACAACACTTGGATTTCAGTGTTTTAAAATTTATGAAAACTTGTTTTGTGGCCTAACATAGGGTCTCTACTAGAAAACGGCCTGTCTTGCCCAAGAGAAAAGACATGTGTCGAGCTATTTCAGGGTACTGTGTTGTTTCTTGTCTTTTCTGGAGGATACATTTTATATAGCTTCAGGTTGTCTAGCACTCATTTCAACTTGGGGAATTAATTGCACACTAAGTGTGAAGGAATCAACTCCTTCAACTTCCCTTTGTTGTAAATTTATCTTTGTAAAGTTTTTTTTCCAAGATAAAGAGTTTCCAGTTAACACCAGTTTTCTTTCAGTGCAATGAACATATTATCTATCCCACTGTCTTTTGACTTGCAGCTGGGGTCCTCTTGGTAGCTTCGCTGACAGGTTTTTGTAAATTGTAACATCGTTTTCCTCCAGGTATCCCATCCTCCCTCCCTCCCTCATATTTCCAATGGCTTCGTATCATAAAACATCACTATGTAGGACTTGCTGAGATTTTGGGTTTTATATGTGTGTGTGTGTGTGTGTGTGTGTGTGTGTGTGTGTGTGTGTGTGTGTGTGTGTGTCTGTGTCTGTGTCTGTGTCTGTGTCTGTGTCTGTGTATATATACATATGTGTACACACACATACACACATACTTACATCTCCAGGTCTTTCTCCAAATTTGAGGGATTTCAACTATTCTTTCCTTTCCACCCTTTTCCCTTTCCTTTTTCATTTCCCTTTCTTCCCTCCCTCCCTCCCTCCTTCCTTCTCTCCCTCTCTCCCTCTATCCATCTCTCTTCCTGCTTCCACCCCCCCACCCCGCTGTCTTTTAAAGCTTTGATGAGGTTTTGCTCTCACGCTCAAATTCACACTATACACAGGCTGGTCTTAAACTCATAATTCTCCTACCTCGGCCTCCCAAAGTTCTGGGATTACAGGTGCATGCCACCATGCCCGGTCAGCCATTAATTCCTTAAATACCCTTTCTATATATTTCCTTTTAAATTTAAATTTTTATTTTTTGAGATTTTTATATGAGTATTATAATTCCACCAGTTCTACCCCTCCCCCTCCAACTCCTTCCATATTCTTCCCACTCCCACTGCAATTATTGACCTCTTCTCTAAATATGTATATAATACACATATATACATATATAAGAAATATGTATTTAATTTTGTGTTGCTGAGTTCATTTAGTGTTGCTCTATATCTGTGTATTTGGTGCTGACAACTGTTATTGGATAACCCACTGGGGGACTTTTCTCTAGAGAAGACTGACTTTTCCTCTCCTAATAGCCATTGAATGCCTGTCGCTCTTCATCTAGGGGTCTGGCATTTTCTCTCTCTTCTCCTCCTCCTTTTCCTCCATGTCAAAGGATAAGTATATTGGTCTGATAAAAGGTATTACCTAAGTTCATTAGGCCCTGTTTGCATTTTTTTAATTGATTTTTCTTTTCTTTACCTTAAGGAAGATAACTTCAAATGATTATTTTCAAGTTCATTTATTATCCCCTTTGTCTAGTAAATCTGTTTTGTGTGTTTGTGTGTATATGTGTATATCTATATGCACATGTGTGCGTGATGTATATACATATATGTACACATACACACATATATGTGCACACACACACATATATGTGCAACACACATACATATTGCAACACACATATATATGTGCGCGCGCACACACACACACACACACACACACACACACACATGTTCTTTGATCAAAGTCCTTTTAATATCCTCTCATCTTGTTCTCCTTTCCACCAAATCAAGTCTTGCTCTTTCCCCCTCTTTTTGATACGTGTTTCTGAGCATCAAACCTAGGGCCTGGCAAATACTAGGAAAGTTTTGAGTATTTTCTACTGGATTAGCTTTCCAACTTCCATGTTTCTTTGTGTGTGTGTTTGCCCTGTGGCTTTTGGTTGAACAATAGGCACTAAAAAACATCTTTCCCTATTTCTGCAGATGGTCAGGGAAGGCCTTCACCAATTGATGGGGTTTTGAAATTGGAAGGCCAGCCCAGGATGCTCATATTTTCTGGACATATATTCTATTCATACTGTCCATCTTCTACCCAAGCCTTGATTTCCTTTACCAGTCATCATGTCCCCAGAAGTCTCGTTGCAGTTCCTTCTAGAATGCAGTTTCTTCATAGTCTTTGGCCCATAATTCTATTGCTCCAGTCAATCACAAGTCTGCAGTCTTCTTTGGTGTTGACATGCTACTGTGTCTGCCACTGCCTTCTTCAGCGTCTAGCCTGGGTCTCAAGTCATCTGAAATAGAAGCCTCTCTACCAGGCAGTCCAACAGGCAGACTGGAATATTATAAATAAGCTTCAATTCTGGGGTTGGAAGTGGAATTTGAGATGATTTCTCTTAACCACACCGTGCTGCACACAGGAGGGCCTGGGGCCGAGGCTGAGTACCAACATGACGGATTTCCCACTATCACTTGCAGTGGCTTCTTGATCGGTGATCATGACACTTGTTTGCTTTGGTCTTAGACTGGTTTCCAGCACTGCTTTAATTAGTCTTTGGTTGTTTGATGTTTCCACGGGAAGGCACGGCCTGATGTTCCTTGCTTTGATGTCTGATGATGTCACTCCCAATGACCCACAAAGCCTATTGAGGTTCTAGCTCTCAGTATAATGTGCTATTGGTAATTTGTGCTGGGTGTAAATTTAGATATTGTGACCCCCATGACCCATTTAGCTTCTGTTTATCTCTTTTCCCCAGTATAAGCATGGGGGGCCTATCATTGCGGTGCAAGTGGAGAATGAGTACGGTTCCTATAACGGAGACCATGCGTACATGCCTTACATCAAGAAGGTAAGAGTCGCTGCGTTCATGTCTTGTCATTCCTCCCTATGAACTACATTACAGACTGTGACATGTTGCCCTGACACTTTCCTCAAATTAATATATCGCGTCTTCCAACGCCACTCATTAATTAGTGAAACGTTCTCCGTGGCTCATCTCAGCAGAACTGTCACTCACCCTTTATTGATTGAGTTTAGCGGGATAGCTAAAATGCACATCCGGTGCCTCAGGGACTAAGAAAGGAATTACCTGTTAGATGGAGGTGAGGAAAGCTGTGTGGAGCGTCTGCCTCATGCCAGTGAAAAGCCAGATTTGTGGTGCACATAGATTTTATTGAGGATATGTAAAACCAAAACAAAACAAATAACAAGAAACAAAAAACCCTCCGACCGTCTACACACTGTACTCATTATAAGGGTTTCTGGGGTGGTGTTCGGACATCGGATCGTGGAGTGGACTGCAGATTCACTTGGCATGACAGAGAAGGATGGTGGGGTGACAGCAAAGAGGCCTGGCATTCACATCTGTTCCTGTTTTTGTGTTTTCACTTGATAGTTGAGGTTTCGAACTAATATCCCAGTTTTCTGAAGCCCCCCCTTTTATATAAAGCAGGCTAAAAGGAGTACTACCTGCATCTTTCGTATTATGTGAACGCCGGTGGCCTGGCGCTGTTGTAGGAATACAGTAAGCTGTTAATGAATGATAGAGTCATTGGCATTTGCTTCAGTGTTCCCTGGAGGACTGGCCATGGTGTGACTGAGGAAGTAGGAAACGGATCTGGATCCGGGTGACGAAAGGTTGGATGACTTTGGATCAGGTGGTCTGGGCCTCACCCATGTCTACTGCTTTCAACCCCAGTTTAACTCTCCGTCTAGAAATGACTCGTTCTTGCAGCTGGAGGCTGAAGCTCAGGTGCTCCAATTTCCGGTCTCAGACTCCCTGTCTCCTTCTTACTTGAGGAGAGCTCTCAGTACGGTACCAGCTGCCTAGGAAGGGTGGCATTCCTTGAGCTGGAAAGGGGCAGTCAGTCCTTGTCCACATCCTGGACAGAGCACGTGTCTAACTTCCGTGCTTTGAATCACCTAGAAAAAGCCAGGCCTGGACTCCAGAGCTTCTCTTGCTGAGGTACTCTGTCATACTCCCTGGAGCACGGGTGCCTCCCCAGCAGTTGTTTATCCATGGTGCAGCTGCAGACAAGAGCTCTGAGGAGCATCAGGAGTAGCTCCTCAGGGGACCTTGTCTACACAGCCTTGCTCCCCTGGTGCCCAGAGCTCAGCCCGAGGAGGCTCCTGGGAGCCTTTCCTGAACTGCTATGCAACTCCTGGGCATGTTGGCAAGATGTGTATCCTGCTGGCATTGGATGACCTTGGGCAGGATCTCCCTCAACTTTCCGAGTCCTACTGTCAAGTGCAAAAATGGACACAAAATTACCCTCTCCTAAGGCTTCTGTGACAGGGTGTGAGCTCTGTGCTTGGCAGGTGGCTGGCACTTAGGAAATAGTAATTGGCTCTTAAAGGGCAAAATAAAAAAATGTCTTTAAAATTTAAGGGTATAAAAAATGTAGTGTTCTGTGTCAGTGAGTAACTAGATGGGGAGTTAAAGGAGCTTTTAATAGATATCTCAGCAACATTCCTCATGGATTAAGTGCTCATCTCCACCATCCTGACGCGGGGCCCCTTCTGTTCTGTCCTCACAGTACATAGCCCCTGGCATTTATTGTAATGCTACCTTTCTGTTTCGAGAAGAATTCAGTTGAAATAAATAGTCTCGTCATTGTTTTTTTTTTTTTTTTTCTGGTTCTTTTTTTTTTTTTTTTCGGAGCTGGGGACCGAACCCAGGGCCTTGCGCTTCCTAAGCAAGCGCTCTACCACTGAGCTAAATCCCCAACCTAGTCTCGTCATTGTAAAACCACCTTGGTAGAATTGTTTGAGTCCAAAGTCCCAGAGTGGAGCCTGCGTGGGTGGACATGTTCTGAGTTCAGCGCCACCTCTCCCGTGACCTCTGTCACTGATCAGACTTCATCCAGCCTCTCTGAAGCTTCGTTTGTGCTGTTCAGATGCTGGCTATGAAGAGTGGAGGGGACAGTCCGAGTGCTTAGCACCATGGCTAATGTTCTCATGTTTGCAAGCATTCTGAGTGGCAGCAATCCTGTGGCTCCTCCGGCAGTGGGCTTTGTTTATGCCCCCCAAGGGCATGGGCAGTACTCCATAGGCATGCCCTGTGGAGGTATGGCTAGGCAGCCATTGCTCTTGCCATTGACTGAGCTTGCACTGGCTCAGAGTAGGGAAGAGACAGGTTGCTTGTTCACGCTGTGGATGAAGGGGGAAGCATAGCGATCCCCTGGCGACCTCACCTTCTCAATGGGGTTCCCCAGTCAGTTGCGATGTATTAGCATGGCATCTACCCTCCCTGAGGCAGCCTCTCTATAAGCTTGTGTGCACCTGCAAACCGATCAGCCCTACAGAAGCAGCCGAGGCCTGCCGGGTCTCAGCAGGCACGGCCTCCGTCACACTTGGAAAGCAAGCAGTTAGTGGAACTTGGTTGAATATCTCGGGCATAGATAACGTGCAAGATTCTTCTCTCTTGCTTTGTAGACTACGTCAGCTTCAGCAGTGACACACCCCCCCCCCAGGAGCAATGAGAACAGATTTTTAACTTGTCTTTTATCCCGCAAACAGGCACTGGAAGACCGTGGCATCATTGAGATGCTCCTGACCTCAGACAACAAAGATGGCCTGGAAAAGGGAGTGGTTGACGGAGGTACTTGGAGGAGGCTGCCTGCTTGACTCTTGTACACAACTCCCTGGGCCTGCTCTGAGATATAAACAGGGTTTCCTTGGTGCCTGTGTTATATAGCACGGGGCTTGGCTCTCAGGGTTGTAGGGGTAATAGGGCCCACAGCAAACCCATGGCACTTTTCTCTTCTTGTTAGCCAATGTCTTACGAAAGATCTTCCAAACACCCAAGTACCTGGCCAGCTGAATCTGACCTTTGTTCTTGCTAAGCTCATAGCACTGCAGGTGGCTGCCCCTATAGGCCACTTTCCCTTTATTGGAAAGTGGCCCCTCCATTTCCCTTCAACTACGCCAAACCTTGTTTTTTTCTGGGCCCTGTCCTGCTGGGCACAGTGGCAACGGGCACATCCTCTTGCTTTTACTCTTTAAAAACATTTTTATTTATTTATTTTTTTTTTATTAACTTGAGTATTTCTTATATACATTTCGAGTGTTATTCCCTTTCCCGGTATCCAGGCAAACATCCCCCTCCCCCCTCCCCTTCCTTATGGGTGTTCCCCTCCCCATCCTCCCCCCCATTGCCGCCCTCCCCCCACCAGTCTAGTTCACTGGGGGTTCAGTCTTAGCAGGACCCAGGGCTTCCCCTTCCACTGGTGCTCTTACTAGGATATTCATTGCTACCTATGAGGTCAGAGTCCAGGGTCAGTCCATGTATAGTCTTTAGGTAGTGGCTTAGTCCCTGGAAGCTCTGGTTGCTTGACATTGTTGTTCATATGGGGTCTCGAGCACCTTCAAGCTCTTCCAGGTCTTTCTCTGATTCCTTCAACGGGGGTCCTATTCTCAGTTCAGTGGTTTGCTGCTGGCATTCGCCTCTGTATTTGCTGTATTCTGGCTGTGTCTCTCAGGAGCGATCTACATCCGGCTCCTGTCGGTCTGCACTTCTTTGCTTCATCCATCTTGTCTAATTGGGTGGCTGTATATGTATGGGCCACATGTGGGGCAGGCTCTGAATGGGTGTTCCTTCTGTGTCTGTTTTAATCTTTGCCTCTCTCTTCCCTGCCAAGGGTATTCTTGTTCCCCTTTTAAAGAAGGAGTGAAGCATTCACATTTTGATCATCCGTCTTGAGTTTCCTTTGTTCTAGGTATCTAGGGTAATTCAAGCATTTGGGCTAATAGCCACTTATCAATGAGTGCATACCATGTATGTCTTTCTGTGATTGGGTTAGCTCACTCAGGATGATATTTTCCAGTTCCAACCATTTGCCTACGAATTTCATAAAGTCGTTGTTTTTGATAGCTGAGTAATATTCCATTGTGTAGATGTACCACATTTTCTGTATCCATTCCTCTGTTGAAGGGCATCTGGGTTCTTTCCAGCTTCTGGCTATTATAAATAAGGCTGCAATGAACATAGTGGAGCATGTGTCTTTTTTATATGTTGGGGCATCTTTTGGGTATATGCCCAAGAGAGGTATAGCTGGATCCTCAGGCAGTTCAATGTCCAATTTTCTGAGGATCCTCCAGACTGATTTCCAGAATGGTTGTACCAGTTTGCAATCCCACCAACAATGGAGGAGTGTTCCTCTTTCTCCACATCCTCGCCAGCATCTGTTGTCCCCTGAGTTTTTGATCATAGCCATTCTCACTGGTGTGAGGTAAAATCTCAGGGTTGTTTTGATTTGCATTTCCCTTATGACTAAAGATGTTGAACATTTCTTTAGGTGTTTCTCAGCCATTTGGCATTCCTCAGCTGTGAATTCTTTGTTTAGCTCTGAACCCCATTTTTTAATAGGGTTATTTGTTTCCCTGCGGTCTAACTTCTTGAGTTCTTTGTATATTTTGGATATAAGGCCTCTATCTGTTGTAGGATTGGTAAAGATCTTTTCCCAATCTGTTGGTTGCTGTTTTGTCCTAACCACAGTGTCCTTTGCCTTACAGAAGCTTTGCAGTTTTATGAGATCCCATTTGTCGATTCTTGATCTTAGAGCGTAAGCCATTGGTGTTTTGTTTAGGAAATTTTTTCCAGTGCCCATGTGTTCCAGATGCTTCCCTAGTTTTTCTTCTATTAGTTTGAGTGTGTCTGGTTTGATGTGGAGGTCCTTGATCCACTTGGACTTAAGCTTTGTACAGGGTGATAAGCATGGATCGATCTGCATTCTTCTACATGTTGACCTCCAGTTGAACCAGCACCATTTGCTGAAAATGCTATCTTTTTTCCATTGGATGGTTTTGGCTCCTTTGTCAAAAATCAAGTGACCATAGGTGTGTGGGTTCATTTCTGGGTCTTCAATTCTATTCCATTGGTCTATCTGTCTGTCTCTGTACCAATACCATGCAGTTTTTATCACTATTGCTCTGTAATACTGCTTGAGTTCAGGGATAGTGATTCCCCCTGAAGTCCTTTTATTGTTGAGGATAGCTTTAGCCATCCTGGGTTTTTTGTTATTCCAGATGAATTTGCAAATTGTTCTGTCTAACTCTTTGAAGAATTGGATTGGTATTTTGATGGGGATTGCATTGAATCTGTAGATTGCTTTTGGTAAAATGGCCATTTTTACTATATTAATCCTGCCAATCCATGAGCATGGGAGATCTTTCCATCTTCTGAGGTCTTCTTCAATTTCCTTCTTCAGTGTCTTGAAGTTCTTATTGTACAGATCTTTTACTTGCTTGGTTAAAGTCACACCGAGGTACTTTATATTATTTGGGTCTATTATGAAGGGTGTCATTTCCCTAATTTCTTTCTCGGCTTGTTTCTCTTTTGTATAGAGGAAGGCAACTGATTTATTTGAGTTAATTTTATACCCAGCCACTTTGCTGAAGTTGTCTATCAGCTTTAGTAGTTCTCTGGTGGAATGTTTGGGATCACTTAAATATACTATCATATCATCTGCAAATAGTGATATTTTGACCTCTTCTTTTCCGATCTGTATCCCCTTGACCTCCTTTTGTTGTCTGATTGCTCTGGCTAGAACTTCAAGAACTATATTGAATAAGTAGGGAGAGAGTGGGCAGCCTTGTCTAGCCCCTGATTTTAGTGGGATTGCTTCAAGTTTCTCTCCATTTAGTTAATGTTAGCAACTGGTTTGCTGTATATGGCTTTTACTATGTTCAGGTATGGGCCTTGAATTCCTATTCTTTCCAGGACTTTTATCATGAAGGGGTGTTGAATTTTGTCAAATGCTTTCTCAGCGTCTAATGAAATGATCATGTGGTTTTGTTCTTTCAGTTTGTTTATATAATGGATCACGTTGATGGTTTTCCGTATATTAAACCATCCCTGCATGCCTGGGATGAAGCCTACTTGGTCATGGTGGATGATTGTTTTGATGTGCTCTTGGATTCGGTTTGCCAGAATTTTGTTGAGTATTTTTGCGTCGATATTCATAAGGGAAATTGGTCTGAAGTTCTCTTTCTTTGTTGTGTCTTTGTGCGGTTTAGGTATAAGAGTAATTGTGGCTTCATAGAAGGTATTCGGTAGTGATCCGTCTGTTTCAATTTTGTGGAATAGTTTGGATAATATTGGTATTAGGTCATCTATGAAGGTTTGATAGAATTCTGCACTAAACCCGTCTGGACCTGGGCTCCTTTTGGTTGGGAGACCTTTAATGACTGCTTCTATTTCCTTAGGAGTTATGGGGTTGTTTAACTGGTTTATCTGTTCCTGATTTAACTTCGGTACCTGGTATCTGTCTAGGAAATTGTCCATTTCCTGCAGATTTTCAAGTTTTGTTGAATATAGGTTTTTATAGTAAGATCTGATGATTTTTTGAATTTCCTCTGAATCTGTTATTATGTCTCCCTTTTCATTTCTGATTTTGTTAATTTGGACACACTCTCTGTGTCCTCTCGTTAGTCTGGCTAAGGGTTTATCTATCTTGTTGATTTTCTCAAAGAACCAACTTTTGGTTCTGTTGATTCTTTCTATGGTCCTTTTTGTTTCTACTTGGTTGATTTCAGCTCTGAGTTTGATTATTTCCTGCCTTCTACTCCTCCTGGGTGTATTTGCTTCTTTTTGTTCTAGAGCTTTCAGGTGTGCTGTCAAGCTGCTGACATATGCTCTTTCCTGTTTCTTTCTGCAGGCACTCAGCGCTATGAGTTTTCCTCTTAGCACAGCTTTCATTGTGTCCCATAAGTTTGGGTATGTTGTACCTTCATTTTCATTAAATTCTAAAAAGTTTTTAATTTCTTTCTTTATTTCTTCCTTGACCAGGTTATCATTGAGTAGAGCATTGTTCAATTTCCAAGTATATGTGGGCATTCTTCCTTGATTGATATTGAAGACCAGTTTTAGGCCGTGGTGGTCCGATAGCACACATGGGATTATTTCTATCTTTCTGTACCTGTTGAGGCCCGTTTTTTGACCAATTATATGGTCAATTTTGGAGAAAGTACCATGAGGAGCTGAGAAGAAGGTATATCCTTTTGCTTTAGGATAGAATGTTCTATAAATATCCGTTAAGTCCATTTGGCTCATGACTTCTCTTAGTCTGTCTACATCTCTGTTTAATTTCTGTTTCCATGATCTGTCCATTGATGAGAGTGGGGTGTTGAAATCTCCCACTATTATTGTGTGAGGTGCAATGTGTGTTTTGAGCTTTAGTAAGGTTTCTTTTACATATGTAGGTGCCCTTGTATTTGGGGCATAGATATTTAGGATTGAGAGTTCATCTTGGTGGATTTTTCCTTTGATGAATATGAAATGTCCTTCTTTATCTTTTTTGATGACTTTTAGTTGAAATTGATTTTATTTGATATTAGAATGGCTACTCCAGCTTGCTTCTTCTGACCATTTGCTTGGAAAATTGTTTTCCAGCCTTTCACTCTGAGGTAATGTCTGTCTTTGTCTCTGAGGTGTGTTTCCTGTAGGCAGCAGAATGCAGGGTCCTCGTTGCGTATCCAGTTTGTTAATCTATGTCTTTTTATTGGGGAGTTAAGGCCATTGATGTTGAGAGATATTAAGGAATAGTGATTATTGCTTCCTGTTATATTCATATTTGGATGTGAGTTTATGTTTGTGTGCTTTCATTCTCTTTGTTTTGTTGCCAAGACGATTAGTTTCTTGCTTCTTCTAGGGTATAGCTTGCCTCCTTATGTTGGGCTTTACCATTTATTATCCTTTGTAGTGCTGGATTTGTAGAAAGATATTGTGTAAATTTGGTTTTGTCATGGAATATCTTGGTTTCTCCATCTATGTTAATTGAGAGTTTTGCAGGATACAGTAACCTGGGCTGGCATTTGTGTTCTCTTAGGGTCTGTATGACATCAGTCCAGGATCTCTTGGCCTTCATAGTTTCTGGCGAGAAGTCTGGTGTGATTCTGATAGGTCTGCCTTTATATGTTACTTGACCTTTTTCCCTTACTGCTTTTAATATTCTTTCTTTATTTTGTGTGTTTGGTGTTTTGACAATTATGTGACGGGAGGTGTTTCTTTTCTGGTCCAATCTATTTGGAGTTCTGTAGGCTTCTTGTATGCCTATGGGTATCTCTTTTTTTAGGTTAGGGAAGTTTTCTTCTATGATTTTGTTGAAGATATTTACTGGTCCTTTGAGCTGGGAGTCTTCACTCTCTTCTATACCTATTATCCTTAGGTTTGATCTTCTCATTGAGTCCTGGATTTCCTGTATGTTTTGGACCAGTAGCTTTTTCCGCTTTACATTATCTTTGACAGTTGAGTCAATGATTTCTATGGAATCTTCTGCTCCTGAGATTCTCTCTTCCATCTCTTGTATTCTGTTGGTGAAGCTTGTATCTACGGCTCCTTGTCTCTTCCTTTGGTTTTCTATATCCAGGGTTGTTTCCATGTGTTCTTTCTTGATTGCTTCTATTTCCATTTTTAATTCCTTCAACTGTTTGATTGTGTTTTCCTGGAATTCTTTCAGGGATTTTTGCGATTCCTCTCTTAGGCTTCTACTTGTTCTCTAAGGGAGTTCTTCACGTCTTTCTTGAAGTCCTCCAGCATCATGATCAAATAGGATTTTGAAACTAGATCTTGCTTTTCTGGTGTGTTTGGATATTCCATGTTTGTTTTGGTGGGAGAATTGGGCTCCGATGATGCCATGTAGTCTTGGTTTCTGTTGCTTGGGTTCCTGCGCTTGCCTCTCGCCATCAGATTATCTCTAGTGTTACTTTGTTCTGCTATTTCTGACAGTGGCTAGACTGTCCTATAAGCCTGTGTGTCAGGAGTGCTGTAGACCTGTTTTCCTCTCTTTCAGTCAGTTATGGGGACAGAGTGTTCTGCTTTCGGGTGTGTAGTTTTTCCTCTCTACAGGTCTTCAGCTGTTCCTGTGGGCCTGTGTCTTGAGTTCACCAGGCGGGGTGCTGCCCAAGGGCTCTCTGTGGCGGCAGCAACCAGGAAGACCTGTGCCACCCCTTCCAGGAGCTTCAGTGCACCAGGGTTCCAGATGGCCTTTGGTGTTTTCCTCTGGCGTCCGAGATGTATGTACAGAGAGCAGTCTCTTCTGGTTTCCCAGGCTTGTCTGCCTCTCTGAAGGTTCAGCTCTCCCTCCCACGGGATTTGGGTGCAGAGAACTGTTTATCAGTCTGTTTCCCTCAGGTTCCAGCGGTGTCTCAGGCAGGGGTCCTGCCGCTCCTGGGCCCTCCCTCACGGGAGCCCAGAGGCCTTATACAGTTTCCTCTTGGGCCAGGGATGTGGGCAGGGGTGGGCAGTGTTGGTGGTCTCTTCTGCTCTGCAGCCTCAGGAGTGCCCACCTGACCAGGCGGTGAGGTCTCTTTCCCACAGGGTCTGGGAGCAGAGAGCTGCTATGGGCCGGGATCCGCGGGTGTGGGACTTCCGGTCTTAAAAACATTTTAATTATAATTTAATAGTTTTTCACTTATTCACTTTACAACCCCTTTACTGCCCCCCTCCTGGTCATTCCCTCCCACAATCCTTCCCCCATCCTCCTCCTCCTCCTCTGGGCAGGACCCTCCCCATCCCCCAGTATTCCTTCTACTCTGGCGCTTCAAGTCTCTTTGAGGCTAGGCACTTCCTGCCTTTACTTTTCTCTTTAAAATATATCTGGAACTCCAATGGAACGGTGCTGCCTCACCGTTCCCACCCTTCCCACCTGCGAGGTCAAAATGATCCCATTGACTTCTCTTGCTTCACTGACCCCTCCAGCAGCCTGTGCCCAGGTTTAAGAATGTAACCCTGGAGTCGGACCTGGGGCACACCCCTGCAATCCCAGCACTAAGGAAGTGTGGCAGGAGGGCCGTGAGTTTGAGACCAGCCTGAGTTACATGATTCCAGGCCAGCCAGGACTACATGGCAAGACCCCATGTCTAATAGCCAAGGGAACAACCCAGATCATCTTGAGCTACTGCTTGGCTTCCAAGTGCTCCTCAGAGACAAGAGAGACCCACACACTCTGAGAATGGCCACACAGGTTCCTCACACAGCAGCAACCCCTACATGCCCCTTCACTCATCCCTCCCACAGCCTTCCCCCACTGCCCGCTCCCGTAGCCCTGCACATGACCCGGAGTACACCCTGGCAGCATGCCTCATCTCCACACACGTGACCGACTGAGCGCTCCTCCAGGTGTCTCTTCCCCCTTCTGTTCTACCCTCCTGGTTCCTGTTTTGTTCTTCAAGCACACGGAACACCCTTGGATTCCACACCCTTAAGGAGCTTCACAGTGAGGCTTTCTCCGAGCACCCTGCTAGAACATGCACTCCCTCGCAAGGCTTGGGCCACTCTTCTGGCCCCATTTTCTTTTTTAACCTTTGGAATAGTCCGCTTAATTTACGTCTCTACCTCACAGCAGCAGTGAGCTCTGTGGGCCTCTGGCTGTCTCAGGAGGCCTGTGTTTGAACATGTGCCCATCTGCGGTTGGTGCACAGGGAGATTGAGCCCTCCTGTAAGTCGGTGAATGAAAAGACATTGGTTCCCCTCGGAGGTGACAAAGATCAGTAGTGATTCCTCTTCCTTCCACAAGGTGGCAGCATCTACTCACGTTTATTACCAAGGCCCAGCTGAAGGGACTATGGGGCATGAGGCAGTCTACAAAGGCCTTAGAAGATGCTCTCTCTGTCCATTCGCACCCATCCTATCCTGCAGGCTCCAACCTTTGGGCCCTTGAGGCCACTGTTGCCTAAAATGATGATTTCTTTTTTAATTTAAAAAGTTAAAACATTTAGTCACATGGCCTATGAGTACGCTAATAATAAAAAAAACATCAAGAAATAAACCTTCCTCCTCATCCAACTCCCCAGAAACAGCTATCTCTAACTGTAACCTTTTCTTCCAGCTCCAACCTTCCTGTTTCTATACAAGTTGCACATGCAACTCTAACTCTATTGGTCTAGGATTCCGAAGCTGCCCTCTGACGCTGAAGTGGACGGTTGGGGTTCCCCTGGTCTCTTACACCATCCCTTTCTTGCTAGCACAGTTCAGTGCTGCTGTGCATTTTGACTGTAGGACTGCTGGGTGGGGTGGGCTGTGCTGCTTTGCAGCATGAGAATGAGGTAGCCAGTCTCACCTTGAGTGGACTCACGGTTTCCTTGTCATCTCAGATGCCCTGCCCCCCACCCCCTGCGCCTTCTCTTTTCTTGCTTTGTTCAGGCTGTTCTCAAACTCATGATTCTTTTGCCCCCCGCTCCCTGCATGGCATGATGGGACTACAAGCATGTATCATGCATAGAGCCCATCCTCACTTCTGTCCGCAGCCATAGCTCTCCCTTCTTTCTTAGCAAGTATCTTAACAGAGGCTTCCCAAGCTCCTATGCCTCCTGTGTTTTTAAACATTTTATCTGTTTCTTTTATTAGTTCTGCCTGCCCTGACTTCCTGCTACTATTCTCCCCAGTGTTTGAAGGGAGATGAAACTCTGAAGATTGGTAGGGGAGGTGAACAGGTGCCCTTCCCTGTGGGAATAATAGAGCCACGAGGATTGTTAACTCACATGTCAGTGTCTAGAAATGCTGTTTTTACCCACCTATAGAAGCTGCCTCTGGCTTCTCGCACAGGTGCTGGAAGAACAGATGTGAGGACTGTGCAGAAGCCCCCGTGCTCAGGGATCCCCTCTAGTCTTCCCTCCACCCCTCACCCCTGTGCTCCTAGAGGATTGTTTCCTAGCGCATGTGAACCCCACTGAAGGAATGACTCTGGTGCAGAGGAGGCTTGACTATAAGACTGGGAAGATGTCTGTGGCCGGAGGGGGTTTCCTTCCGCGTGGAGGAAGGACTTACTTGGTACCCAGTAGAAAGAACCAAATCTACCCTCCTGTCCCCTGCTGTCTTTCCATGGCTTTCCCTTTCCCAGGGTTCCCTCAGCACTGTGCCTTTGCTCACACCCCTTCTGCGTCTTACTTCTTACTCTTGCGTTTGACGAGGCGTCAGGTTGACATGACAGCTGTCTGTGTTCAGCTAGCCCCGTGCATCGGGTTGACTTTGAGCGTCTGGGTCTTCCCCTGTGGGTTGCTGGAGGACAGGGACATCACAGGCTTGGCGTCGAGGGGTCTGGGTTTGCAACCCTACTCTTCAGCTCACAGATCGTGGAGCACGAGGGAAGTCTCTGTGCCTCTAGAGCCTTATCTTTGTTTTCTTCACTGGCGAGCATGGCCCGATACCAGGCTGGCCATCCTGCCTTCGTTACTCGAGCTCAATCATCTGGCACTGGCCGTTCAAATGGACAGGAAGCAGGCTAGGGTCCTTGGAATCAAGTTCTGCAGCTGGCCATGGCTGTGGCAGGGTCACGGCTATCAGCCATCAAAGCGTTTTTCTTGAGCATGTGGTTTGCTTATGGAAAACTGAAATACTGGTTAAATTTTCAAATTTCAAAGACAGTGAGTCCTTACCAAGAAATGTGACATGAGCCTTCACCGACACCATTGTTGCCCTTGGCATACAAAGGCCCTTGCACTTGGGTACAGTGTAGAGCGCAGGCTCTGGTTCCTGGGACAGTAGTTCAGATAAGACTTTCCTCGGGCTGCAAACATTACAGTCAGTAAAAACCAGATGGAGTTTCTAAGAATAAGAATGTAGGCCAGTCTTTTGGCATCACCAGAGCCAATTTCTAATGGGAGGTGGGGAGCAAAGTTTACACTAGCTTTTTTTTTTTTAATGCTGTTGGATTAAAGATTTGTGTAATTGAGAAAGTCTTTGTTTTTCCTTCTCCATTGCCTTCCCAGTGCTGGCCACCATCAACTTACAGTCACAACAGGAGCTGGTGGCACTAAACAGTATTCTCTTATCTATACAGGTAGGTCTGGCCCAGGGGATGCTGTGTATCTTCTAGCTTGAGGGCAGGGATTCCACATGCTTGCACTGTGCCAAGAGATCTGTGGTGGGGGAGAGGACTCATAGCTCTCCCAGTCTCTTCGTTCATCCACAATGCCTTATGGATGGGAGGGAAGCAGCTTAGAAACCCTGCTCTACAGTTTGCTGTATAGACCGACACCATCCAAGAGTGTTGCACTCTTTTGAGAAGGGCACCTTTTGAAGCTTTTGGCTTTTATGGTCTCTGCAAGCCCCAGAATTTCTTTGAGATATTGAGAGAGAAAGATCTCTCTGTTTACTATAGAAATCATCTGGCCTTAACCTTTAAGGCTTCATTGGCATTAGACACGATTCTGTTATCCATAAGACAGGAAGCCTGGTTGATTCCAGGTCAGTAAATGAGAGAGGTTTGTAGGTGTATCTCACCTTCGTCAGACTGATGGTTACACAGTCCTATTCCAGTGGATGTCTCTAGTTTATGTGTCTCTTTAAACAAACAGATGTGACTGAGGCTGCGTTATATCTCATGTACAGAAAGATAGCTCATCTCAGTTGGGCTTACTGAAAGGTGTGAGTGCCCCCAGGTTGCCCCCACTAATTGCATGCCTGCCGTGGTCCTCAGCCTCGAGGGGAACTGACAAGGGTCTATTGACAGTGCATTGAGGCCTGTGGGGATACTGAGCCAGGGGTGCGGGACTACTCGTGCTCCACTGAGTAGATTGCTTGTTCCAGCTATTGGCCTTTCAAACTAGGGATGATATCCACAGGTATACTCATGAAGTCATCAGGGTAGTACCCTGTGAGGTGAGTATATGTGTGTGGCGTGGCTACTCTTGCAGTGTAGATGGTGGCCAGGACAGGTGGGAAGGCTCGCAGGAGGAGGGCGGATCTGATCTCTGGTAGACTCCCCAGAGGGAGGGATTGTGCATATACATGTGATGGAACCCTCTCTTCTCATCTCATTTCTTTCAGTATTATCCTAGGTCTATTCTCTGTCTATAGAAGTGTCTGGTCTGTCTTACCTCACGACTGATCCCAGGACCTCTGTCCTGTGCTGTCTGTAATCTACTTGGGAAGAGAGGCTCATGATATATGGTCTCAAAGTGACTATATAGAGTGGCAATTGAGTGATGCTAAGGGAAGTGCGGGTGCTGAGAGCTGCTCAGTACCCACTTGGCCACCCTATTGTGAGCCTGTGGAGACACTGCTTGGCTCCTCAGGGTTTCTGATTTGCCTTTAGTTGTGTAGGTATATTGAGGATGTTGTCTTGCATAAGGCAGTGTTTGAAGAGCACCTCACCTTACTGGTGAGAGAAAGGGCATCTGCTGTTGATCTCCAGACAACTTGCCCTTGTCAGTGCTATTAGGCTAGCTGTCACCAGCAGAATGGTGCTGCTGAAGTATTTTCTTGAATGGTCTATGACATCTGCCTTTATTTAAAGGAGTGGTTTTGTCTGAAGGGCTTCATTGAATAGACACTATAGACCCTATCACTGGTTAATTTTGGGGTATCCAGTAATCCTTAAATATGTGCTCAGTGAGAAAGATAACTCATGCTAGAGATTTTTGAGTAATTCCTGTATATCAGAAGTTTATATGCAGCCTTTCATCTAATTCTCCGAGTGAGCATGAGTGCTAGCTACTGTTACTGCTATCCATAGTCAAGGAGATAGGTAGAAAGTGGATAAAGTACTCAGAAGATGGGCATTTTGGGGTTCTGCAGGAAGACAGCTTGGTCCATGCTGGCCGTTCACTTTCTGTTCTCCACGTCATAAGAACTCTTAAGCAAATAAGCCCACTGTTGGCCCTAGAGGTTTTGGGGCTTCTCCCTTTTGGGTGACTAGATATGTGTATAGTATGGCATATTTGGGGATGTAAAGAAAAACAAAGCTACCATCTTGCTAAAGATATCTTGTTGCTATGTTGGCTTTTCCCCGGGGATAGTTGGTACTTTCTATGCCGTGAATCACTAAGTGTGCCCCATCTCTCTGGAACATGTTCTGTTGCATTGTATGCAGTTTCTGACGTAAGGAAAGCCCCGAGAGAGGCTGTTCTGATGAAAGCTTAGTTTGAGCAGATGCTTTTGTTTTCTTGCTGGTACCTGTCATATGCACCATCAAAAGCACGTTAAACATCAACTCTGGTAAACTACTTCAACTGGTAAACATCTTTCTAGCAGGTGGTGAGGGCACATGTGGTCAGTGATCCATGCTGGGCGCCTTCATGCCTCTCAGGCAAGGGGTACATGGCCACAGAGGGCAAAGATACAGGGTTCTGGTCAACAGTGGTGTCACCTTTCCCTTTTGATCAGCCTGCTTGCCTAATTTTCATTTTGTGGTACCCAGGGGATTCAACCCAAGATGGTGATGGAGTACTGGACAGGGTGGTTTGACTCGTGGGGTGGCTCCCACAACATCTTGGATTCCTCTGGTAAGTGTTTTACTTTGCCCATACTAATATGTATGTTGGCACTCCATAGGACCGTGGTCTGCATCCCCTGGCATTGTGTTTGGAGTTGTAGGATCCTGAGCTCCCAGGATCATTTGTATTCAGACTCAGCTCTTGGTATTTCAGACTTGACACTTGAAACAATAGGGCTTTCTTCTTTGCTTTTCTGTGTGACAAGTAATATATGAGCATTGTAGATATCTTGGATATGTAAGAAAATTTAAAGAAGGAAATAAAAGTCCCTGAGTCCAGAACAAGCATTCTGATATATTTAACAGTTCAGGTAGCAATTAGTATATCTCCATCTAATGCAGATAAAGCTAGAGACAGACTGATCAGATCTTCACACATGTACAACACACACACACACACACACACACACACACACACACCATCCTATACTATTGAACGTAGGAATGCTTGATGTAATCAGACATCACTGTCTTAAAGAATTTGAAGAGCTCCTTCCTATCAGTGACTAAACCACCATTTAGTAACCCAGTTCTTCAGTGGTTGCTTAGTTTGGCTTTGGTTAATTGAATACCACTTAAACAAGCATCCTTGAAGTTTTGTTGGGATGTATTTTCTTATGATAAGGAATAAATTGCTGCACCAATACAGCTTTAATGTATGTATTTACCACTGTCCCTCAGAAAGACTGTAGAGACTGTAGCAGCCTACTGGCAGCTATGAAATGCGAATGCTCATTTCCTGCAGATTCATCAGTACCAAGCAGTAAAATAAAAAATTTTAAATTTGCCAGTTCACTAGGTCAGTATTAAGTTTACATTTATTGGATATACCACTCAATATATATTAATTGACCTTTTGTTTTGTTATCTGATATTCTCTTTGCATATTGTTGATTTGTTTTTGAGTTAAGGGAGGAATTAGGGACACAGGCAGGATTGTTGTGTAATGGGGTCCTAGCTTTGTTACATTTTCTTGGGACAGAATAGCCACGAGGAAACGTGCTATCTGGTAGGATGGAAATAGCCTACTGGCTACAGATTGTCCAGAGAAAGCTGAATGACCCAGTGATGAGTGACCTGGTGGGGATTGGGAACAAGGGGCCTAGTTGGGGCTTTCCTTAGGCTTTGACTCACTGTAAACATCCATTGCTCTCTCCTTGAAGAGGTCCTGCAAACAGTGTCTGCCATCATCAAAGACGGCTCCTCCATCAACCTGTACATGTTCCATGGAGGCACAAATTTTGGCTTCATAAATGGAGCCATGCATTTTGGTGACTACAAGGCTGATGTTACCAGCTATGGCAAGTACCAACAGTTCTCCCAGTCCTCTCCAGTGTTGGTAGGGCTGGTACTTCTGATGGAGAATTCTTTAGAGACAGTTTCTCGGTCCTGTCATGTCTTTAGCTACATAATATCCAGGGAAGATAGAGACTTTGACTGTCACCTTTAAACTTCCGGAGCCGTGGGTGCCTGTGAACAGCTTGTTCTGATGAGAGAGCTGTTTGGAGAAGCAAGGGAGGGGAGGCAAATCTAGAGTGCGAAGGATGGGGATAGACTTCCTCTCTCTCAGACCCTTGGGAAGGTGTGATCTTGGCCCTCTGACTGAGAGTTCTCAGGGAGTAGAAGAGATGTTCCATTATATCTACTTGCAGTAAAACTAGAGTATCATGCTGTGCTCATAGGAACTTTTGTAGTACTTAGTACCTACCTTAGCTTGACTGCATGGTTTATACTAAAGGCATTTCTCTTTAACATTGCTGGTCTGAGAACTCTGTTCCTCCCTTCCAAGTTCCTCCTCCTCCTTCTTTTTCTTTTCTTTATCTCTTTGTTCTGGGGACAGGAGTGCCTAAAGGGTCCATGGGTGTCTTGCAGACTACGATGCTATATTGACAGAGGCTGGAGATTACACTGCCAAATACACCAAGCTTCGAGAACTCTTTGGAACCTTCTCAGGTACAAACAAGGAACAGATTCAAGCATCCACTTGGGCTCGTGCTTTTGCTATGAGCCCTTGGAGTTTTTGCTGTCTTCCTCCTATCCTACCTCAACTCTAGCTAACCCATATTCAAGAATGTCCTAGACTGCTGTGAAACGTATCTCAGTGTGTGCATAAGGCCCTGTATTCCACCCACCCCACTGCCAAAAATAAATAAGTAAATAAGCAAATAATAAAGCCAATCTTGTAGATAAAGTAGGCTTGAGAGCTTATTGTCATCATTCTGTGCCTTTTGTACTTGACTCATGCTAAGTCTATTTATGCCTTCTAGAAAGCACAGCTAAGCCCTGCTCTTGCCCAGGCCTCATGCTCTAGAGTAATTTAAGCTCTGAGTAGAGCCTGTGGTTGATCTTGGTGCCAGGATGACAGGGGCACATGGGACTGTGGGTCTGAGGCTGGCGGCGGTAATGGCGATTGAATCTTTAAGGGAGGGCCCTGGTTCCTGTTTCAGGCGTCCCTCCACCTCCTCCACCTGAGCTTACTGCTAAGATGGTCTATGAGCCAGTGACTCCATCTTTCTACCTGTCACTGTGGGACGCTCTCCTGTACATGGATAAGGTAAGTGCTACAGGCTGGGCCTCAGGGAGAGTTACTAAGCAGACAGCACCCAAGAATGTTCCCAGTGGTGTTCTTGGATGAGCAAACCAAGTGGCATTGAGGGCTCTACCCAACCAGAGAACTGGGTGAAGAGAATACACTGGTACTGCAGTGGGAACTGGGAAAGAATAGAAGGGCTTCAGCCTGGTGTCTCCCCTTTAGCATCAGGCCTTTCTGTAGGTTATGGATAGGGTGAGGAGCAGAGGAAGGGGTGATCCTTCTGTGGAGAGGAAAGCAGAAACCTGCTATAGTTCATTCTGTTGTGATGCTGGCTTAAGATTTCATGACATGATGGTGGCTTCAGGATTCTGGTAGACTGTAGGACTCTAGTGAATTCTCCCTTTTCCTGTTGTCCTTATTTAATGCCTCTGAGGAGTCATTAGTTTAAGCTAGTAAGAAGGTGGGATACAGAAGAGGCTAGAGCATCCTTGCATGCTGTCCCTGATATCCTTGCTGTTCTAAGTGAAAACTTAGAAGTAGGAGCTGCTTGACTCTTGTGCCTTCATGTGTCTTCTTATGTAGCCAATCACATCTGAGATACCCATCAACATGGAGAACCTGCCGGTAAACAATGGTAATGGGCAGGCCTTTGGGTATGTCCTCTATGAGACCACCATCTTTTCATCTGGCGTCCTCAGTGGCCTTGTGCGTGACAGAGGACAGGTAGGAGCATCTCCTCAGAACTCCTGGGACTTTGTGGTGACCGGGCATGACTGGACACACGTTATTTTCTGCCTTCAGGATCAGTTGTCAGCAGTGTGCAGATCACAAGATCTTTCCATTATAATGGCAGTGTTCACTTTCCTCTGTGCCTGCCAAGCACCTTATTCGTTTTCTTGTTTAGCAGAGGCTCTTCCTCCTGTTCACCATGGTTTTCGTCTGCTCACTTTGGCAGGTCTTTTTGAACAGAGTGTCCATAGGATTCTTGGACTATACGACAACGAAGATCACTATCCCCTTGACCCAGGTTTGTTATCCCAGGGATCTGGGTGATGGCTGGGGAACTTGGTAGGAGTCAAAGGAGGAAGACCAGGAAGCCAGGAGATTCCTTAATTAAAAATTGGAAAGATAAGGGCACAGATAGCTTTCTGACCAGTTGGGGATTCTTACTCCCATTCTTAGCACATAGGAAATGGCTGGGAACACAGATTCCCAGCTGTAACTGAGTTATCAGGTGGCGATAACTGGCCACTATGTTCCTGGCAGGGTTACACAATACTGAGGATCTTGGTGGAGAATCGTGGGCGAGTCAACTACGGAAATAACATTGACAGCCAGCGCAAAGGTGGGTCCTAGTACTGACCAGGAGAGAAGCCGTCACCACTCTTCAGACTTGTCTATCTGCTCGCCACCGGGTACATTAATAGGCCACTGGGGCCCACTTAGGGAGGTGGCTTATGGGGGCCTATTGCAGGGAGGTGGATATTGGGGACCCACTGGAGGCTTACTGAAGGGCGATGGTGCCCGGTTTATCTACATATAAATCCTGGCTAATGGGTCAGGATGGTTTGGCCACTTTCCCTTTAGTGCTTTAGAACTGTGTGGTGCTTGTGCCCCTGGAGAAATTTCCATAAGCCCTGAGATGCCCTCTTCATCTTTCTTTCTACTGAAATTTACTTCGGTCGGAGTGGGCCTCTCTGCTTTTAGGGTTGTGAGTAAGGAGCAAGGAATGGGAATATCTTAGAGTCTGTGGAAGAGTATTGGACCCCTGCCTTCTTGGGTCTTCACACTGAATTCCTGTTCTTCATCTCCCTCAGGAAAACTGAGGGAATAGACAATGCTCCTGGGCCCAGGGGCAAGCCAGACACGCAGTGAGAAAGCTGCATGCTGTTGCTGCCTTCTCGCCATGCAGATGTCTTTAAACCTATCTTTAATCTTACAGTGAATGGCAAGCTCCTTGCTGAGTGACCAGGGCTCTTAGTCCAATACCCTCATAATACCATAAAGTTAGGCTCTTTGTTACCACTTAGCCAAATACAGCTCTCCCTAGAAAGAGGCCAGACACCAGATGTTACACACTGACATATCAGCTCTGTCACTGTCCTTGGATGTCCTGTTCTTCATGACAAATTCTATGGCTAGACCAACAGTGGTCTTATCTCTCTCTACAAATTTTGACATCTCCAGGGAGGCTTTAGTCCAAATGCAGACTACCTTAGGCTGCACATGCTTTAGGAAAGATCCTTGCCCTGGCTGCATCTGTGTCACCTGTCTCCTGATTTGGGGCTTTATCATCTCTCTTTGCCCACTCTCCCTAGGTTTAATTGGAAATCTCTATCTGAATAATAAACCCCTGAAAAACTTCAAAATCTACAGCCTGGATATGACAAAGCAGTTCTTTCAGAGGTGAGTCCCTATGAGTCTGGTATATGAGGTTATAGCTAATAGGTAGCAAGAGGCAGGAATGCCCTGGCCTCCCAGGGACCTACCTAAGGTGAGGGTAGGACCAGCACTGGAACCCATGTTTACAAACTGGGAAATGCCACCCATCCTGCTGCCTTGCTGCCATCCTATGACCTGGTTGGGAGTGGGTGGCCTTGGGGCCTTGTTGGGGGTAGGGATGTGCCTTAGGAAGGACATGTGAGATGGTCCTTCCCTCCTTTTTCTTCTTACATCCTGTCCTTAGGTTCGACATGGACAAGTGGAGTGTCGTACCCAAAGAAATTACCTTTCCCGCTTTCTTCCTGGGCACCTTGTCAGTTGGCATTTACCCTTCTGACACATTTCTGAAGTTGGAGGTTTGTAGGACTCCTTTCTTCTCCTGTCCTCTCATTTTCTTAGGGCTCTGAGCCAAGCTGACTTGGATAGAGTTTTCTGTAACACCTGGGCCAGAAACCTCCATGTCTTTCTGTATTGCCCCACATGATAGGATCCTGTGACTTGTCTGTCAGAGTGGGCTCAGAGCTGAGGCACCTTGCAGTGCTTCTCAGTGTGTGGGTTCCTGTGGACGGCCTGAGGTCGATTACCCTGCCTACGAGGCACAGCAGTGGACTGGGTTGACCTTCATGGATGTCTAATGTTGGTTCGCTTTGGTCTCTCAGGAACATGGTCTGTTTCTCACTTTGGGGCTCCCGTGGTAAAGCGAGGCCTTCCCTGTTTTATTTGAAGGGCTGGGTGAAGGGGGTTGTGCTCGTCAATGATCACAACCTTGGACGCTACTGGAATGTAGGACCTCAGGAGACTCTCTACCTCCCCGGTGTCTGGCTGGACAAAGGACTCAACAAGGTGGGAATATTTGTAGACCCCCTCCTTTTTCCTTGAAACTCTTTTCTCATCCCTGCTTCTCCTGCTATCAAGTTGCTTCTCGGCCTCTGAAATGCTTGACCAGGAAGTAGGAGAGGGTGGGTATTTCAGCTACCCTATTCTTCTCCTTCCATTAGTGAGTGACAAGTCTCTATTCGCCCCTACCACCTCCTTCCAACTGCGTTCCACACCCACCCTTCCAATCCTGCTATCCCACAGCTCTCCCATCTGCCTACAGGGCAGACCTCACAGCCCAGCGCTTGTTTCCCACAGGTTATCATTTTCGAAGAGACAATGGCAGGCTCCATGGTACAGTCTACTGATATCCCCCACCTGGGCAGGAACCAGTATGTTAACTGAACAGCAGCCCCTGCAGCCCCTGCTATGGCTGGCAGCTTCCTTCCTTCCTGTCCTGCAGGAGAAGTCATCGTAACTAGCAACCTCAGGGAATGAAGGGCTATATTCAACTCAGGCCAAAATTCTATGCCTAAGCCTAAGAGAAGATGGGGTAGCGCTGTCTGGGATACACTCAGAGTGAGATGTCTTCTCTTCTGGTTTTGTGGACGGGCATTTTCTGCTCCCCTGATCTTCCAGGGGAGGCCACAGAGCGGCCACAGAGTATGTAGTTAGTTATATCACCTTCAAAGAAGGTGCTGAGGCGGGTGGGCACTGCCCTCTTCTGGAAGTGAAAGCCTCACTGGCCAGCCTGCTGGTTCTAGGTAGGCTTTTTGAACATTCCCAGCAGGGTGTGGTCACACCCTAGACAGCTTCTTTGTGCTCCTGAATTTGTGGGTTTGTCATTGTTTGTAGAGCCAAGAGAAAAGGGGTCTTATTTGAGTCAACTTTATTTTTTTGACTTTGCACCTGCCAGTTCTGGGGATCTGGAAGAAGTCTTTTCCTGTTCTCTCTGTCTCTTATTACATTAATCAGTTGATAAACTGAGCCTAAGAGAAACAGGCATGTTCAATCCAGCATGTTAGAGCTGGGCACTTCAGCAGAAACCACCTCACATCCATGCTCTCAGGAAGGGAATGGCAGAAGACCCAGCGAGGTGGTGCTGGGCAGCTATGCCCGACTGCAGTAGAATCTGGGGTTAGCTAGAGCACACAGGTCTAGCACCGTCCTTGTTTTCAGCTCAGCTGGTTTCTTTGAACACTCGTCTTCCCCTTCCTGACCAAACAGCAGGGAGGAGGAAAGGCAGCCTTCTGTCACACACAGTCCAGACTGAAGGCTCTTGTTCAAGGAATCAAGTGCAATGGCTTGGTGTGGTCTTGCCATTCTAAACTGCAATACACTTGAAGCAAACCTTCTTTGTGGGGTCTCCAGCTTCTCTGTACCATTCTCAGCCATGGCAGAAAGTGACCTTTAGGGATCCAGATACTGATGGTACCCAGCTGGCAGGTGGCACATGCCACTGGCTTCTTACCACCTTTCCTGATTTTCCTTCTCCTTGAAATGTCATTGCACTAAGAGCAGTCCAATCTCATGCTGGTGGTTAAGAGTAAGAACTTTCTAGAAAGCTAAACCACAATATATAAGTTAGCTATAGGGGATAGTTTTTCTTCATAAATTACATCTGACATGTACTGCTCCAAGCCGATTGTCTTCAGTAATAGTGAAAATCAAATAACACACATCCGTGAGCATAGTGCCCACACAGAAGCCTAGCGAAGATGGGTTAGGCAAGAGCAGGCAAACAGAGAGCCTTGCAGACTGACAGGCCAGCTTCCTGAGTATGACCAGGGACACTGTAGTCAGGGCTACTGCAGCCACCGAGCTAAGCTCCCAGCTAATGTATCCGCAAGTGGTCATAGCGGAACAGCCCATGTCCCACTGGGTCTGCGAAATCGAGGTTTTCTGTCTGTCTGTCTATCTGTCCATCTCTCTCTCTCTCTCTCTCTCTCTCTCTCTCTCTCTCTCTCTCTCTCTCTCTCTCTCTCTCATATTCTCTCAGATGGGGTCATATTATGTAGCCCCGCCTTGATCTTTTGTTTCTCTTGCCTTAGCCTTGCAACTTCTCTACCATCATGCCCAACTCAAAGGAAGCTTTTTTTTTTTAAAGCCCTTTATTTGTCTTAAAGTTTTAAAATAAAATTATGTGATAAGTTTCTTGCTTTTGCGTCTGGGGAAGTTAGGCGTATGAGAGCCATGATGGGACGTGTGACCATTCAGAGGGCAGCCTGTGGGGGTTTGTTCTCTCTTTGAGTCCTCAGATGGTCAGGGTTGGTGGAAAGCGCCTTCACCCACTGAGCTATCCTCCTCACCCTCCAAGGAAGCTTTGCAAAGTGAAGCTTGTAGGTGATCCCTAAAGAACAAGAGCCACCAAGCCCCCAGCTTTACCCGCTCTTGCTGGTTCCTTCTGAGATGCTTGAAATATCAAGCATCCAGCCAAGATACGGAGGAGTGCGGGGCTACCAGAGCAGAGCCAGAGCCAGAGAGCAGTGTCACATTGTCACTTTGTCTTGCATTACATAAGAGCAAAGCTGAATTAAGCAGGGCTGTGCTGGGAAGTGTGACAGCAATCGGAATATAGAGGAATCTTACATCGCATCCTGCTGTAAGGGAGGAAGAAGCCTCCGAGTCGGTTTTATGCATACACGATTAGCTATGTATCCAGATAAGGTCTTTCTGTAGCAACATTTTTCTCTACCTCCTTAGCATGTGCAGCCGACCTTAGCTCTCCAGCATCGACTAGTTCTTCCCGGTCCTGTGAACCACATACGTGATCTCAGCCCCTCCAGAGTTCTTGCACCAACACCCAATTGCTCTGAGACTCTGCTCGCTCCTCCTTCTCATTTTTGTCTCCTCACTGTGTGGGACCACACCTGTGGGATCTTGACACCAGCACCCTCCAGTGTCTGTCCCCAGCCTCACGGCAGGAACACAGACAGCTGGCCCTCACTATCTGTTGCATGTATGTGACGAGGTCAGAAGTAGAACTTCGCTTTCCCTCATGTGACCTCTACTGCACTCTGTCGAGTAAAAACAAGTGGAAATTCCGTTGTGTGTCCCAGATGATTCCGGTTCTTGTCTCTTCGTTCCACACACAACCTCTAAAGCCTGGAGTGCAGCCGCTTCGCCCTGCCCTCATCCAATCCACCTTCGTCTTCTACCTGGTACATTGCAGGGGCTGCCTCCCCAGCCCCCCTAGCTTGGCCCATTTGTCCTCAGCACTGGAAGCAAAGTGGCTCTACTCGGAGGCCAGTTGCATCAGTGGACTCTAATTTCACTGGAGTAGAAACCCAAAGCCTTATCCTAGTTTTGGAGGCCAAATGATCCTTGGTTTTCTTCCTCCCCCCACCCCCTGCCCCCCACCCCCGCCCCGCCCCTCACTGGTCCCATCAGTTGCAGTCGCATTGCTTTTTTTGCCTGAGTTATACGTATGGGGGGAACTCTGCCGTGGGGGACACCTCACTTTCATTAGTATTGTCTTCATCAGCTGCATGTAAGCATGGTGCTCTTTGCTTCCTCGTTCCCATATACAGGCTCCCATGCTTCATGGAACCCCGGGCCTTCTCACCTCTCCCTCCCATCTTCCCCAGTCTCTCCCTCCCATCTTCCCCGGCGGCTCCGCTGTTCCCCCTACAGCACCTCACACCTGAGATGCTGCATCACTAGCATGGCCTCCTGCATTCGGTGGGCAGGTCCCATGAAGACCGCAACGTGTCGTGGACCTGAAGAGTGCACACTCCTAGCAGGCATCCGGTCAGTATTTGTTGGACGGTTAAATTAATAAACGAGAGTAAAATAAAGACAGGGCTGAAGAGGATTACAACCGTTAAAAACCATATTTGACTTTTAATTTTTTTGAAAACAAATTAAATACAGTTAAATAAAAACAGACCAGATGGCGCAGCAGCTTGGGCTCCACCCTCACACCAGCCTCTGCCCACGGAGCTCCTGGACCTCTGGCTTAACTCCTCTGTGGTAGGCCTTTCCAGCAAGGGAGCAGGGGACAGCCTGGGTTTGGAGAGCCAGTTGTCATCATGGACCCGGTTCTGATTTGCAACAAGCTCATTCCCGACCGTGATGAAGGCCGCAGTCCACCGGGGTTGTAATTTTAAATAAATACACATGCAGCTAAGAGGGGACGTTATGTGAAAACAACTGAAGTAGCATCTGCCAAAAAGTGAAAAATAAAAATCCCCATTTTGTTTTTTTCATTTTTGATTTCCTAAAAAGAGCACTGTGTTTGGCTAAAAAGGTGGCCTCGGCAGCCCGTTTGACCTTGGCATCCACGAACAGTTTCTATGAATGAGCGTAAGGTGCCCAGACTTATTCATCCACTGGATAGATTCCCTGTGCTCCTCATTTGATGCCAATGGGTAAACCAATATCCAGAAGTATGAATGGTTCGGGGGAGATGTCCTACAGGGTGACTGCGGGGTCTTATACCATCAGGTCGTTTCCTGAAGACTGTGGGAAGTTAAATCCATTTCAAAATGGGCAGCTGATGCTATTCTCTGAAAGTTAGCTGTGTGGACTGAGTCTCATCCACCCAAGAGTGGATTCTGAATGACTCTCGGGCCCGTCCTGTGAGTTTTAATGGAGCGGGGGAGCTGTTAGCAGTTAAAAAATAAATGCTTCTTCAGTGGGCGCGCGCCCTTTCCTTTTCCCCTCTTGGGAGGAAAATTGTGCTTCCAACTTGTAGGAGCTGGAGTGAGGTTACCACCAGAGGGCCCCGTGCAGCCAGAACCAGGGGCCTCTGGGCTGCTGAATACCCAGGCAGATGCTTCTCTCGGGCAGGTGGGTAGGTATAACAGCGTGAGCGTACTGTCTGGGGCGGAGAAGGGGCAGTGGGCATGAGGCGGGCTGGCTTTGCAAGCTTTCCCGTTTTGTGTAAGATAGAGTGACTTCCAAAGCAGTATGTGCTCAGGTCTCCCTTCCTTTCAGTGTTTAGACATTTCCTGCTCTTGACCTTGAGCTCCTGCTAATGCACCCTTCATAGGATTGGCTCAGAAAAGGGCTGGGATTGCTGGGCCTCATACTTTTCAGGAAGAGCTCTGCCTGTTTATTACTGTTACCTCCAGTCCTGAGATCTGTGATTCTCAGGGGTTCCAGGAAGAGGGCAATTGCCTCCCCAGTCCAAACCCAGCAAGGGGCATTGCAGCCCAGGGGTATTGGAGAGGCAGTGTGGACTGTGGGGTGACTTGGTTCTCAATCCAGGTCAATCCATGACCTGTGCTGGCTCTAGGCCCACCACCTGACTGATTCTGGCACAGGAGGCTTGAAGGACACGGGGAAGGGCTTGGTTCTTCTACAGCCTGAGGTACAAGGGGAGCTGTAGGTAGGCCCAGGCTCCCCCAATGCAGGGCTGGGTGCCAGGTGGGATCCAAGACAGCCTTATGCCCTGTAAACACGAACCAGAGGAGAGCCAGAGGTATTTCTGATTTGGGAGCAGCTCTGAGGAAGAGCAGGTGTGAAAGACAAGTGTTGGGGCATCTTCATGCCCCAGGCTGCTCTCTGGTCTTCAGGATGTCCTGGCTGGGCACATGCTGTGTAGTCATGCTGGGCCCAAGAGCAGGGAGCCATGGACAGCCATGCTGCACTCAATAGTGGCGTTTTCTGACCTCCCTCACCCCAGCATCACTCGAAGGCAGGGTCCCCTTGCTTACACAGCCCCATCAATGCAGGAAGCTTCCAAGGAGGTGTGCTGAGCACAGGCTTTGCTGGCAACGGGAATCCCCAGAACTTGGGTCTTTCAAGCCCCTGGCCTTGTTGATGTAGAGAACCACAGGTCTGGGATTCTGTGCTTAAATTCTCTGTCTTTTGTCCTGGCGTCAAGCTGGGCTCTCTTGGAAGCCTTCAGTATACATAATAGGTATTCCTCAGGAGTCTGCCTCAGAGTCACTGTCAGTCATGGGAGAGGATGGAAGCCAAGATCAGGGTCTGAGAAGGTGATTCCTGTGTGTGGGGGAAGTAGGTTTTAGCTTGGGGCCAGGTAGAGGTGGAGCTGCAAATAGGACAGAATGTTTGATCCCCAAGTGGACTCCACACAGCCTCTCTGTGTTCCCCTTGGAGACATTTTTGAAAGGCAATTGGTGGGAATTCTTCTAGTAACGTGTGAGGGCAGAAGGTGAGAAGGAGCTCTGTACCCGAGGCATTCTAAGATGCACTGGCCAAGCATTTCAGGTTCCTGGATGGCACCCTGCAGAGACGTGGTGTCTGCAGATGTATCAAGGCAAAAGCCAACATATTTGTCTGCTGTGGGCCCATGGATCTGTAGTAGCGTCTGGAATAGAGAATCCTGGGACAGTGCTTCCAAGAGGCAAGAGCACAAAAGGCCCCTCAAAAAATACTTGGCTCGGCCAGTCACTTAGCAAAAATCTCTTGGGTTAATGTGTCACTTTGGGCAAGTCGTTTAGCTTTTCTGACAGCACTGTCCCTTCCAAAGTGTAGATAGATACACTGGCCTAACCCAATGGGACATAAACAATTAAAAAAGAATAAGATCTATTGTGTAGGATTTGTTATGTGCCAGAGATTGGTCTCGGTGCTTTGCACATATGAAAAAGCCAGGAGCAGATAAGTGCCACTAGGCCAAACAGGAAAGTGGTACCTTGGCATGGGGGCGGGCTCCAGGGCTTATACTCGTGAGCCCTTTCACCCGCTACTGAAATCTACAGGGCTACTGATCTGGTGTGGTGCGTCTTCACCACAGCTCTGTGTTGGAAGTAATCCACAGAACCCTGTGAGCAAGTCCATACTGCACCCCCTCACTGAGGGCCACACCCTACGGCCAGCAGGACAAGGGAAGAATGATGCCAGCAGGATTCAGTTCTATCAATGGAAGCGGCTGCCGCTTAGTTGTTGGGGACATAATCTTTGGCCATGATTCTCCTGCCCACATTGGTCTTGTCTCCCACAAAACCAAAAGAAAAAGTCCTTGGAGATGGAGGATGTGTCCCAAAATGGTGCCACTTGTCTATTGCACTGGCCACTCTGGCCTTCTCTCCTACCTGCATGTGTAGTTTCAGATCTCCACCGAGGGGTCAGTGAAGCCCTTCTTCCCCTCATTCACCAGCACTGGCTTCTCTGTTCGCGTATGCCAGACCAGGATCTGCATATCCGGAGACACAAAATAAAAAGTGGTGCAGATTCTCAGATCATTCTGTCACCGTCTGTCTCCCTTCCACACCCGGCAAGCATTTCTTCTGCCCCCTCCTTTTCCACCTTTGCTCCATCAAGGCTTTTAAACCGTTCTTTATTCATTTCCTCTTTCTTGCTGTTTGTATCTATGACACGTTCAAAATGTCTTCTGAAAGCAAGAAATCTAAAGCTACAGAAAACAGACACATTTCAAGATTCCCCAAGTCTGCATATGTGTATGTATGTATCTGTGCATATGCACATGCATACATATGCAGGAATGCATGTGCTCTGTATATGTGCATATATGCAAGTGTGCACCTTCACTCGTGTGTGCATGTGTATGCTCAGCAGGGGTCATAGACTTCCCTATGGAGTCAGAGATCCTTGGAATTCCTCAGTGGAAATCCCTCCCCATTTCCCTGCCCATCATTGTAACTGCCTTACAATAAAATACCATCTTGGGTGAGGACTGAAGACAAGCAAGCCCTCTTCTTGCCCCCTGATCTAACTCGAGGTGTGTGGGTTCATCATCAACTATCAGTTCTGAAGAGAATCTTACCTTGGTACAGTTTGCTGCCTTGGGCTCTAGATCATTGAGGGTGACAAGTTCTCGAAGGAGACTGCTTTCCTGGTAGCCTCCTTTTACCCCACGTAGCTTAAAGTAGGCCTGGCTTCGTTGCAAGATGAGCCGGAGGTTGACAGCAAATCCAGCCATGTCTATTGCAAATGGCCGGTGGGGGTCGAAGACTGTCTTCCAGCCAACCACTTTCCCTGCCCCATTCACCCGGGGGGCCTCATACCGAAGGCCGCCAACAAAGGCCACAGGCCACACGGACACCCTTCTTGTGCTGCGCATCTACAAGGTGAGAACCTGAGTCAGGGTACTTGAAGCTAGAATGAAAACACTACCCATTCCCACAGGAGGGGAACCACTTACTGAGTATATGGGTCCCACCAGCCTGCCTCCAGACCTGCTATTACTGATTTCTTGAGGAACTCCTAGAGGAATCTCAGCCAGGCTCCACACAAAACATTTCTGAGCCAAGATGCTATTCTTCTTATCAGTATGGCCCAATAGTCTTTCCTCCCTTATACAAGATCTCTCAATATTGCCATTTTTAAATTTGCAATGAACTTCCCTCCTTAAAACTTTAATGGAGATGCTCAAACTGGCCACCTACGAGGAAGCTGGTGGCCATGTTAAATGACACCATAAAGAGATCCCTTTCAGAGAACAAACCTCTAAGGGTAGGACTAGGGTGTGGGAGCCATAAAACTCAAGTCATTTTTTTTTTAACAGGTTGGGTTGCTCTAACCTGTACGGAGGTTTTACTATTTCTTTCTCTGGTTTGCTGCAAAGCTCAGTGAGCCCAGGTTAGGGCTCCCTGCATTTGTCAATGCATGCCATAGTATCCTCTACTCTTATCTTGGTATGGTCCCCACATCCAGTCCCCTGGAGCCCCACCTGCTCCTCTCCCTCCTCTGGTCCCTACGCACCTCTTCAAAGAGCTCCAGACTGTACGTGTTGTCGTCATCTGCGAAGTACACTACACCCGGCTGAGTGGAGTTCCGTGGGAAGGTCTCCCGCAACCAGCGCAGGGCCAGATTGCGCTGCATGGTGCCACGTGGGATGCGAGGGTCTCGGGCGTCACCTCGCAGCTTGTAGTTGCGTGGTGTCTCTACGTGCAGGTGTGTATAGTTGAGGCCAGTGTCGCGCAGCAGGCGCGCTGTGAGGGGCGTCCTACGTGGAGCATCCTCCACCACCAGCCAGTGAAGGTTGGGCACATGCAATAGCGTGTTGGCCATTCGCGTCAGCTCTGCCTTCTGCACCGGTCTACTGTAGGTGGGCGTCACCACATGGATGGTGGGCAGCGTGTCGGACCACGGTGGCGGCCTCGTGTACACGTACTCTGTGCGCACCACCTCCACGATGTCACGGTCGGACATGCAGTACTCCCTAGGGTCCGCACCGGGTGGTGCCTCATGGCGGGGGTCACTTCCCTCATCTGCAGAGGTGGGAAAAGGTGGTGCGGGGAGGGAGGGGGACGTGGGCGCTGGCCTGGCTCTGATATAGGGCTTTCAAAGTCACCCACCCTTCCAAGAGAGTACCTGTCCTCTGTCCCTCTGAAGAACCAACATTAGGGCCTGCCTTCTCGTGTCCATCTTTAAACCTGAGGTTTCAACCTATGGATCTAGAACTCTCATGAGAATTTTCCTAGTTTAGATTCCTGGGATGACTCAGAAATGACCCCTTCATCATACTTCACATGCATGTAGCTCTTTGAATACAACCGGCCACCTTTCAGTTATCTCTCTCTAGTTCCTCAATGCATTAGGTTCTAAATAATAAAAAAAAAATGTCGTGACTCACACCTCCAGGGTCTCTTCCTCATATGGCAAAATTGACTACATAGCAGAGACAAATAGCTATGTTCTGTGGTGTGGATTCCACAAAGCCTGAAAGTGGTGGGGGTGGGTGGCTACAGGACAGTTTGGATCTCAAAGGGAACTTAAGGTTTCCCACAAACCCTCTGATCAAGAGAGGCCTCTCTCTCCTGGTGTATGTAGCAGTTCTGGGATTTGGGTGCAGAGTATAGCATTTAACCGCTGCATTTGGTTGTAATGGATTTTACTCTTAGCTGTCAACACAGTTTTGAATCCTGGATGCCATTTGAGTTTAGACCTTCTTCGTGTTTTGTAGACACTTGCTCAGGATTTCCATTCGCCTGATGTCTATTTCCCAATTCATACTTTCTAGACACTGTCCTTTATCTCTCTGGACCCATGAACAGCTCTCTTGTCCTAGTGCCCACTTATTGCTTCCCATCCACACCCCAAGGATACCAGAAGGGACAATGATACCGCAGAAGCCTGTCCCTCTGGATGCATGCACACAGACACATTACTTTCTTAACTTTTTAAAAGTTCCAAGTTGGGCATCTCTGAAGGTTTCTTACATCTGGACCATCTTCCTGGGTGGAAAACCTGGCGGGCCTACTAGAAGGAGCAACCAAGGCTGTCGGTGTTCCTGCTTTCAAGTCCTAGATCTCCAAGTGATGCTTTTGGGTTTGAAGGATTCATGGGTCAAATATAGCATAGCATTCACGGCTCACAGGTATCTCAGTAGGAGTGTTAATGGCTAGAGGGCAGACTTGGAAACTTAGGCATAGATCCTCCTGTGTGCTATGACAAACTGAGGTTTAAAACAAGTTTCTTAGTTTCTGGTGCCTTGATTGCAGTGGCCACACAATGGTGCTGAGGATATTAACTCCTGCTCATAGCATCTGCTTGATAAAGTTATTGTATGGCTAGGCACGGTCACTATCAACTCCTGTACAGGGCACTAGCTGACCTGCTTCCTTGTATTTATGGCGAGGATGGTAGGAGTAGGAGCAAGCCACACAAAAGGACTGGAATGTGGACACAGAGAGGATGCTGGGCCATGACTCCCCTGTTCTCCTATCACCATTAATAACAGGCCACTTTGCAAGGAGTGGAGTCCCTTGCAGATGGGCCCAAGGGATCCACTTCTGTCTAATGTCACAGGGGACATGCAGTCTGATATCAGGCCACAGATCAAATGCTGAGTGACTGGGGTGGGGGTCAGGGAGACGGGCAGAGGTGTAGCTCATCAACAGGGAGTTCTGGGTTAAATTGAAAAGAAACTGTGTTGAAGGAAAAGAATAATGTCCAGGATATTCTGACCCTGACATAAGAATTCATTTATCTGGTAGTTGGTAATATTTTGGAAATGGGGGTTGAGGGTGGAGATCTAGAGCCATTTTGTACAGCCTTCTGCTTTCCACATCACCCTAAACATGTAGAAGCTTGCGTCCTGGGGCAGTTCTCCATGTGTCAGGGCTTGTCTGAAGCCCGCACTCTATCCTTCGCCTTGGCTTCAGGGAGTTTTGCAACTCTGAATCCTAAAAGGCTCTTGGTGTGATGGCTCTGACCCTCACTCTGCCAAGAGGACAACAGACATGATGTCATTTTATATATGGTAGTTTTAACCATCTGGAATGATGTATTCACAGGCTAACCATGATTCTAAACTGACAAGCCCCAGAGAGAGGCACTGGGTTGTGAGCAGGGGATGACATCATGGCAAGGACCAGAGTATCCAGCAAGGGCAGGGAGGTTGCGGCAGGAAGACTGAGGAACTGCAGGGAGGTTGAAGGACGGGCTGTATTCTACAGCGGAGAGCAGAGCATGGGTTGTGACCTGCCCACTGTTGCAGCTCAATCAGTTGAAGTCTCTGACTACTGGGGCTCCCTAGGTCTTGCCACAGAGCATCCTTCTGTTATGGGAAGGGATTGGGCACCTTCCTTTTCCTACCCTCGTTCCTGGGGATGATGGTACACAATGCAGTGGGAGAACTTGCTGCCTGTCTGAGTGTCCCAGCTAGGTGGAGCAGAAGGTAGCTTTAGCAAGACTGAACGAGAGGTAGATAGATGTGGGAGGCAAGGAAGGTCTGAGGGTGGAGATTTGGATTTGAGTAAAAAAAGATGTCTCAAGACTCATAGCTCGAAGGACATTACTCTAACCTCAGCTTTTCTGCTCGCTCTTGGGAGGACGCTTCCTCGCTTCAGGCCTTTACCCAGTTAGTCTTCTAGCCAGGAGACTTGAAAGATTTTGCAGCACAATACAAGCTGAGGTGTGGCTCTTCAGGTATATTTTGTATACAGGTACAGCATTTACCTACCATGCAGCAAGCCTCGTTGTCTCTCCACAATTCAAAACTAAAGCAAAACCAAAACGCTCCCTCAAACCACAACATAGGCCGGGACTCTGCACTTTCCTTACCCCCTCTCCTGTGTGGCCCATCCTTGCACACTATGAAACTAGGTATGCATGTTTGTGGACACATTAATCTGGTATGTTTTTGTCGTTTAAAATTTGACATTACTTTGACAATTCAGAGCTTCGTGCACTTCAGAAAGGACTGCCCCTCCTAGGGGTATCTCTTTTCCAGAAACAGTAAACAACTGACCACATTCCTGAATCTTTATCAGACTACCCACAGTCAATCTTCCACTTAAATCACCCAATACCCAAACAAAGGACAGGTGAGACGGTGCTTATATCCAAAATCATCCAATCGGTCCACTTCTGAACCCAGTGCATGCTGGTAATCTCAACACTGGAGAGGCAGAGGCAGGAGGATTACCACAGGTTTGGAGCTAGTCTGGGCTACATAGTGAGTACTAGGGCAACCAGACCTATATAGTAATATAGCTGTCTCAAGAACGGAAAATCTGACCAAGCCAAACCATCTGCTTTTGAGTCTGCGTAGCTGCTTCTATGGCCTTCCTCTCCCTCAAATGACCACATTATAGGTTTTGGCCTAGTTTGCTTCACTCCCTCTATCTCTTGACTAAAAGCCCTAGTGCTTCCCCATGCTGCCTCAAATATTATGGCATACGCACTCCTCATGGAAACTGAGACTCATACTTGATTTTAATAAATCCCAGGTACTTAAAACCATGTGTGTGGGGAGATTGGGGGGAGCAGAAGGAAGAGGAGGGGAAGAGCAGGAGGAGGCTTTCAGTGGAGTCTTAGAGGGCCCCAAATTAACCCAAGGTAGGACCAGGGCCCAGGTATAAAAACGAATGCTCGGAGGGTAGCCCTTATCACCAAAGCCAGGCCAGGGTGGGGGTGGGGTGGGCTCACCCTTGTGCACAGCAAGCAGAGGTGCGAGGCTGCTCTGGTGCCAGACGGTGATGAGCAGTGTCCAGGGAAGCACAATGAGGACAATCGCGAGGATGTCCCTTCTCTTCGGCATCTCCAAGGCTGGCTGCGCCCACAGCTCCTCATTACCTGAGCAGTGGCAAGGTCAGGGGAAGGTGGCCACGGAGCACCGGCAGCACAAGGAAGAAAAGAACAGGCATGGGCCGGCCGGCCAGGCACAGGGAGGCAGAAGCCGAACACTGGCCGCTAACTCTCACCAGCGCTCACACCCACCCATTGTGGCAGCAGGTTTGCAGAGTCCGGCCTGATGGGAGTCTGCGAAGGGGAAGTAGTCCAGCGCAGGGTCAGGAACCTTCGGAGGTTGATACCTGTAAGAGAGAACAGTCGTGGGTGAGCCAGAGATGTGGACATGGACCGCAGAGGCTGTCCTACTCCAGACCCACAGCATCCAGAGTTTCTCAACGGACCATCCATCTCCCCAGAGCCTTTTCTGTATAGCTGTCTGGGCGAGTGAGCCTGTGTCCTTCCCTTGAGAAGCAGCCGTGTACAAGAGCAGAAGGATGCAGTGCTTATAGACACAGATTTCAGAGACATCAGCCATGGTTTAATCCTAACGGACCCACGCAGAAGCTGTGGCTTTTGGCCAGTTCCATCAACTTTGTACTTGTTTCTAAACTACTGATCAGTCACCTGATTTCCAAAGCTGTTCTCCGAATCAAATGAGTTAATTCCCAGAAAGCACCCAGGGCGGTCCCTGAGAGAAATGTACCAGAAACTCTGGCTGCTGCTATGCTGTTCATATTAGCTTTGGCCCAGGGTCATACTTAGGAGGCTTCCTTCAAGGATAAACAGATGGATAGGGTTGGACACCACAAGGGAAGACCCTAAGTGCCCTCCTCTCTTTATGTCTGCAGGGAATTCTTATAGGGCACCTTCTTCTCATAGGATAAGCCTCAGGTCAGAGTTGAGCATCAGCAGGAGGAGGAGCTATTCTCTGAGGAACAGGTAGTAGAGAGATACTTCTCAAAAAAATGGCAGCTGCAAGAGTCCAAAGAAAGACCCTTGCTCTAGAACCACCCTACAGGCTTCACTCCTGGGTGTGCAGAGGATCTGGTAGTACTTCTTTGGGATTTTTGTCTTCCTTGTGACAGCTCAGAGCTCCTTTGGGGATGATCAGATCCTTTCCTTCTCTTCTTTCTCCCTATCCTGGGCAGATGCTGCTGGGTCCATGGCTGGTAGGAGCACTTGGCACTCTGGCCAGCCCTCAACATGTTCAGCATGCTAGAGCCCATCATTACATGGTAGACAGTCACTCTGGAGGCCATATTGTCTTCCCTGCACAGCCCGCTTGTGCTCTTGGTCTTTGCCAATGTTGAGAGTTATGGCCAACCAGAACATTTTGTGACCCAGTTTTGGAAATAGTGTACATTTTTTTCTTCTTCTCAGGTCTGCTTTCTACTAGTTCTGGTATCTGCTGGGAGACCAAGCTTTGTTTTCTACTTCCGAGCACTACCCTGGGTGAGCCAACTTCCTATTTCCAGTCCTTCTCATGACTCACAGCTGCTAGCATCAGTGTCAGCTGCCCTGACGTCACTCCGTAGGGAGCTCCCCATGGATCTCGTCTCTTCCCTCTGAAACACAGACCCCAGGGTGACTGTGTTCTCACCGTTCACTGAAATCCTCTCTGAAAGTTGGGATTTGTCTTGGGGCAGTGTTGGGAGGTAAGGCCTGAAAGATGATTGTGTCATGGAGTGGGATTAATGCCCATCTTACTCCTCTTGAGAGCAAGTTGTTCTAAAGCAGGGCCACCTCTTATGCCCCTGTCTTCAGTGGCTGCCCACTCTTCATGTGCTTTCCTCTGTGAACAGAAGCAGCACACAGTCCTCACCAGGTCATGATTTCATACTTCATCTTCCAGAACCATGGAGCAAAAAACCTCCTGTTCCTTATTAACAACACAGTCTTGGGTATTCTCTTATAGAAACAGACAATAGACCAAGAGAGGGAGGTCAGATCTAGCTGGGGCTTCAGAAATGTCTACTTCTCAAATGAGCCTGGTTGGGGCGAAGGCTCTGAGTTCAAGTTGGGGAAGCAGAAGAAAGAAGCTGGGCATGGTATAGCCTTAGGCTGTGTCGTAGAGTGGTTTCCTGCTTCTATGGCTCTCTTTCTGGGCAGCTGCTTAGACCTGTAGCTCATTCAGCCTCCCTGTATCTGCCTGGGCCACTGCTCATGATAGCTGGCTGTCCTACAGCATTCATGGTGTCCAAGGACAAAGATGGCTGACACTGTTTACACATGTGCTGTAGTCACAGCTACCCTGAGAGACAGGCACTGGCGTATTTCTATTTGCAGCTGGATTCACTGAAGCAATATGGTAAGCAATTTGCCCCTGGTCAGAGATGGGAAATGATGGAGCCTGAATTATATGGAGGCCACGTGGCTCTAAGCTATTGCCTGGAGAAGTACTGGCTTAAGAGCCACCTTCCGCCACCATCGCTACCTTAACTGTCAATCCCAGTATCTGCTGGATGCTGGAACAGGAAGAAGGAACAATGCTATGGGCATGATGTAGGGGGTCTGATCCATGTAGAAGTGTCTAATTCCATCACATTCTTTTTTGGTCAAAAGAAAAAAAATCTATGAAAGAAAAGGGAGGGGAGGCAGAGAGACAAGCTCTAAAAATAAGCTTAGCAATAAACCCAGTTGTGCATTAATTACTCTGGAAGCCATTACAGCTTGAAAACCCCATAACTTTAATGGAGGCTATTATAAGCATAGTGGCAAAATCGTGGAGCTAATTACCAGGCGGTTATTAAGTAGAGCAGAGAGCACCCCGAGACTTGCAGAACACCATCTGGCCAGCAGGGGGTGGGCCCACTGGCAATAGTGTCTGGCTGTGGGCAGGAGACCAGGGGTGCAGGCTGTTCCTACATTGGCTTCTCAGACCAACGTGGCTTGTCTCGCATGGGCTATGGTTTTAGCCTAGCTTAGGAGTAATGTGGTGATTGCCTGTGGCATCCTCACGGATCTCAGAATGGTTTCTGGGCCCTTGGATAGGGCAGGCAGAAGAACCAACAGAAAGATTGGAGAAGGCAGGCGGCAAGGTGGAGAGAGTAGGGTGTTCGGAAATAAGCAGCACTTGAACGGGGCTTTATGGTGAGAAAGAACCTATTTGTGAGGACAGGTAGCAGCTGAAGGTCTGCTATGTTCAAGATTTCTAATTCTGTGCTCATACACCTGCTCCTGACTAACCCCAGTGACTGCTGGCTTCTCTTACCAGCAAGTGCAGACACGAGGAGCATCCACTTTCCTGGTATTCTTTAACCGTCTCACAAACATGGTCAAAGTCTATATTGTGGGTACAATGGGTAAAGCTCAGTGAGGAGGCCACTGAATGAGAAGCAAGAGCCCGGACAGTGGCAGGACAGACCCTAGGGGTAACTGTGCTCTCAGTGTTCACTTCCCTGATCTTTGTTTTTAGCCTTAAAAACATGGATTTTGGGGCTGGGGATTTAGCTCAGTGGTAGAGCGCTTACCTAGGAAGCGCAAGGCCCTGGGTTCGGTCCCCAGCTCCGAAAAAAACAAACAAACAAACAAAAAAAAAAAAAACAAAAAAAACCATGGATTTTGACTGGAATAATTCTAATAAATTTTCAGTGCTGCTGCTTCAGCAGCCTGACACTATGATGACTGGGGTCTATGAGGATGAAGACATGCCCTACACGAGGCAAGAGAGGTCTGGGTGTGTCAGTCTAGACTCAGTGTCAGAGGGCCACCATTACAGCTCCCTATGGAACTGGGTCACACTGAAAGCCATAAACACTTGGAGATAGGCATGGCTGGGGAGAATTAGTCACAGGAATTTTTTTTCCTGCAGGCTTCAAAGAGCTGTGGTCTACAGATGAAAACTGGGGGTGTCTGGGGCACAAAAAGCTCTATTATCCTAGGCTAGAGGAGAAGTTAGGTTGGATGGACTAGTAGCTACTTTCCTAAGAGGGTCAGAGTAGTGTATGAGGAGGGCTCAGTGCTGGCCAATTCTACAGAGGCAGAAAAAGGCTTTCTTCTGGGCCCACAAGTATTTCCACAATACCCCTGACACCTGAAGATGGGTTTATTGATCTCCACTTGAAAAATATTAATTGTGCATTAAGGCTTTATGCACAGTAATTCTGTGTGTAGTTAGCTTCTCAATTAGAGGACCCGTGAAGATGTGTCTTCCAGACCGTGCAGTGTGGTATTATTCTCAGTGAGATAATTCTTGGCTCCTGTGTGTGAGTTCCTAGGCTCAATCCCCAGCATCATAAAACAAGCAACAAACAAACATGCAAACAAAACAACCCGTAAAACATTTTTATCCATATTTAGAAGAATGTGGAACACAATGGAGAGCCTGGGGGCGGACAGAGGCTACTAAACCCCTTTTTATATAGGATCATAGGATCAGCCAGCTTCTGGTGACTGGGGAGGTTCTTGGCCCTCAATGGGAAGGGGATGAAAACAGTAGGATGAGAAAAATTGAGAAGAATATAAAGGTGCTGAAGTGTTGGCCCCAACCCCAGCATCTCTCTTCCCTACACAGGGCCTCTCCATAGAAACAGAGGCACAGGCTTTGTCCCAGAGATCTACAGGAGCCCCTAATGGGATCAAGGGATTAGTATTGATTCTGCAGGCACTGCTCAGAGAAAGCCCAATGCCAGAGCTAATCAGCTTGCAGCCCAGTCAATCCATACTTCATTAACCCAGCCACAGCAATGCTGCCTTGGGCCCATACAGTTTCTCCTGGGGTGCAGGACATAGACATTGACTGCTCCTGGTATGACAATCTCTTAAATACACAGGGAACGTGTGTAGAGCCTTCTGTTTGTCACTCATACGGGGCGGAGGGGGAAGGGGTCTTTTAAGAGTTCCACTCTGAATCCTACACATGGCATTTTATTTTTTAAGTTTAGCTTATTGATGGTCACGACAGCTCTGCATGGTAGGCTGGAGACCTTGTCCCCGTCTTTCATAGGAGCCTAGGGAAGCTCCCTGATATGCTCAGAATCTCAGTGTTAAAATGTAGATGAGGCTGTGGACCGTGACTTCTGTTCCCTTTAATATCCATTGCACCTCCTTTATATGTTTTTTTCTGGGTCTTGCTTTCTGGTTCTCCTGATCTGTCTTTGGCCCACGCACTGGAGATTCCTGATTTAGGAAGATGCTATATGACTTTCAAGGCTACAGGGATTCTTTCTCTTACCTGTACGCTGCCTGCCTGGAGCTGCCTAAAGAGAGGAAGCACCATACCAGGAAATGGCCTCCTTCTTTGTGGACTGTCCCCTGCTGCTGGGCACCTGTAGCACTTATGTGGGTCTGATTTCCTGCCATCGTGTCTCTTTCCAGCTGGGAAACCAAGCCAAGTGCTCAGGGAGAAGGGGCATTGTGTCACCCCAGATTTGGTGTAAAGAATGGTTTTCTTTTCTTCCAGCCCAACACTGTCAAAACCCACATGGTTTGTCGATTTTTTTTTTTTAAATAAAGGTAATTCCTTTGATTATTTTTTCTGGAAACGGCCTTGAGTTATATTTAGATTATGATTATGTTAAAAATGAAAATAGGGTTTTAGCTTGGCATGGTTCTCTGTGAGGCCAAGTCCTCTCTAGTCCATGGCAGACATTAAAACAGAATAAAGAATGGTACGGGCTGGGTTTCCTGAAGCTACCTGGGTCATGCTAGCAGTCTATAGAACAAACCACAAAAACCCATCCCCTTTCCACAGAGCTAATGCACAGGAGGACCTGGATCAAACACCCATATTTTGTCCTGTGGAGCCATCACATGTCCATGGGTACGAATAGGCAGAATACTAGCAGATAACTCACTGCTTGATGCAAGCAGGCCACAGCAGCTAGAGAGCTGCTGTAGAATTGGGAACAGCTGGAAATGGTCAGCCAGTCCACAGGGAAGCACCAGTGAAGAGCCACCATAGAGCAGAGGGGTGATGGGTGACTGCTTAGGCTGAGGGGACAGTGGTTAGGTGGGGGAAGGTGTGCAATGTCCAGTTACAGGCCATAGACAGCATAGGGCCATCCAGCCCTTCCCTCCATGATGTGGGAGGAAGTCTCTATCTGCAGAGAACCCTATATTCTAAACGGAGGGAAAGGTTCAGCTTCTCCCACCTCCTTGGCCCTTCTTTCTGTTATCTCTTCTTCCTTGCATGGGCTTCTTCTGAAAGACGTGCCAACTTTAAGGAGGGAGTGCCACCATCCACAAGGGAGTCAAGTTCATTAGCTACTGCTGTCTAACAAATTACTAATTACTAAGGAACTTAAAAATAGCATGTATCTGCTATCTTCAGTGTCTGAGTCAGGACTCCAGGCTGGGTTACTTGTCTCACTAAAGGATTGGCTGGGCTGCATCTTTATCTGTGGGCTTGACTGGGGGAGAATGTATTCCCATGATTACTCGGGTTGTTGGCAAAACCCACTGGTCCACAGGTGCGTACCTCCTATAGCCTGTCTGGGTCATAGTTCCTTGTCATACAGGCCCCCTTCTGTTTGACCTCCTACTGTACCAAGTCATCAAGGAAAGAGCCCAGCGCTAATTGAAGTCCTGCAGCAGTAACAGATCAATATCTTTTGGCACCTTTGTGACAAATGAGAAGATACTGATATATGAAGACATGGAGTTACAGATGACGTGGGCCATCTTAGAGGTTGCCTGCCTACCACAAACTGCCAGGTCATTCTCTCCTCCTTTGAGCTCCTCAGCTCTTGCCCAACCATAACAGATCCCAAAGGTAACATCAAGGACCAGCCAAGCCATGTGTTCTACCATTGCCTATTACCTCTCTGCCTGCTTCCTTTGCTTTTCTCTGCCTGGAAAGAAGGATCCATGGAGGATGGGGCAATAGTGCATGAGCTTGGGTCCTGGGCATTTTGTGGAGCTCTCTTCCCTTTTGAGCCTTCATTTCCTCATGGGAATGAAATGGTGCTTCCCCAGGTAGGTTATTAGGTAGTTAGGAAAAACTTAGCATAAATAATCTGGCACATATTTGGTACCAGTAAACAGATACTTCTATAACTGTGATCTGCCCAGCCTGGGAAGGGTCTGGCATGGGATTCCTAGCTCATTTTCTTTTGGTTACTTCCAGTCAAACCCTAGATGCTCCCCTAGGGCTCCCTTAAAAGAAGAGGTGTAGGAAGAGAGGGACTGAAGTAGTCAAAGACAAGTTTCTTCTCAAGGGCTAACCTTGGCTTTACCATATGACATCAAGCCGCAGACAAAGTCACTGTCAAGACCAGCCCCAGGGAAAGGGGCTTACAAATGCGGTGGGAGCCGTACAGGGCATCTTCTATCCCATGACCCTTCAGCTGTAAATTTGTCTCCCTTTTGTGGCCCCCGCCCTCCTGCGTCTCTTTGTCAGTGTTTGATGTGCCTGGGGGTGAGCACCCATGTCCAGTGGCTATCATGGGAGATGGAAGTCTGGTATGAGGTCAGCCATGGTATTCCTACCCACTGCCCTCGTGATGCTGATGGGCTAGAAAGAGTTCATCTGATGAAAACGTGCCTCAGGTCCCTGCCCTTCATCTTCCTAGATGTGATACTTCTAATTTAAATCAGGAAAGGATTGGTATTAAAATTTCCATTCTGACAACACATGAAGGCTGATGGCGAATCACAGAGCACCTCCTGGGTGACTTCAGAATGCAGGGGTCTCTTCTCAACACACATATGTACTTGCACATGTGTGCACAGGCCTAGCATGCCACCTGATGAGCATGAGTTTACAGCTCAGTCTTGGTTATCAACTCTAAGGCCTCTTGCAGAATCTTGTGATTGGGTCCCTGTTGGGACGAATCACGAATGTGCCCTTAACTTTCAACACTCAGGTCTGGGATTATTATGAAAGAGATGATGCCAACATGCCAGTTTACTCCCTCTGCAATGCTGGGGTAGGAGGCGGCCCTCTAAAGATTTCATAAGGCTGGCTTCCAAGTTCTCTTGTGTCATTTATCTCGTCTAATTATGAAACCTTTACAACCCCAACGCGTTTCCTTCATTTTAACAGATGACGAAGCTGAGGCATTGGGTTGGGGGTTTGTGCTTCCTCAAATGCCCCAGGTAACAGATAGTGTGAGTCTTCCGATTCTCTTTTGGATAAGGTCTGTTGTGAACTTCCCGTTGGGATAGTTTTCTGCCTGAGAGTGGCAAGTCCTCCCTCTCATCCCTGTGGCAGAGGGCTCTTCCCTTCTGGGTACTGCAGCTGCATGCTCAAATGGCAACCAAGAGACTGAGATTCCCTTACCACTGTGACCTTTTGCTAAAATAAAAATCCAAAATAGGAGCAGTTTGAAGGTATGATGAGGTGACAAGGTAAGTAAGTCACTGGAGTCAACAGATCAGCCACAGGTAGAGTGTGGGACATAGCTAGATATTACCAGTGATCCAGGAGCCACTGCTTAATCCCTGTATAGGTGCTGAGTGTGGGGAGGAGTGTGGAGCAGAGACAAGGTGTTTTTCTTTCTCCCTCTTCCCTGAGTGGCTCGCCAGCCTTGTCCCAGGCTTCATGATCAACCTTCAGGATCCAGCAAATAGAAATGCTGCCGTTCCCTTCTACATAATGAACCCTGGGGGCGAGTGAGTCTGACTTGCTCCAACCTGCATTATTCTCATATCCTCTCACTACCCACCTCCCCTTACTCCCTGGAGACAGGCACAGGGCCGGCAGTGCACTTCATTCAGTGCCACAAAGAGACCACACGAGGGTTTTGTCCTGCCTTTAGATCCTACATGGTATACCCATTTCTCTTTATTTATTTACCCATTCTGGTTTTGGAGTATCTCTCCACCCAGCCCACTGCTCTGCTCAGTGCCCCGAGAGAAGCCTGTGGGCTGCTTAGGACATCTGTGGGATGGCTCCACGGTGACTGAATACCCACTGGGCCAGCTCTACCAATGGACGCCTGCTTTGCATAGGAGGGACTCAGCCTATTTTGCTACCAGGCAGGCAGCAGGGACTACTAGAGTCACAGCTGCTTCAAAACAGCAGTAGCAGAAGCCATGTGGGCAGCTGGCCAGGAGGCCACATTTCTCTCTGTGCCAGGCTGCCATGCACCAACAGTTGGCAGAGAATAGTCCTAAACCGAGAGGCACTGCAATGCCCCTAGAGCCTTTGGAGAGATACTGCACTTGCCCTCTGATAACCTCAGGACAGAGGACAGCCCCTGGTTAAGCCGCCTGAATGAAGGATGATGGAGTGAGGGTGCCCATATACAGGGTGGAGTCTGGTTTGGATATCTACTCGATTCCTTACTAGACCTGGGGAATGGGACCAAACAGGCGAGGGACTGCAGACTGGGTCGCACCCTGGAGCAAAGAGGATGAACCTTGAGTATTGTGGGATAGTAGGCAGAGCCTTTCAGATTGTTGTAGGGCTTTTTTTCCTAGGGGGAGGGTGGGTCAGCTGACAGCTGCTTGCTCCCCCACCACTGACTTTCTTACTCTGATGCTGTTCGAGGCCATTCTCTGCCTCACATTCCCTCGGTGCTGAGGTCTGTGCTGTGTCTAGAGAAAGTGCTGGCAAAGTGAGATGCCCCTGAGCCCTCTGCCTCCCCTAGCCCCACCTTCCCCAGGCCCAACCGTCTATGACTGTCCAGTCATCAAGTGTGGGGCCTTGGAAATGGTCCTGCGCTTGCTGGATTTGATGTTTGTCCTCCAGGTCAAACCTGTGCTTTCCCGGGCTCAAGACAAAGGAGAAACAGCACTGATATTTCTGCCGCCCAGGCTCCCTAACCGCGGCTCTCCCAGGGCTATTGGTAGGCAGTTGAGGGAATCCATTGGCAGCATCTGGTTCACAATTAGCACTGAAATTACTTAGATCATGGAAGGTATAACAGCGGTGGCAGCAGCAAGCTCTATCACCTTGTTTAAAATCAGAATTCCCGGAGCGGGAGGCGGCACGAGACGGTAACAAACAGCATTATGGAAGTGTATTCCATAAGTTTGTGAAAATCATAGCGAAACATGTTACTGCATAAATTAACATTTGCTAATAAAAACTTTAAAAATTCACCACCTGGAAGACGAAGAGAAGGGGAACACGGCTGTTATTCCCCAGGGGGCAGACCAGTTACTTGTTGGGCAGTTTCTCTAGCACGCTCCTCCTTCCTCACAGCTAGGTGAGGCAGAGACTTCAGCCCCTGGGAGTGTATGCAGTTGGCATGCTGTAGCCTGATAAATGGGGGTGGCCTGGGGCAGGTAGGCTTCCCATGTGTGGGGAGGTTGTGTTGCTTGGAACCCGGCACTCTAGTCTGGTTCACCCTGCTTTTGTTCACAGCATGCTCCTTAACAATGACCCAGAGCCCTGTTCTGTGCGCTCTCCATATGATGCACCTTTTGCAGGCTGAACAGAAGAGGCTTGGGACTAAAGGCTAGAGGAGATGAGAGCCGTACGCTGTGGCTTCCCTGGTGCTCTGACGCCTGCTAAAGACTATTTCTTCTTTCCCCTCTTCCTGCACTGGCTATTTCTATGCCTCCATTGAGTCTGGAAGAGGCCCAACTAAAGGACTATAGATTTCTGTAGGTCCTATAGCTAAATCTGTTAGTGTACTAAAGTATGTCAATGGGGATATATGACTATGGCCTCCTGAATGCGACGATTTCCCTGTTCTTTAACCTCAGGTTGTAGTTTTCTGGGAACTTCATTCTTGCTATCTCCCAACTCTAAGCTCTCCCTTCTAGCAGGCCTGCTCTGTCCCCGAGGTTCCCGCTGTGTGACATCAGCTATCCCCACTGACAGGATAAGAAACAGTTAATATGATGTGCTGATGGTGGTTGCTTGGGCATACTTATAAATGTGTTATCAGCCAGAGGGGCCAGCTCGTGTGTGCCACTCCTCGTAAACACAGCAAGTGTGGATGTGATCAATGGAGGGTACCTTAAATCTAAATCCCACGTGTGGAGATTATGCTGACACTATCTATGTGTGCGCTGGACTATATATTATATGGCAAGCTGCAGGGTGGCTATGTATCACTGATCATCTCTCTGCAAAGAAGCCTGAAGAGTGTAAGGCGGATTTGCCTGCTATTCCTCCCACCCTTCCAGAGGGCTTTTTAGGGCCTCATGGGTTCTGAATCCAGACAAAGAACCTAAAAGGGAAGATAGATTTAATCTTTAGGGCTCTAGGAAGACAGTGGGAGTGATAATGGCCCAGGACATTGGCATCTCTCTGTGGCTAGGATGTCCATTCGGAAGACTCTTCCCTTTGTCTGTCCCAATACTTGCTAAGCTGATCAGCTCCCAGGACTGGGAAGGCCATGCTCCTGTAGGGGAATGGGTACCTGGGGATCCTTAGGAAATACAACATAGCTGGAAGGAGCAAACAGAGGTCCAAACAGACACCAGCTAAAGTGGGGGCTTCTCCTGCCAGCTTTGTGTTCCCATGGTATTTGAAATATAACTTTGTGCTGAGTACCAATTTATCTGCTATGTCTTTCCTGGATCAGGGAGGGCAACTGGGGCCAACTACCATTGATCGAGCACTTTGTTTTCCATGGTTTGGCAGAAAGGAACCAGTCCACTGACTGGATGATTAAATAAAATGTTGCATGTGCACATGCAACAGCCTTACTTAACAAATGCTACTACGTACACCAATCTTGAGGACGTTAGAAGAGAAACGACTCACAAAAGGGCAACTGGTGTAAGCCATACTCAGACGGTGTGTGCTTAGAGAAAGGTGGAAGGGCAAAGCTGGGGGTGGGGTGGGAGTGGGGGGAGATGCTCATCAGGTTTAGAGGTTCCAAGTCATAAGGTTATAAAACAGTGACTATATTTGATGACTGAACTGCACACTTAAAATGAGTGAGATGGTAAGTTTTATGTTACATACTTTTGACATAATAAGTTGAAAAGAGCTTTTTGTACACATGGTCCATTTAGACCTGGCCAACAAGGACATACATCCCCATAGGCCCAGGGCCTTCAAGAAGCAGGCCCAGCAAGCTTTCCCTGAAGCTGGGTTAGGCTTGGTGTCCTATGTGATCACAGTGCCTGTCTGGTTTGTCTCCTGGGAATGTCACCATGAAGAAATCAGTTCAGGGCACAATGATGGGTGTACCCCTTAGCATAGTGGTTATTCGTAGGCGGCAGCCTGCAGCCTGGCAGCGGAGGAGGCTAGAGCGGCGGTCGCTTGCTCTGAGACACAGAGGGAGATTTATGAGGGGGAGAAGAAGTTAATATCGACAAGTGATGAGTTAGGGGAGTAATACGTCAGCTTAAGTTCAGAAACTCTGACGGAGAAAGAAAATCACATGCCTACCGGCTGTTCATCATCCTAAGCAGGCCGCAGAGCCAGGGTCCCCGGCCTGTGGGTGAACAGTGTGCATGCTAGCTGGTCAGTCCCTCCGTCTCCAAAAACAGTGTCCATTTACTGTGAGGCCTCTAGGCATGGGCCAGTGGGGAGAGAACAAGAGAGCTGAGGGGGCAGGTAGGAATGGTGTGAGGGTTGCTGAGGGGAAGATCTATCTACTAGGATGGCCACAGAAGTGTCTCTGAGGCACGGCATCTTCCTTGATAGATGGATGACTGCATCCACCATGCTTCCCAGGAGACCAGCTAGGAACAGCTCCTGGAAGCAGCTTTGCCCTGACTGGGTGCCAGGGCAGTGATGATTAGGGGTGGAGAGGGTGATTCCCCAATCTCTGAGGCCTAAACCTGTGATTTCCCCAATCAGACGGGCTGTAGTTCTAGGCTATAAGTAGTTAGAAGCCCCAGAACTGGGCTGTAAGCCACTGAGGATTCCAACCCCTCATCTACTTCTGTGGATGTGTCTGTTCACCAAAGGCAGGCCATTAGGACGTTAGGAAAGTTAGAGCACTGTGGGAAGAGACACTTAGGTTTGAGTGGCGTCAGACTGGGGTGGAGCCACTGTGGAATCTGTCCCTTCCCATCAGTGTAGGAAGTGGCCTGGAGTCACAGAGCCTGATGCTGGAGAAGCCTGGTGGCCCATAGAGCCTGGGCATCTGCGCACTAGTCATGCACATGCTTCCAGTTTGCTCTCCTCACCTGCCACCTCCCACCTTTGGGACACCAGTGTCCTGAATGTACTGCAGAAAGGCTGCATGGTGTGACTTTTCACTGAGTATGCAGACGTTCTTTGGTTGGTATCCTCCAGACTTGAGATGAGGAAACAGGTTCTGTCATCCAACTGAGTTACTGACAGAGCTGGGACGTGAACTTAGGACCATTCTTGCTCTTTCACTCACTCGGTTGCTGGGTAGGTGATGCCTAATTCCTGTTTGGCAGGAGCCTTCCTGGCTTCTGGCTGCCATAGAGTTCAGGGACACAGCCTCCTGGTTTTGTTACCCTTAAGACCAGGGATGGTGTAAGCCCAAAATGAGACTCCTCAAATCCCTTTATCCCACTCAGCAAGATACCACAGTGGCTGACTTTGTGACTGGACTTAGGTGCTGCTCGTGTGTGTGTGTGTGTGTGTGTGTGTGTGTGTGTGTGTGTGAGAGAGAGAGAGAGAGAGAGAGAGAGAGAGAGAGAGCGCAAAGAGCCAGAATTTCTATTTTCCCCCACCTTCAGGCAGCAACAACAGCCCCTTTTTATCCGGCAGCAGTCATTTAAAGTAAGGACACCCTCCCAGTTGTATTTTATCTCCAGGGCTGTATTCTATCTCAGGTCAGGAAACAGAGGCCCTGGAGGGGGTTAGCATTGCAGGCCAGGGCAAACGCTGATGGCAGACAGCCTGGCTCAGAGTGGGCTGCTCGGCAAGTACTTCTGTGAATTGCTAAATAAATGAAGAATACAAATTGCTTTCTATTTTCAAATAAAAAATACTGTGCGCTCTGAGCGATTAGCATGATGAACTGCAGTGACTCGCCCCCCTCTTCACCATCTTAATATTACTCCCATTTTAGAGATGAGAAATCAGAGGCTTAGTGGGGTAAGCGGCACTCCAAGGCCATACAACCAATATGAGGCAGAGGCAGAGGCAGAGGCAGAGGCAGAGGCAGAGGCAGAGGCAGAGGCAGAGGCAGAGGCAGAGGCAGAGGCAGAGGCAGAGGCAGAGGCAGAGGCAGAGGCAGAGGCAGAGGCAGAGGCAGAGGCAGAGGCAGAGGCAGAGGCAGAGGCAGAGGCAGAGGCAGAGGCAGAGGCAGAGGCAGAGGCAGAATAGGAGTCTAGCCACTATGGCTCCCGTGACCACACTATGCCAAGGCCTCCCTGTGTAGGCATGCTCGCAACAGCTGTTTAAGAGCTTTCTGGGCTGCAGGTAGCATTCTGAATGTATTGACCAAGATGGGAGCCGCTGGCCACAGGTGGCTCTTGAGCCCTTGAACTGGGGTGGTGAAGGGGGCCGCCTAGTGTACAAAGGGAAGCAGTCTAGCTCACACTCAGCATTGGCTATCACAAGCTTTGAACCCTAATCAAATAGCTGATGTCTAAGCTGAGCCTAGAGAGTTGAAGCTGGCCCCAGATCCCTCCTCTGCCCTAGAAACAAGGAAGGCAAGGAGGATAGAGGTGACAGAGCCTCACCCCCGTGATCCAGGCCACCCTGTGAAAATGGGGAGCTGGGCTCTGGCACTGAGTCACTCCCGACCACCAAGACCTTTGTCTCTGTTCTGCCCTTCATTGCTTTCTGTCCCCTTTTCTTCACATGAGCACATGACTGGACTGCACAGTTTATGCACGTACGTAGGGAGAAAAATCTTGCCCATGGCCCTGCACATTGAGTAGAAGACCTCTGATCCCTTGGGCATGGTAAGTCCTCCAACCCATCCAGCTCTTGATCTAGACTTAGATTCTCCACCTTGGGGATGTTGGTGATGGCAAAGCCGTAATCCCTGCCAGGAGTTTGGCTCTGAGCCTGCCTCCTGTACTGCTGTCAGCTGGTGTGTGCGCAGGGAGCACGGACTCATTTTAATATTGGCCGGAGCTAAACCTCATTAGAAAAGTAAATTTGCTGTAGCTGCAGGGGAAAAATGCGAGCCATGCACACAACCTTCCCAGAGCTAAATAGAAAGCGCAGGGTTTAGACTATTTAAAAATATGTCCTCACCACCAGGTGCAGAGCCTGGGACATAGGAGGGATGGAGAGTCAGTGCAAGTGGACTGAATTCTGGGTGACTTCTGGCCATAGTCACCTTCCAGCATGGAGAGAAAGTGGTCATAGATTTGTTGTTTATACATCTCAAAAAATTTAGACAACCATTCTCTGGTATTATGGAATGATTAAAATAAATAAAGAAATCACTAGATGTTAAAATATCTTTCCTGCTGTTCTTCAGTGGAGAGATGTTCTGAGTAATTTGGTTCTGGATCAGGAAGGGTAGGGTCCAATTCAAAGTCAGAGGTTAGGTGTCTGGTTAGGTTAAGGGGAGGGAGACCCAGATACTGAGAGAATAGGGGAGGGAAGGAGAATGTATAAAAGATAAAAGTGAAATTTACATTCATAGCCCTTGTCCTTAACAGTCAAAAGAGATGATACTTTCCTGATTTATAGACTGTCAGGAAAGCATGCTTAAGAGAACTCATTTTTCCTCAAAACCCACTTAGCTGGGGACAGATGTCCTGACAAGTAGGACCCCAGCAAGCCCTTCTAGGGGGTCTGTCACCTCTGGATCATGACCATGTCTCCTAGCTGGTCTTGGGGAATTTCCAAAGATCTGCTTATCTGGAGCCCTGACAAGGAGGATGTATACCAGGGAGGCTTCTCTCCCTCTTCCCTAGGTGTCAGGCTTGCCCATACTCTGCCTCCTTCCCCACCACACTACATGCCAGATACCAGGTAAGAATGGCAAAGGCGAGAAGGCGACCGATCCTGAACACTGGGTGATGCCACAGCAGGCAGCTCTCCTTAAGAGTCAAAAGCAGTTTGCTTCTGATTTCATGACCTGTCCGTTGTGAGCCACCCTGACTCCATCAGAATCTTTCTCAGTAGACAGTCTTTCTCAGCTCCAGTGGGGAGACTCCCTAGGAAAGGATGATTGATAATGTTGTGGTGCGCAGACTTGCAGAAGAAGGCTTGCACCTTTTCTTTTATTTTTTTCTTTCTTTTTTTTTTTTTTTTCGGAGCTGGGGACCGAACCCAGGGCCTTGGGCTTGCTAGGCAAGCGCTCTACCACTGAGCTAAATCCCCAACATGGCTTGCACCTTTTCTAAGGCCCCACTCTGCCTCCTTTTGCTCAAGCCTGGCCTCTCCAACAAGCAGAAGAGCATCCAGGAATTCTTTCTTTTAGCCACATGCGCCCATTGGACTCCCTGACCCAGAGCCTGACTCCTTGGTCAGCTCACCCCTTCCATATCTTATCCTCACAAAACCTCCTTACTGTGGGCTCCATATCGTGAAGGCACAATAGACTTGGCCCTCCCTAAAAACTCTGGGAAGAATCCAAGTCTAATAAAAAGCTTGAGCCGAAGACATGGGCTTCTTCCTTTGGGCAGCTTGTTCTCTGCTGCAGGCTCCCATTCTATTTCTGGGTCCCCTCTAGTGATTTACCTGCTCAGGGCTTCAGGTGGGACACTCAGTAGCATCTCACTCCGAAACATGCACAGATCCTACCCCGTCCACAGGCACAGGGTGATCCTAAGTCCTGGGGGAGCAGCTGTACAAAGGGAGCAGCAGGACAATGGCCTCACTACCAAGTGCGGACATGCATGTATTCATCTCCCCGGCCCATCACCCTAGGTAGCATTTTTCTCTTGTTGAAAGGGGCAGAGAGGAGGTAGGATGCAAACCCAGGACCTTTTCAGATCCTGGATGTGAACTGAGCGGAGTGGGTGGTTGTGTGAGGGTTTTGTGGGGAGGATCTTTGTCTTGCATGAACACCGAAAGGACTTGATGTTTGGTTCAATAGTGGTCACCAATGAGCAGCTTCTAAAAGGAAATGCCTCCTCTCTGTAGTGACTCTCGACTGAAAAGGGAGATGTTCAGGACAGAAGACTAGAGCAACAGCATCCCTACCCAGCTCAACACCAGTCGCTCCTGAAGCCGTGTGCCTGCCATTTACACACATGCACACGCCGGTGCACACGTTATTTCTGTGCCAGGCACATGGATGTCCGTCTCATTCGCTTGAAAATGTATGCCAGATAGTCCAAGATCAGGATCCTGCTGGGCACTTCAGCTAAACCGGTCTCCGTAGGGAAGTATCCCGCAAGCATGGGGGAATCCACTGTCAACAAAAGGCCCTGCTCAGGGTCCTGTGCCTTAGAAATCTGGGGGTCATTTCGGCTCCAAAAGCTGTCCAGCAAGTGCACTAGGACTGGATCTGGCTAAGAAAGTAGTAGCTCATGAAAACCAAGTTCCTATAGGTGGGTGGGGTGAGGTGGGGGGGTGGGTGGGCTCTTGACCTGAGCTTCTCAGTAGGAGGCTGATACCGGGTTCCCTGAGGTGCTGGATCTGATACTTTTTCTCTTGCCTCACGTCTCAGTTTCCTTCTCTGAACTTGTATGATCAAGTGCACAGAGGAAGGTAATGACCTGGTCCTGCCTCCTTCTGCTTTCCTGCACTGAAGGTCTCAAAGATTGACTGCCACTCTCCAGCTCCCAGCACCCACAGGAAAGATGCGCGGCGCTTGGTTACCCTGAAAAGAATTTAATTGTAAATGTCCAGGACAGGCAGAGCGATAGGGTCCCTGCCAGTGAGCAGGGGCGCAGCTAGAGCTGACCCTTTATCCTGTGATCTCCTGGGCCACCAAGAACCACCTGCTGAGGTGGCAAGGGATAGAATAGCTAAAGAAAGACCAGTTGTTAGAAGACTCAGGCAACCAGTTCTTCCTTCCTCCTAATGGAGCGGGGCAGGAAGCATCCTAGCTTTATTTCCTAGCCCCTCAGGTGCAGGCCCTGCCAGCCGGCCCTATTTCCTGATGTCCCTATTTTGTGCAACACACACACACACACACACACACACACACACACACACACACACACACACACACCGCGCGCACGCGAGCGGACATGGCGTGGGTACTGATGGAGACGCATAAAGGGGCTCTGTGCACTGCGGAGGTGGGGGCTCAGGGCGCCGGACACTGACCTGCGGCAGCGAGTCCATATCGTCCCTGGCGCGGTCCATAGCGGGTGGCAGTCCTATGCCCTGGCCCCAGAGACCCAGGGCTGCTGCCCTGCGATGCGCGCGCTTCTCTCTCCGGGTGTTCTCCGATTCCGTACCCTCGGGGGCCACTTCATAGCCGCGGGCCCACTCGTCCGCACCCCCGGGCGGCCCGCTGCCTCGGCCCGGCTGCTTCTGGGCTCAGCCAGGCGGCGGCCGGAGCCCCGGAGTGCGCGGGAGGGCGCGGGCGACGAGGCGCGGGGCGGCGATAAGAGCCCCAGGAGGCGACGCGCGGGCTGGCCGGGCCGGGATGGCTGGGCGCGCGGCCGGAGCCCAGCCGAGCGGGCCAGCGCGTGGTGCCCTCGGCGCTGGCAGCGGCGGATGCGCGGCGCGGCCGCGGCTGTGACAGCGCCTCCCGCCCCGCCCCCACACACCCCGCCCCCGCGAGCGCGAGCTGCCGGCGGGACCCGAGCCACTCGCGGTCCGTACCAACCTCGCGGGCTGAGGCGGGGGCCAACGCGGGACCCCCTCCCCGAGCTTGGTATCACCTCCCCGCGCTCTCCGCTGTGGCCCTCCCTCTGGGGCGTCTGGGGCTTCGTTCGGATGCTGGAGTGGCCTCGGGCGGAGCCCAGAGCACCCCAGCTTTGGCTCGAGGAGTGAGAGCTCGCCCGCCCTGCCCGCACCCCCAGCTCACCCGCCTCCATCCCTCAATCCTGGCTGCTCAGGCCCCTTGGCTTGGCAGCCTCTCTCAAAGGGCGATTGTTTCCGGGCTGGGATGCTGGGGGTTGGGGGGTTGGCCGCATGGGGGACGGTTCTGCGGGACTAAGACACTGAGCTGGAATGAGTGCGGCAGTGAAAGAGGGTGCGGCCCCCAGCTTGGCTTCGGACAAACCGAAGTGGATACGGGGTTGTTTGTATGGGTTAGATGTGGGAGTCCCCAGGAGCCTGCCAGTGGAGCGGCCCCACCTGTGGGCACTGCTTCTTTCTTTAAGGACAAGATATTTGAGTGTCACTCTCTCCTTTCTTCCCCCCACGCCCCTGCACTGGGCATTCTAACAAGGAGGCAGGAAGAACTGCTTGGTGCAGAGGAGTGGAGAGATGGCCAAGGTGGGTGGGCAGGCAATCCAGGAATTTCTCTGTACTGGGGAACTTGGATACAGGGAGCACAACCGTCCGCCCGTCCGTCTGTCTGTATCTCTCTGTATCTGTCTGTCTCTGTCTCTGTCTCTGTCTCTGCCTCTGTCTCTTTCTGTCTCTCTGTGTCTTCTCTCTCTCTCTCTCTCTCTCTCTCTCTCTCTCTCTCTCTCTCTCTGTGTGTGTGTGTGTGTGTGTGTGTGTGTGTGTGTGTGTGTTTGTGTACAGGCCATTCAGTCCTCCAGTGGGAGATTTCCAAATGATTTTGTCCGCTTCCCAGAGCCTAAGACACATCCACACACCTTCAGGTTTACAATCCTGATGGTCCTCACTGACACCTGTGGTCAGGGCCTCCAGCTGTGTCCTCTTCAAAACTCCAACAGGCCAGCTCCTGTAAATGCCAGTGCTTTCTTTCTCCAGGGTCTGTCACCTCCTTTCTCAATGCAAAGGTCCACAGCTAGGCATTGCTGGATCAGAGTGAACTTTATACTGTGGTCTGAGGCCGAGCTCATAGGTCTTCACCATCACCTCTGCCTGTCAGGATGAAGCCTGGTTCTCCTCTTGTGTGAAGGTGGGTGGTGCAGGGACTCCAGAATCAAGACTTTGAGGTTTGGTAGAAGCCACAGTTTACAACATCCCATGGAACATATATAATTACTGTCTTTAGAAAGAGATTTCCTCCAGACTCTTCTCCCCTTACTTCACCCCAGGAAGCTCAGGGCATGCTGCCCTGATGCATCTCCGTGAGTAAACCGTATCACTCACAATTACCAAGTGACAGAGCAGAGATAATCTTGGAGGTTGATTCTTGCCAACAGGGAATCTGATGCCCACAGACAGGAGCATCCATGTGTGGGGTCACACCCACTCCTTATCTCTGCCCGGGACTGTGCCGGATCCCCAGGTCAGGAGTTCAGGACAATGGTGGGATAATGAACAGCCTACAGACACTAGCTAAACAGCCTGGCCAGAGACTGCCATCCTCTGACCCATCTCTTCAGTAATAAGATGGCTTTCAACAAGCCAGCAGACTCTTGTCTGGCCCCGCTGTCCTCTGGTTGTTCTGTGGGGTGGCTCCCTCTCTAACTCCTCTAGCTTGGAGTTCAACCAGACGGAACAGGAACGGTTGCAAGCTTTATCTCACCATTCTTGCGAGAACAACAGTGATAATAAAACGCCATTCTGAAAACATGTCTTGTAAGTTAGCCTCAGGCTCTGTTTATGGTATTTTTTTTTTTTTTAGTATTTATAAAGCCAACTTGAAACAATAATGTGATATTAAAATTAGCATGAGAAGGCTCATGAAGACACCACAGCCTGTCATTCATTTGACAGTATTCCACAAGCGTGGACCCCAAGATACATATGTATCTATGTAGACACAAAGTGTGCCCAAAAGGCAGATACATAAGTAAGCACAGTAAAATGGGTGCATACAAATAGTGTGCATTTGTACACCGCATGCGCATGTGTGAATGTGTGCACATACCTGCCTGCTCCCACCTGCATGCCCCCACCAGTCCTTTACCAGGAGGCTGAACCATAGTAATCACTTTTCTGTGCTCTTTGTCTGTTGAAAGGCAGCAGTGTTTCCTTTCCACATCTGGATTTCCTGCACCCCCACAACTTGGTCCTTGCTTCAAACATCTGGAGCAGCTCCTAGATCTCCCTGAATGTTGCATCTTTCCTTATTTCCCACTCCTCTGAAGAGGAAATAACCCCCTCTTCTCAGAGGCTCCCAATGACTAGAACTAGAATGTTGATTTAGTATGCAAACCTCGGGTCCTGTCTGCCTTCTGGGACAAGCTGTTATATGTTTATTGTGTAGTTAAGAAGGACAGAAGCCCTGCCCCATCCTCTGATTTTGGCACAGTTCCCATAATCTGAATCCCAGAAGGGTCTCATAAAAGCATCATCTGCAGTGCAAAAGCTAAAAAACATCTGGGACTGGATCACCTGTGCCCAAATTTTATATGACTAGCAATTAGTTTAGTCTTGGTGGCTCATTGTTCCCCTAGCTGGCCCTCTGCTTGGCTCTCTTTCATCAGTAGCTTTGCTGTGCTCCAGGCCTGTCATTGGTGGTTTCTTTCCAGGCCACCCTTTCCTTCTCAGCTAACTATGCAAGGAACTAGAACAGCTGAGCCATGCTCTCATCCCAGACCCAAGCTTTACCCTCTCAGCTCCTCTTAGCCATTTGGTGGCTGGGGACTCTGTTTTTAGGGAGTCACCCGCTATCCCTTCTCTTACACTGGGATTCATCAGTAGTGATTTTGCTGCTATGAATGGACAGCCCAGTGAGGAGTCCCTCATTCCCCAGTGCATGAGCTCACCTGCCATGGTCCAGGTAGGGACACACAGATGTGTGCATGGCACCCAAGTGCGCCCTCACCAAGGATCACAGTGGAGAGAGGAAAGCTTCCCTTTCACTGAACAGTTGGTTAGGATCCCTGGGGTTGGGTCATACTTACAAAGTCTGGCAGGAAATTTCATAGGATATATGTACTTAGAAGTTTCCTGCTAATTGTGTGGATATACTGTTTGGGGTGTTTGAGTTCATGGCTCTGAGAAAGACGAGCACACTTTCCCACTTTTTCATTTTACTAAGAGGACATTGGTTCTGGTTTTGGATCTTAGTTTCTCCAGAGCAAATTGGAGATGGTCATTTGATCAAACTCCCTTCTTGTGCCCCATCCCTGCCCCCTCTGAATTCCACTCATTGATCTAGTACAGGTACACAGCTTCAGGATACTTTTGTAATGTTCTGACTGTCTTTCACATTTGGAGACTGATGGAGACAAGAGGCCATGGAGAAGGCACCTGTGCCCCTGGAGAAGCTCTCTTAGAGCTAAGATGAGGACTCTTCTTTGTGTTCTTGGGGAATTGAGAAGAATCCGGGTTGCCTATGACCTTCCTACCTGTTTCTTTAGAGTCTCCTTGGAACTCCTTCCAACCAGGACATGAGCTATGACTATTGCAAGCCTTTGCTGAGTCTCAGGTGTGAGCTGCTCCTCCTCTGTTCCCAGCTATACTTACCCAGGTTCCTCTGGTGACTTTTATTTAGATGCAAATGCTTTTATTTGTTCCCCTAATTTCTATTGAACTTCTGTCAAATCTCAGTCCATGGAGTTAGGAGAGATTGACAGCCACCAGAACAGCCAATGTTGATAAAGCCTTTCCATAAACCAGGCAAGGGTCTAAGTCTCCGTGTGCATTAACTAATTTCATGACATAAGGCGTTATTTATGAAGAACCATTTATGACAAGGCTCTATTATGATTTCCATTGTATAGGTCAGCAATCTAGGGCGTAGTGTTTAGGCAATTTAATCAAGGTCACATGCTCAGCAGTGACAAAGTTGGCTTTGAATCAGGTAGTTGAGTTCCAAGACTCAGCTCTTCATCATCAGAGTACCTCAGGAGTTTGGGTGCTATTGGGTACCAAAACCAAGAGGCCAGGGCCCATACGGATGTAGAATAAGCTGAAGAAGGAGGATAAGGGAGTCAGGGTTCAGGGAGGATGCTGGGACCAAGGAAAGGCTCTTTTTTGAGAAGGTTTTATTTGATCTGAGACTTATAGAAGGGCCAGCAGAGTGTAGCACTAGTGCTTGGGGCTGGTCAATGGACTAGAACAGTAAAACTAGTATTGGAAGAAGAACCAATCAAGGCAAGGAAGGTTGTAAGGCAGTGAGCAAGAATTCAGACAGAGAGAGACAGAGAGAGACAGAGAGAGACACACAGAGAGAACCAGAGACTATCACACACACAAAGACACACACACAAGGGGGTGGGGGTGGTAGGAGGGATGGAGGGAAGGAGAGGGAGAGAGAGAGAGAGAGAGAGAGAGAGAGGGAGGGAGGGAGGGAGAGAGAGAGAGAGAGAGAGAGAGAGAGAGAGAGAGAGAGAGAGAGAGCGCCATGAAGTATGAAGTGAAAAGGACATTCTTTTTCTTTTTGGAGTTTGAGCATGACTGATATCCTACACTGGTGTCTTCCAGGGAAAAGCTGTTCAATAAATATGATGGATGTAGTTGTTTAATTTCCTGCCTAAATGCTTCTCCATAGCTGGGTGATGAGCAAAGATCTTAGACCTCTGGGTGTTGGCACAGCTGCTGCAGGAACAGCTTTGTACAACTTCTTTTGGGGACTTGGAAAATGTAGGAAAGGAGTTAGAAGACATTTCTCATGGGTACTGTAACTCCAGCATCCATCTGTCCATCCATCCACCCATCCATCCACCCATCCATCATCCATCCATCCATCCATCCATCCATCCATCCATCCATCCTTCCCTCTATCCATCCATTCACCTAGTATCCATCCATATATCCAACCACCAGTCTTTCCTTCCTGACTTGAAGGAATTCTCTAGCTATGAATATTTTAGGTGTTGGAGGCACAGAAATTAAAGATTAGCATCTGCTTCCAGGTCAATTGTTCTTTTAAGCCTGGCATTTTTCCATCTCACTTTCCCCATCTGCCTTTCCTCTTGTGCCCTGCCACTGAGTTCTTCTGCATGAAGGAAGAGGCAGGCAGAGGGCAGGTTGTTATACAGATGGAGATTGGGGCTGCAGCAGAAGGCAGACACGGGAGAGGAACAGAGGCAAACAGTGGGAAGCTGTCCAAGTTCTTCTTGCTATCATGTAGAGGTTTGGTATATAGTGAATTTTAGGTATCTGAAGAAGGAGGAAAGGATGCGTATAACAGACACAGGTAAATTTCAGACATCCAGGAATTAATTTTATTAGGTATATTTTTGAAAAAGATCATTGTTCTTAAAGGCTCAAGAAGCAATTCTGTGCACTGGAAGCCAGTCACTGCATTCCATCTCTAGCTTTGTTGAGCCTATGATTCTCCTTCTTTTCCTAGAACCAAGAGGGCTGAGAAGCTGTGGACAGAATGATCATTTAGATCATAGACGCCCTTTTATACTACCTGCATGTGGTCTGAAATATGTACTGTGCCAAATAGGGGGTGGGGATTTGCTTCTGCTGCTCTCTGACAGCCAAAGGTGGTAGGAACTCAAAAAGACTGAAGACCATTCTCTTGTTGACTTTGTGAGACAAGCCCAAGTCTGTGGTGAGTTTCAGAGAAGAAGATGAAGAAGAAGAAGAGAAAGAGGAAGAGGAAGAGGAAAAGGAAGAAGCAGCAGCAGAAGAAGAAGGAGAAGGAGAAGGAGAAGGAGAAGAGGAAGAGGAAGAGGAAGAGGAAGAGGAAGAGGAAGAAGAAGAAGAAGAAGAAGAAGAAGAAGAAGAAGAAGAAGAAGAAGAAGAAGAAGAAGAAGAAGAAAGAGTATTGGCTGTGAGACAGACTTGTTCTTCTATGGACATCTGGGAGACAAGATGCAGAAAGGCCACTTGAAAATCTCTGAAAACTATTTTCAACAAATCATGTAGCAGTCAGTTCTTTGTTGAGATCCTAAAGCTTGGAGTCCTGGGTGGGTTGTCCAGACAATTTTCCCCCAAATCTCTGGTTTTCACCCATGTTGGGAACTGGAAAAACTGCATTTTATCTTCTAGTTTCTTTCTGCTTGAAAAAAAAAACCCTGAACTCTCTGTGGGGAGCTCGTGATCTGTCCTTACATAACCCAGTGAGGGATAAAGGATCCATAGACTTAGGGAGAGCTTTAATCAGGACCCTTGGGTCTGAGCCCATATCTGACAGTTTTAATTCTCCAGCTCTGTTTTTTGAAAGATGGATGGTCATTTTGGGCTTTCTGGTCTCTAATCCTCCATTCAGAAAAGCAAACACCCTAAATCCCCAATAATGTAGGTTTCAGGTTTCATGGTCTTATACACACATATCCGTATTTCAGCACCAAGGTCAGCACCACGCACAGGCAGCTTGTGTTCTCACATCTGGACTGAAGCAGGCTCCAGGCTCTGGGGGCCAAACTTGTGCTTAGCGGGAGGATATCACTCTGTGGAAGTCAGACTGACATTAAATGAAGCCTCTTCTAGGCATGGCAGTTGTGCACCATTGAAAAACAATAGGCTCTTCTTTATAGGTAGAACGGTATTCGGTATTCAGGGGATGCCAGGATAAAGCTAAACAATCTATTAAGGATAGAGAGTCAATTTTACTATGATGCCAATTCTGTAAATTGGTTGTGAAAGTATGAAATGCTGTGAAATGTTCTGAAGTTATACGTGGGCCAAACAGGACCAGGAACTGTGATTGCTTAGTGATGTTCGCTTTGATTGGGTAGTGGGATATTAGGGTAATTGTGTGTGCATGTGAGAGACAGACAGAGAGGGGGTCATGTAGCCATTTCTAGTAATTAGGTGATATAATCTAAATGTCTAGGATCTATTTAATTTTGAGGATTGTATGCCCTTCACATCCAACAGTGTTTTTCTTTCCCTGCTCATTTAATCAACACTTGCTGAGTGCTTGCTAGGTTACCAGACTCTACATTCTGTTTATCCTCAGCCCTGGCTTAGAGTCCACAAATAAAGGGACACAACACTGTGAAATAAAACCCGTGCTTAGAAGGCTTTGTGACATTTTCTTGGGGTAGAGAAGTTATGATGACATTCTGGGCAAATGATGGCATTCAGATCAAGTTATGGTCATTTCTGTAATGGAAAGCCTGTGGAAACCCTGAAGGAGGATTTCTAAGAGTGAAGTGTGGCTATGTAGAGCAAGGCCTCCACTATGGGGCACAAGCATTCTGATAAAACAGTGCATGCTGTTTGCTCATTATTGCAGTCTGTGTGATTACAGAAAGCATTTAATGTCTACTTGGTTTTGGACAGCAGAGAATGGTGAGTGTTATAGAGAAAGGCACAACACATCCTAGTTTGAAATCACCATTGGATCTGCAAATGCCATTTTAGGGGAGGTAAGGGGGTCTGAAATGTTGACATTCTGAACTGAGGTACAAGAATGGGGTACCCCGATATGTGAGCATGTGGGAAGACCAAAGTTCAAGTAACTCACTCTGAGTTATTTCTGGGTGTCTCCAAACAACTCTTTCCTATGAAGTTGCAGTTGTAGCAGTTATAACAAATCTCTTTCTTGGGTACACTGCCATCATCCTTGTAGATCTCCATGTTATACATTTGTGAAAAACAAGAGAAAGTAGATATTTTATAATTTGGATACACCAAAGCACAAGGAGGAAAGGAAACTGACAAGCCATATGCGATGGCCACGACCTTCAGTAGGCACCAATTTTGGCAGGCTTAGAAAGCCAGAGTGCTCCCAGGGTCAGGAGCCTTGAGTGGCTAAGCTGAAAACCTACCATTCATCACAGTGGTAAGCGGCAAATTTGCCTGCCTCTTTTGAGGATCCCACAATTAAACAGGCAGAGAAATGTATTTCATGAAATATGCATATTGTTTGCTTCCTACAAGAGCATTTTAATCTCTCTTAGCTCATAGCCCAGAAGAGCAATGGGAGGAACGATCTTTCACTGCACATTAAAATCAGTTGACAGCCAGCACTGTTTTCTGGGGGTGAATGCCTGTCATTGTCATTGTCATCATCAGCACCATGCCACTATTATCACCCCCATTATTTCTTTTTACAGTCAGTGTATAATAAGTTCACAAAAGTTCCACAGAACTGTAGACTGTCTTGCTCTTTTACCAAGTAAAATGGTTGGCATATGCCTAATGAATGTCTGATGTTGTGAATACTTTAAAATGGTTGAATGAATGAGGTTTAACATAAATTGTTTGCTCTTCAATGTGACCCTATAAAATGGGTTTCCAAGTGTTACCTCATCATCGTTGAATCTAAGCAAACAATGACATTGTCTTGAAATAGAACTTGACTTGTGGTCTGACCTCCTGGAGATGTATTATACTCAGGTCAAGTTTCCCTTCCCCATGAGCATCTGATCACTGGACTCCCTCAATCTCCCTCATGGCTCTGGCCTACAACCATTCCCACACCCATTTAGCTCCTGTGCCCTCGCAGATGAGCTCACTCCCGTGGATAATGGCTCCTTGTCAGCACTAGAGCCTGAGGAACAAATTTTTCATTATTGGACAGAGATGACATGCAAGAACAATTGGACTAAATTGATTGTATTTTCCAAATCATCGCCCAGATTCTAATTCTATCTGTGAGATGAACTAATTTGAATGAGAATTAGCTTCTAAATTGAGAATCCAGGCTCTTGACCAAGAGGGGAGAAAGGGTCCTTCAGTGAGGAAGGAGGAGGTTGCCAGGATTCTCAGTAAGTCCGTGGACTTTCCAGAACTGTGCAATCAGGAAAAGCCTGGTCACGCCCTCTGTTTACTCCCTGGCTCCATCTTCCATTTCATCCAGAGACAGATAACAGTATCTCAAAAGCTGCTCAGAGCAGCAGTGTCATGAATTCCGGCCCTACTGCCACCCCAAATGAGACCACAGCAATGGGTAGCAGAAGGCAGGAAGAAGCCTCCTGCCTCAGAAGTAGAAAGGAATGACTTGTTGCTTCCAGACCCCTGTGGATTCTCTGTCCTTCATCTCTGGAAAAAATCTGGCTCTATTTCCATTTCTACCAAATCACAGAGGCCCCATGGCCTTCCACACATCCAATTTCAGCTCCAGTCTGCTCCCTACAGAAGAAAGCTCTTCATAGTCAACCTGAAACCTGCCTCCCTTGGGCCTTGGGGATTTGTCATCTTGGGAACAGCCTCCAAGGTTAAAATACCCAGGAATCTTCTGAATAGCATGTAATTGAAGTATAGATTCTGGTTTAAGGATTCCCCAGCGTACTGCCTTTTAAAGTGACGAGGATGCCCCTGTCCCACAAAGGTCCTTTGGAATAATAGCAAGATCTCTCAAGCACAGGTGGGCCGTGTGAAGGTGGGATGGTGCTCACTGTTAGATGGTATGGCGCTTACCTTTATACTTCTTCACCAGGATCAAAGGCATACATTCTGTTAAATGCAGAATAAACGAGTTTTAGAAGTACACAGAATGCCAGGTTTAGATGGAATCTTTCCCCCTAAAGGATTCGTGTATTATTTTATTCATTTTACAAAAGAGGCAACTGAGGTCCACAAAGGTCAGAGGAGCCACATATAGTCATAGAGACAAAGCAGGCTGAAGCTGGAATTTGGTGTGAGGGACTTAGTTCCTCTTCTCCGAAACTGTTTGCATACTGGGGGGGGGAGGAGGAGAAGATCAAAGGAGGATGATAAAATATGGTGTCAGCCGCTGTGGGAGGCAGTCGCAGAAAGAGGCTCCTAACCTTGTTCCTGAAGGTTCCGGATAGCAGTTTGTAGCTTCTGCCAGGGAATAGGAGTTGGAGCTGGACAGATGTGTGTGAAGAAGGAGGCAGCTATCAGAGGAAATCTGCAGTGAAGGCATAATCAAAAGAGGCTATTAGAAACGTCTCTTTAAGAGGAAGAGATAATGAAGGTGGAGGGAAGAAGAAATTGGATCCTTTCACACATTTCAGAGAAAATAGTCCCACTCCCATGGTACTTAGTTCTCATCCTCATATGATACGCAGGACTCTCCACAGCATCTGCTCTTTCCATATATGCTTTCCCATTTCCATACAATAAGCACCTTAGAGCAAAGAGCAAGATCTGCACAGCATTACTTCCAAGCACCTATCCTGACAACTTGGATATAGTAGATGCTTAATATGTATTGGTTGCCTGCGTAAAGGTCTGATAAATATTTAGAAATAGAATGTCAAAATGTAGGAATGCATATCCTAATAAAAAAACAAAATTACTATGGACAGATCTCGCTAGGACATGGTGGTAATGGCTTTGGTTGCACACAGTGATATGTAATAAAGGATAACTCATAGTTTGTGGACTAAGGAAAGAGACAGATGACATCATGATAAGTTTTTTTGGGCAAAATCCAACAGTTTTGTGTTTGGCATTAAGTTAGTTTGAGAATTCAAGAGAGATGCTAACAGCTGAATGTAACTGGTCTTCTTGGGTCTAGAGAAGCTTTAGAACCACAAAAGAATGAACTCAGGATTTACCATCTATCTATCTATCTCTATCTATCTATCTATCTATCTATCTATCTATCTATCTATCTATCTATCTATCTAGGTTTGCCAAATACTTTACCAGAGAAATTGAAAGTCAGAAGTTATAGATGAGACTTACAAAAGTGCCCTACCCAGGCATGCCTTTGGAAGAGCTCAGGGATATATCATCGTCATCACCACCCTCACCCCATCCCAAAGAGACAGGTTTCTTGATCAAAGCACGTCATTTCCCTTGGCAGTTGCTCAATGTGGAATTTGTGGGAAGGCTCATCCTTGGAATGCAGGGATGCTGGGCAGAAGGCACCTGAACAACGAGGTGTAGCATACTAGTGTAAAGGGAGAGCATGGGGCTAGGGCCTTTCTACAAGCCTACACCAGAAAATGAACATGGTCCACACACCTGAGACCATGTGTGCTCCTTTCCATGTGTGTACATGCTAGTGTTTCCCAATATTACAGAACTCTGAGCAAGTAATGGTTAAAAACTGGGCTATGATCTCACACCATTGGGTCGTCATAGTGAAGGTACTGGTATGGAGACAGCAGAGCATCGGTTTTTAATGCCCCTGATATTAATTTTAAGGTACCAGGCAGAACTAACAAACAAAATGTATGGTAATAATAACAGTTCATTGAATATGAAAAACATTTAGTAGAAGCTGTTTGGCTTTTTATGGTCTCTCCCACAGAGACCATGTGCTTGCCTCAGGATGACCTCTTTTGACCTCTGTGCTGTGCTGAAGAGATGTGAACAAGGAGGGATGGTTCATGGATGGGTACCAGTATGCAGTGATATACAATATAGTTTAACAATATGAATTAGAAAACATGGTAGGGATGTAGATCTCTCCTAAGAGACACAGCAAGAATACAGCAAATACATAGGCGAATGCCAGCGGCAAACCACTGAACTGAGAACGGGACCCCCGTTGAAGGAATCAGAGAAAGGACTGAAAGAGCTTGAAGGGGCTTGAGACCCCATATGAACAACAATGCCAAGCAACCAGAGCTTCCAGGGACTAAGCCATTACCCAAAGACTATACATGGACTGACCCTGGGCTCCAAGCTCATAGGTAGCAATGAATGGCCCAGTCAGAGCACCAGTGGAAGGGAAAGCCCTTGGTCCTGCCAAGACTGAACCCCGAGTGAACGTAATTGTTGGGGGTAGGGCAGTAATGGGGGGAGGATGGGGAGGGGAACACCCATATAGAGGGGGAGGGGGAGGGGTTAGGGGGATGTTTTCCCGGAAACCGGGAAAGGGAATAACATTCGAAATGTAAATAGGAAGTACTCAAGTTAATAAAAAAAAGAAAACATAGTAGGACATAAGGTCATCTGGTCTACCATGATCTTCCAACCTGCAAGGCTCCCATGATATGACATGTCAGTAAATTAACACATCATTTAGAGTCTACTGCCAAATACAACTGCTCACTACATGTTAGCAATACTGGCAGGAGATAGATTAGGGTATGACTTATTCTACCCATTTTATGGTCAGGAGAATTGAGGCTCTTGTTAAAGAAAATAGTTGTAAGGCCCAGATGGCTACAATGTTTTACCCCTCTATGAATATGAATCCTAGTTGTGGTTTCATTGTAGGCAGTGTGTTATTCATCTTTCTACTCTGGGTCTGTTAATGTAACTTCCTTTGGACGTTAAATGGGGTGACGTATCAAAGAACTGAATCTGACACTGGGTCTCAAGGAACTGCGTGAATCTACATGTTGTCTTCTTCTACCTTGGTTGTGGCTGTGAGAAGAGTTAATTAGTGCACTTTCAGCTTGGGCACTGCATAAGCAAGTACATGAGGAACAGACTCCCACTCCTGCCCTCTCAAACACGTCTAGGTCTACAGCAGGCCTCTGCTGACCAGCCATTGATTTCTGGGAGCAAATGGCCATTGTTTCTCACCATTGAGATGGTGTGGGTTATTTTTGTTATGTGGAGTTATAAGAATGGATGTTTTTGGAGAGTTTATGTTACTTACACTTCAATTTTCATGTGCAAGAGAATCACCCTAGGTTCCTGTTAAAACACCAATTCATAGAACCCTAGGAGATTCTGGTCTACTTAAGTTCAGACCAAGTTAGTTTTTTTTACAGTTATGGGACAGCCTGTTTGCTTGTTATGCAGAGAATGGGCAAAGTCTTGTAATTCGCCACATATCCACCAGTGACTACTGGGCGTGGCAGACATTTACAAATTCAGGGCTCTTGGCTCCCAGAGAACAAATATTTCCCCCTGTGTAGCCCAGAGGCAGTACATGGAAGGCAAGTGTGGGAGAGGCAGCCCGTTAGTATTGAGGCTTAGCTGAATCTGCGTGCTGTGAATGGCATAGTTCTAATCTAGCAAATTGTTCGAGGAACTTGGTTAATGCTGTCCTCACAGCTGCAGCTGCTTGACGGGAGACGCTCCTCCCTGCATGTGCACTCGGGCTCGCACAGGCACATGCGCAAGGGCACTTTTCCTTCTGTAAGGCTCAAATTGGCCTCCTTGTTCTGACTCAAAGCAGCTGTTTATTTGTTGTTCTCGTGTTTTCAACTGTTGTGATGAGGTTTGCTTCCTTCTTTAACTGAATTACGTGCAGTTTAGCTCTTCAGTACAAGCTGCTGATTGAGCTGGATCCTTCTGTCGTGTAAGCTTCAGGTTCCTCCTCATCCCACAGCCCAAACAGAACCGCACAGACATGGGCTACCTAGGTTCAGAGGCCCTAACAAGGAAAAGGACAGAAACGCGGGGCGTTACTCCCACCACTTCTGCTATTCACCTTCATCTGTCTGTGGGGATGTAACCCTAAATGGGCCAGGCAGGCAGCTGGTGTTGCATGGCCTACAGGAACGCATTCTTTCCTCCTAAAACAGCCCTAGGCCCTCAGTTAGAGAGTGGTTGGAAGTTCAAGCACCCAGATCTATCCTTATTTTTGGCTGATGACACTGAGCTGACTTATGGCAGCTGAATGGAATTTGTGAGAACTACCTCATAAACAGAAAATATAGGGCGTTGAGATTCTGGTAGCATAGACCAAATATCTCGGACTTTTCCTTTGCTCTCTTGGGCCACAAGTTCAGTCAGGGTGCTCAAATGGTCCAGAGAAGCTGTGCTGCTCAAGAATTCATTTCATCTTCTTGTTGCTGAACTCTCACCTCTGGTTCTGTTCCTGTTTCCCAATAGGATGGGGCCAAGGCTACTTTCTACCATGGGCTGTGGTTGCAGAAGGATATAGTTTGCTTCCTTAGGAGAGTTCCTGTTGTTGACCACCGGCAACTGCTTCCCTTTGCTGACACTGAGACTTTAAACACTGAAATGAGCCTGGCGAAACTTGCTAGCTGGAAGTCTCAAACTCCAAATGTATCTAATTTGTGTTCATGTCTATCTCTCATCTCCTGCACGGAGCCATATTGGATTTGGGCCTAGCCGCTTTTTGAACTGCATGGCTCAAAGTGACTAGGTGACTCTGGGCTGTTTGGCCACAGAGACTCACCCCTAAGATGACTGCCATAAGTCTTAAGATTGTTGAATGAAAGCCTCTCCCATGAATTTACGGCACAGGAAGATAACATTCAAGGGATGCCTCAGCTCCCTTAGCAGATACCTGTTACCTCCTGAATCAACACCCGATGTCTCCCCCACCTGACCTCATCGTCTACCGCCTGACCTCTTTGCCTCCAGCTATCAGTGCCTATATCCGCACCTCCCCCTCCTCTGTGTTTCACAAAGGACACTCCCCCTACCTGAAAGCCTTAAAAGCTGTACCGTTCATCCCAATAAATGAGACCTTGACAATAGAATCTTGCTTGGTCTCCTTCTTCTCTCGCCCCCCATTTAGGCCCAAGGGTAGCGCCCCTTCGGGACCCTGAATAACTGGGTCCCCGCTGGCGGGGACAATCTCCATTTCTTCTTAGTAATCCTGCCATGTCAGTTTGGTATCATTGCAAGGAAGAACTTGACTTCAGGTAAATCAGGGATGGCAAAGAGTTTAATGAAGTTCAGACAGACTCCCAGGTAGCGCTGCCCCCCAAACCTGAACTTCACTAGGCAGTAATGTACCAGAGATGAGGAGATCAAGACACAGAATTGTGTAGGCCGACCACCAGAGCAGGTGTGAGTAGGGGGTGAGCTGGGTCACAGAGCTCAAAAGAGACAGGGGAGCCCCAAATTATGACAGTCAGGAGCAGTTGCTGGTGCTCACACAGAAAGCTCTCCCTTAAGGAAGCAGTGCATATTCTTCTGCACCCATCGCACACGGCAGAGGTAAGCTAGGTCCTATCCTATTGGGAGATGGGAAGATAGAAACAGGGCCAAAGTCTGGAATCAAAGGAGAGCCTATATAGTTAGCAGGTGAATACTCATGCACCTGGTGCCGTCTCTCAGGGAGGCCAGAGAGCTGTGAGACAGGACCTGCACTGTGGATTGGGGCTTCCAAATCTGTACATGAGAGCAAGTATATGGGGGTTCCAGAATTAGAGGAGAATAGAATTGGAAAAGAGGCATGAGTTCATGCAGACTGAGGCAAGCAGGGCTGTCAGGGAGAGTGGGATGATGGGATGGCGGGAGGGCAGGATTGGTGGGATGAAGGGATGGCAGGATGGTGTGCGTGGGGTCTGCAGGAGGTAGTCCTCCCTGTAAGCTGCACACTACCTGCGGGAACCTTCATGTACGCTGAACACTCAATTGTCTGAAAGAGGACTGAATCCCTTTTCTTTCCCAGGCAAAATGAGAGTTCCACTGGGTGAGGCATGCTGATTCTCACAAGGGATGCCGAAGGGAGGGTCAGCAAAGGCAGTGATTATTTTCTTCTCTGAGTCCTGACAGTATCAGCAGGACAGCGATGTATCCTGTTAGCAGCTGGGAGCTCCAGTTCCTGCCTCCTGAACTCCTACGAAGTAAACCCCAGCTCTGTACAATGGGATTAACTGGTGCTTTTTAATAACAATGTTAGGAGATTATAAATTCTTTCTTTCCAATTATTCCTCTATGAAGGAATAAATCTCAAAGATGGTTATCTCTTAAGGGAGTAAGCCTGTCTCTTTCCTTTCTGGGGGGAGGGAAGGAAGTCTTGAGTGCAACTTGCCTATGTGCCCGTGGCCTCACTAGAGCTCACCTGCTTTGTGGAGCCATCGAAGGAAGTCCTTGAGGTGATCCTGCTAGGTCTAACTACCAAGGAGGAACTGAAGGGCAGATGATATTCCTCCTCTTGTCAGACCTCTGTAGCACCCAATCCTCATTGTTGGGTGTTGGGCTGCAGGGCTGCACAGGGACCCACCCAATGGTATTGGGCTCACCATTCATGACATCAGTTTGCAAAGTATTTTAGCAGCTTTGTTTAAGATCAGCACTTTGCACCTTCGCTTCCAGCTCCCTGAAGTTAAGTGTCCATTCCCTAGGTGCTGTTGTCAAAAGTGGTCTTGGATTTCACAACGTATCTTGAGTTCTCACATTTGCATTTATTCTCACATAATGGACTTTTTAGTGGAATACCAGTTTCCAATTTTGGATTTATAAAATGAAAATAAAATAAAAGAAAGAAAGAAAGAAAGAAAAGAATGAATCACATTAGGAAGAAATCAAAACTCCGATTGTCATGGCTCTAGCGAGGTTGGTGTTCCCATGTGACAGGATAATTTAGGGAGCCCTCCATCTTCACTGTCTTCCAGCGCTTTCCTCACTCTCCAGTAGGGCCCTCAGTAAGTCTGTTTTAACCAGGTCGTATGCTGAAGGCATTCCCAGGATGTGGTCCTTTCTCAGGAGCTTTCAGGAAATGGAGCAAAAGTAATCAGAATCCGTATGTCCTGGTGACAGGGGCAGAGGGTGTCAAGCCCCTGGTGCTGGGCGTCACAGGAGGATTAGGGTGACAGGAGAGAACTGGGGAAAGCATCTTGCATGCAGGAAATGGCAGCCACCAGAACTGAAAGCACCCATAGTTCACTACCTACACTGGACCTTTTCTAGAGACCCAGGGAGTGGATCTGAAGTCTCGGATCCGATTTTCCTCGAAAATACCATTACAGTGAAAGAAAATCACCCTAGAAGAGTCCCTGGTTCCAGCCCAGAGGCAGCTGCCCAGCTGTGCAAGGCAAAGCCAAGCCAGGAAATCACTCATCTTCTAGCTGCTCAGTGATAGAGAACACCCTGGGGGAAGGTTAACGCAGGAACATCATCATTAGCACCAGCAGACAGAAGGCCCTTTTCCAGGCCCAGGTGGCCTTCAGGAGCTGCTCTAATGATGGGAATCAGGGGCTAATTACCTCCGACCTGACCTGTGCCCCACCACCCAGCAACAGTGGCCTCTGTAGGCACACTAGGCAGCTTCTCTCTCCTCTATGCTGTAAACATTAGCACCCTACCTCGTTAGGATGTGTTTTGCCTGATGAAGAATGTTCACAAGTATTAGGTCATTTGTCGTGCATGTTCTTACTGCTATGCGACTGGTCTGAAGAGAAAAAAATGAGAGGGTCTAATTTGCCTCGTTAAAATAGAGATCAGGGATTTATTTTATTTTATTTTTTAATTATTTTTTTCTCCTTCTGGAGTAGGGGAAGGAAAGAGAGAACACTGTTATTTCCATGTGGGAAGCACATTCCTTGTATTAACCCATCAAGCTCAACATGCCCATTTATAGGCGAAGCAATCGCAGCTCAGAGATGTTATAGCACAGTGTTGCTCAGTGCTGAGATGAGTGATGAGAACTGACCCAGAGCTGTCTTCCTATGTCTTTCCTCTTCCTAGCATGTCCTCAGGTACTTGCGCTTTTCTTCTCAGTCATTACCTGTGAGGGTTGAAACAGTATATACCCTTGGATCTGTGCAACTATGCTTTGCAGAGGGACTCAGTGACTTCATTTAGCCGGTAGCATATGTGCTGGGTTCTCTGCAAAGCCTTGTCCTCTGGGGTTGGAGTCTGTCCCTGAATCAGAATTTATGTCTGTGGTGGTGAGGCATTGGGGGAATGAGTTGCCCTGTAGTCTCTGCAGGTATGACGGCTGATGGAATACCCTCGGAGTCAGGGACACTCCCTATAGAGTTAATATCCCATCTTAATCTCAAAGTCAGGTAGCTAATGGGAGGGTCCTCAGTGTCCCCTGTCCCACTGTCCTGCAGTGTCCTATCTGTGTAGTCACAGATGGGGATGCAAAGAAAATTGCAGTTTGTATAATTGGTGCAGGGCCGGTAAATGAGAGTTTCCAAAATTTGTTAATGAGTGAGTGAGTGGACAGGCATGAGCAGCATGGGAAATGGATAGTAGAACTCTTGAAGAAAGGAATGTCACATGATCTGGTCCTCCATTAACCCCCAGAGGAAGACACTGTAGCCCTTAGAGGGGAGGAGACAGACCTGCCTCCCGCCAGATCGACAGGATTGCTTCATTGTTCCTCCTCCTCCATGCCTCTCTCCTTGCCCTCCTCCTCCTCCTCCTCCTCCTCCACATTCTCTTCTTCCTCCTTCCCTCCCCTCCCTCCTTCCTTCCCTCCGTCTTTCGTTCTCTCCCTCTTTCTAAAATTGTGTCCTGCTATTGCTGCTTTCTAAATCCTATATCTCATCTTAATTTTGGCCCAATTAACCAAATGATTTCAGATCACAATGTTCATTTGAGCTGTAAATTAGCTGAATAATTGCTGTATGAACCTCACAGGAGCACTTCCTTCTGAGATACCATAGCTTGAGAGCCTGAGCCTGCCTGGGTATCACTTGGCCTGCCATGGAAGGTGCCTGCGTGAGGGCGGAGCACTTCTGGTCCCACCACATCCACTCACTGACACCAGGATCCTTGTAAAGAGCCAAAGGAAAGACCAGTAGGAAAACTGAGTTGAGGAAGAAATGTATTCTCCTCATATTAACATATACATAAATTGACTCTCTTCATTTTAACCCACACATTTGTTTTCCTCAAAGCCTTTCGGGATGAGGGGAAGACTGAAATAATGTTAAAGTTTATCTGAAAAATCAAAAATTGAAAATAGCCTGGAGTCATGACAAAGTTGTTGAGTGTAGCCGTTCTTCTGTGTATTAGGACATAGCACAAGTCACTGCTGAGTGAGATGGAGGAGTGGAGGTAGCTACTGTATTGGGCTAACCCTGACAGGGACCATTTTAGGGCCAGGAAGGGTAGGTTACTGTGCAGATATAATCAGGATTGGGAAAAATGTAAATTTTTTAAACCTCACTTTTCGCTCTATAGTAAGAGGGATAAATGTGAATGGAAGAAAATGAAGCCTTGTTAAGATTAGAAACTAATTTAAGCTTGTGTTTGCCTCTAAATAAAAAATTATGTTCTAGGCAGAAAAGTAATGGGATGAATAACAACAGATTTGACTATTTAAAAAATCTTCGTGTATCAAAAGAGCCTATAATGAAAAGGCAAATTCCGCAGCTATCAGAGACAAAGCATGAATGTTCTGAATAACTCATCTGTACTGAAGCAAAACCCAGGAGGCTCTAGTAAGAAAATGGACAAAGGTCAGAAATAGACAAGTGGATAAATGACAGAAAAGTTAAATTTGTTAATTCTTTCCTGACAGAAAATATATGCAAACTAGCAAAAACAAAAATTCCATTTTCGTCTGCCTCACTGGCAAAAATTTAGAAGGTACTCTTTTTCTGTGCTTCGGTGTGTATAGGACATGACAAATAGCCTTCTCAGATGATGATGGATGATTGAAGAATAAATTGGTACTGTGTACACATGTAACAGAAACCATTCTACATGTTCAATGTAGATAATCTGTGTTTATTAGTCACATGGGAATGTTTATCATGGTGACTTGAAAGATTTGTTTTTATTTATGTGCATGTGTACATGCTTGTATTTCTGTACATATGTGTTCTGATAGATATCCAAAGAGACCAGAAGGCATCGGAGCTCTTGGAAGTGGAGTTAAAGGTGATTGTGAACCTCCTGATATGGGAGCTGATATTAATACTGAACCTGTATTAATAAGTCCTCAGCTGCTGAGCTACGTCTCTAGCTTCTTATACTTTATTGATAAAGATGACATATTGAAAAATTCTCAATGCCATTAATTCTTTTATTTTAAACTTGTAACAACTGTCAAGGTCTGTTAAATTATTACAAATAATGTACTAATTGTTGGGGACACATTGGTTAGTGGAAATCACAATGGTCTGTGTTCTTAATGCATTGTAGGAATCTGGTTTCCATTTCCCAGTTTAATGGGGAAAGATAAGGAATAAATGAATTAGACAATTAAATGATTGTTCAATAGTTACTGATGAGTGCTGGTATTATTGATTATGCTAAATGTGTTATAACCTTAAAAAAGTACTGTATGACTATGAAAAATAAAGTTTAAGAAAGAATAATGATATCTACTCTTCTGACACATGTCAATCAAATATTTAGTAGACACAGGAGCGATGACAATGAGAGGAGATTCAGATATCAAGCCATTTGCAGTTCTAACACAACTAAGCTGTTCTAACTAAGAAATCAGGATATCGTTGACCAAGACTGTAAGAGAAGTACAAGGTCCAAGCAGTCTATAGGAAAGGCATGGGTGGTGTGCAGGCAGGTGGAAAGAGTCTTCTTATCTGTGATGCTCTAATTGGTTTCTATTACAAGAAACCAATTGAATCTGGGTTACCCCACACTTATGGAGACTGGAAATCCAAGAGAGTATAATCTTTAGTTTGGCCTGAAGTGAGAGGCTATCATGTGAGAACAGACATGTGTGGAAACAGACCATGTAGAGACAGAAGCCAGGGGAGAAGTGGGAGAGGGGATGTGATTTCATGATAAACTCCCTCAGCATAATTGCCTGTAGAGACCAGCATTCATTCCTTTAGCGAGGCTCATGGTGAACCTCAGTGGCAGAGCGTTTGACTAACACCCACAGGGCCTGGGCTAGACTCTTAGCATCAGAAAAATAAAACAAAACCAAAGTCAATAACAAGAGAATAAAAAAGTCACAGAAGAAGGAAGAGGAGGAAAGAGATGAGGAAGAAGAAGAGGGGGAGAAGGTGCCCTTAGTAATCTCACCACCGTTCTCTTTAAACTCCCCTACTACCTCTCAACATAGCTATTCTGGGGCCATGCTTCTAACATGTGAATCTTTGTGGATAAAACCTACACAGCAAACTTTAGCATTCTCCAAGTTTGTCTTTAACAACAAGTAGGAATGTGCCAGGTACAAAGAGAAGGAAAGAGAGTCAGGGTGTAGTTCGGTGGTAGAGCATTTTTCTGGTACATGTAAGGTCCTGGATTCTGTCCAGATCACTGCCAATAGCAACTGAAACAAAAAGAAATCAAGGAGGAGAGAGAAGAGAAGGAAAAGGAGGAGGACAGACCAAGTAGAGGAGAGAGAGGGAGAAAAAGAGGGAAAGAGAGAGGGAGGGGGAGGAGGAAAGGGAAAGGGGAGAGGGAGAGGGAGAAAGAGAGGTGAGGGAGAGGTAGAGGGAGAGGTAGAGGGAGAGGGGGAGGGAGAGGTAGAGGGAGAGAGAGAGGGGGAGGGGGAGGGGGAGGGAGAGGGAGAGGGGGGGAGAGGGGGAGGGGGAGGGAGAGGGGGGAGAGAGAGAGGGGGAGGGGGAGGGGGAGGGAGAGGGAGAGGGGGGGAGAGGGAGAGGGAGAGGGAGAAGGAAGTGCTGTGCAGACTATTTGGGACAGTGTGCACAAAGGGCAGAAAATGCTCTATCATTCATTGGGGTATCAATGACACAAAAGCAGAGACAGTGCAGACAGTAATATATGGTGGCATTACATGTAGTTGGTTAAGTTCCTACCTTACTACCTTTCCTGAGGTCAAGCCTGGGGTTTGGTTGGCTCCCTTCTTCTTGTGCACTAATAAGCATGAGTCCTCTGCTCTATCAGTGTGTCAGTGGTGTATGAAAACTCAGAGAACACATCTTGCTCATCTGGGTTCCATGTACTGCATTAGCAAATTGCCGAGAGCAATGATGGATAGGAAGGGAGCCCTTGACACCCACAGAGAGCAAGCGGGAGATGGCAATTTAAGATAAGCTCTTTTCAGGGACCTGGAGGTTTCTGTTTTGTTTTTGATAGAAAAACTGCCCTAAATCAAGAGTGTCCCCATGTGGTGTGATGTTGGAGAGGATGGAAGGAGGGTAGTATTCTGGGTGGTTGAAGCAATGGGTGTGTTCTCTAAGTCTGATCCCTCCTCCCCACCCCAACTGCCTGCCTTTCCCGAAGGCATGGTGGACCTGGCCCCTAGCATTAATCAACTCTCCATCTTCTGCTTCCTGCTCTTGTCATGGACCAACCATCTTAAAGCTGTTCACACTTGGATGAAGGATGCTCTTGGTGAAAAGCCCCCTTGCAACTCAAGAGAAGCCTGCCCAGTTTTCTAGAGCCCCGTAAAACAGCTCTTCTCTGCACATCTTCCCCAATCACCCCAAATCAAACAGGTGCCTCTTCTTTATGCCGTCTGGCATCAGAAATGTCCAGCTGGCATTTTCCATTTTGCCCTTTAGTTGTTTCTTGTGGTATTCATATCTCTGCTGTTATGTGGCCATAACATCATTCTCTTTACTGAAAAGTTTCGCATTCTCTTTCTACTCTCAGGAGGTCCAGCGCAAAAGTCTGTTCTGGGTGCCCACTCTTTCTATTACCCAGAGAGTGTTCCCTGAAAGAGAAACTGTCTGATTTCTCTTAGCTTCTTTTGTGGTGTCTAGCTCAGTGAGAGAGGCTTAAAGAACCACGTGATCCGGTGAGGAGCCAATGAGAACAGGAGGATGGGTAGGCGATTGGAAGGTCTGTTTGGCTGTATTATGGGTTGTAGGTTAGCACTGTTAGGCTCCCCCCCCATAATGTTTAGAGTACTATGCTCATAACAAGTGTTTAACAAACATGTATTGCCGCATACTTATTGTTACATTATTATTAACATTATCATTCCATACTGCCATCTCCAGCCAAAAATCTGTCACCGATTGGCATGTGTTTGATCCATTAGTTTGTCTTCCTCGGGTAAGAAAACTTTCTTCTGGAGCATGCCGATCCCTCTGAGATTACTTTGTGTTTAGTAATAATTGAATTTAAATGCTGCCCCTCCTGCCTTTGGGGCAGGGTTTCTTGTCTGGGTCCAGTTGTAGGCTCAGGACCCGCTTTCATCCATGGGAATATGATATCTATATAGGCCCCAGTGTCATGTGAAGAGACAGGTGACAGAAACAGGTGCCCACATCTTCTCTTCTTCCAGGCTGGCCACCTGTGTCTCACTTCCATCGTGGCCAGGAGTGGGACAGTAATCAAAATACCCCAGAAGGTTAGAGCCCACAACCATTTAGAGTGCCATTGTCTCTGTGACTCTCTATGGAGTCAGAGTTCAGAGCTATGGGCCCAGGTCCAGCACTAGCAGGTTACAGAGACTCAGCACAGCCGGAACCTTAAGTAGTTTCCTCTTCCCTTCTGTACAGGGATGATCATGCTTCACAGGTAGGCCTCACAGCAAGTGCAATTTGTGTCTTAGAAAGAGAAAAAGGGAAAACCCAGACACCAGCTCCAAACCCAGTAGAGTCTTGCTGTCCCAGTGGCTGCATTTGCCTTGACAATTGTTATTCTTTGTTCTCCCCTAGTAGAGCCGTTCTTTGATCCCAACACCTGCCGGGGCGCATGGCACAGAGGTAATTAATTTTTCAAGTTTCGGAGACATCGTGGCTATGGAGCGTTCCCACCTCACAGAGAGAATAGCTTCTGCTGAAAACAAGTCTTCCAGGCCTCTGCTTCCTGACTTCCAGAGAAGGGCCATGCTTGGTCATAAGATAGAGGTAAGGTGGGCACTGCCTCTCAGACTGGTTCCGGTTCACTGCCTGTTTCAGCTCTAGACACAGGGATCACATGATGGATTTGACTCAGCTGGTAAAGGATTTGGGTAAACATCCAGGGCCATTCAGAGAAGGGGATTGGCTGTGGGTCTAGGGATAAGCAGGAGACCACACCTCTATTTCTTGTATTTAGTATACATCCTGGACAGTAAGGCCAATGGCAAAGACCATTTGGGGTCAGGGAAGATTCAAAGCATTCCAGAAATAGGAAGGGAACTCTATTCCTTTTTAGATGGGCCAGGCTGATACTGGAAGCAGGTATGGTGAGGGAGGCTTACCTTCCATGACCTATCAGGAGGCATATGAAAAGGCACAAAATCCTATAGCCTCCATCATCCTCTGAGACAGCACTAAATCTCCTAGGGGATTTTGCCTAGAAAAAGTGTTTCTGAGCTATGGTCTTCCTGTGGGGAGCTCACCATTATATTAGCCTGCAGCAGAACAGGGCTTGTACTTCATGTCCTGGGAAACCTTCTAACCTCTCAGGGTTTCTGTTTGTTCAGCAGTGAACTGAGGTATGTTAGCAGGCCTAGCCACCTTCGGTGTCTTTTTCCTGGTGGTTGCTTTGCTTATGATATTGTCCCTGAAGTCTTGGTGTCCACAGTGGGCAAGGCCAACCCTGGTCCCAGGGAAGCTAGGGACATTGGCATGATGTTTCTGCTCTACACTTTCTGTACTGTCAGTGATCATGAGAAGATGACCAAAACCCTGTTGTGGTGGTCAGGACTTGGTCTGGTGGGCCATGGGTTGGGAGCATGGATGTGTATTGAGAGTCTGGAATATGCAAAAAGAAAAATCACATTCGTCTCCCAAGCTTGGTCTGTGTGCCCAGTGTTGACTTACAGTTCCACCAATAAGTGACCAGCCATTTTATCTCTTCACCTAGGGATAAGAAGGCCTGGGTCCTCTAGATCTGACCTTTGCTTTTCTCAAAGGCTTCGCTGTTCATCATGGTGGCCGTAAAACCCCATAAGTGATATGCAATAGGACTTGATTTCAGAAGTCTGTTCAGAGAGCAGGTAGTGGTACATGTGGCTGTGTGAAGAGAAGAAAAGGAGGGAGAGATGTTGAATTTAAATCCCAATTTAAAAATAATCAGCAAGAAGTCTGCTCTGTACCAGTGGAAGGGGAAGCCCTGGGTCCTGCTAAGACTGAACCCCCAGTGAACTAGACTGTTGGGGGGAGGGCGGCAATGGGGGGAGGGCTGGGAGGGGAACACCCATAAGGAAGGGGAGGGGAGAGGGGGATGTTTGCCTGGAAACCAAAGAATTATTATTAAGTATTAAATAAATTAAAAAAAAAGAAGTCTGCTCTGTGAAGGAGCCAAGTATTGGGGATGTAAAATGAAGGGGACACCTGCAATGGTTCTTGAAAATTCCTGGGGGAGTGGAGACTGTGTATTTGCTCTATCTCAATGCTCCAAACAAACTATTATTATACGGCTCATTATCGGGACCAGGGGCCAGTAGAAAGATGCAGCTTTCTGAACGAATCATTATGATCATGGCCCTTCTGCCTTTTGAGTTTTCGCAAAGATGGACAAACCTTGTGAACTGATTTGGTGGGCCTAGGGAAGAAACCTACATCTTCTTCATTGAATGTCTATTGGGTTCTCTTTCATTTGGGCTCAGGAAGGGCAGCCTCCTGTACCCCTTTATGCTGCTGTTCCTCCAGTTTCTCTCAGTACTTACGCTAGCTTTCTTCTTTGACTATGGCGATGGCAGCGGATTCTGGTGCCCTGAAGAGGATCTTAAGGGATGGCTAAAAAAGAGACAGATGTTATAAGCCAACCACAGCCTTTAAATGTCTAATGTGCTTTGTCAAAAAGTGAATAAACACTGGACGTGGAGTAAGCTCTAGTGCCTACCCCACACAGGCAGGACATAAAGCACCAGAGAAGACAACCACACTTATTCATGTCCCTCTGAAGATAGAAGAGCTGTTTTGCTAAGCAGATGACACATCAGATGCCTCAGACACCCCTGAGGTACTCACAGATGTGCACCTTGCAGCAGACAAGCCTCTTGTTTTAGGCACTCATGCAGGTGCATCTTGTAGCAGATGCAGCCCTTACATGAGACACCCATGCAGGTGCATCTTGCAGGAGATGTAGCCTTGCCTGAGGCATTCCTGGAGGTACATCAGGCAGCACATGCAGCTGTGGCCTGAGGAACTCATGAAGGTGCATCTTGTATCAGATGCAGCTATGGCCTGAGGTACTCACGCAGGTGTATCTTACAGCAGATACAGCCATTACCTGCCTGGTTTGTTCCCTGGAGAGGCTTCCGTTTGTCACTTTTCTTCCCTGGTTTTAGGGGCAGCATCCCCAAAGACCTCTTATCATCCATGTCTCCACAGAGCTCATATGCCCCCTAAAATACCAGGATACTTCCCACTAAGAGACTATATGACACTGGTTTTCAAACTAAGAGACAAATGCTGGGAAACTCCATCTCTCCTGAGGAGCAAGATGACCTCTGCCTCTACTGACCATGTTCAAAAGAAGAATCATCTCATCCCAGCTCTTCAGCTCTTCTCTCTTCCCCCAGGTCTGTGTGATGTCTATGTGTGGCAGGGGCCACATTCTCACTTCCTTTCTTGTTCCCTGCCTGTGATTCAGGCACCTGGCTGTACCACCCAGCCTCAGCCATAAGACTAGATTCGTGGAAGGCTTCAGCCAGATTAATCATCCCAAGGCGCTGCTTTGATGATATCCCTTTTATAGACACATAAAAAGAAGCATTTAGGCAGTCAGTCATGCTAAATCTTAACCATCTTTACAGATTTTTTAGTGCAGCACATCAAAATTGTCACTAGCCCTGAAGGTCCACATTTATGGTGTCTATGAAGTCACTTCTAGTCAGGAGGTGGCGGCCATTGCCCACTTGGCATATCTATGCTTGGCCTGGATATATAGTATGCCTTTTCCTGGACCTACTGGTGTGCCTTGCAAAGCACACCATGGCTTCCTTGTCCTAAGACCTTGAAGGATTTTGCTTGTAATGGTATATTCAGTACTTTATATGTGACTCCTTGTTAATGAGCAGTAACATCATGGTATATGTGTCTACTCATGTGTATAACATGTGCTTTGTCAACTGGTCTGCATGCTTTTGAACACAGATTCAACTCGAAACTCTCTCTGACCCCTAAGGTGTGCATGGTGATTGTAGATTACTGGGGAAGTCTGTCTAATCAGTGAAAATTCGCTCCCCTGGCCTGTGTATGCTGCCTGTGTTAGGCTGAGCTCACATGGATTCACACCGGCACTGGCCCTAACTTGACAATGTGCTGTCTTTGTTCCTTCCCTGATGAAAGCATTCCATTTGTGGTAGGATGTGAATGGAATAAGCCTTCTGCCTCTCACCTTCAGAGCTCAGAGGAAGAAGGCTGCTTCCCTTCTCCACGTTATGGGAGGAACAAATGTAGCCATTAATTTTGGCAGAGATTTGTAGCTCTTTTTCATTGTCACAGGAGCGAGATGCTGACTACAAGAAGTGCAGCCTTTCCAAGTGTGCACTTAGCCCAGGGGCATCCGTGTCAAGGGCAGGACAGGGCAGGTTTGAACCTTCTTGCCTTGCAGGAATAGTAGAGGAGGCTGATTCTCTGGGCTCATGTGCTACAGCCTTAGCCTGTGCAGTGAGCTGGCACTGCTATGCCATTAAATAATTAACTAGAACTTCGTAGAGTAAAACAGGCATTGGTCTGGGTAAGAGTCAAGATAAATTGGCTTTGCTTAAGCTGTGAATTGTGTTTACAAGAGGTGATGAGAAGGGAGAGAATGTGGGTTGGAGGTAAGCTGAGAGGCAGTTTCTCAGGAGATGACAGATGCTCCTCTTCTCAGGGAGTTGGGTCTGTTCAAATAGACAGTGCAGTGGGTGAGAGAGTAGCTGTCCCATGTCCAGGGCTCTGGTCACTTTCCATAGGCTCTGAAAGCACCTGAGCCAGGGACATGGGGATCCAGATTTTTGCTGATGGATGGCATGTGACTGGCTGCCTCTGATGGACTGACCTAGTTCTGCAAGAGAAGAGACAGCAGCATCAGCAGGCTGCTTTTTTTTTTCTTCTGATGCTGTGGTTGAAAAAACTCTGAGTCATTACACACCTGCTTTTTGGGCTTTGCAGAAGATACTTGGTGCTTACTGCAAGGGTATGTCTGGGCCACGTACGTTCACAGTTGCCTGTGATGTTGCCAAATACACAAGGTGATGAGGGGTGAGGGGAGACTCAGGGTCGAAACCTTCTTCACTATACATAGCTGTCATTTGCTGCAACCCTGCCTCCCCCCATCCCATGTCTTGGTCTATAAGTATTGAAACTGTCCTTTGCTCCGGGTTTCTTGCCCCGGTTACAGTATCCATAGACTTTGCCACCAGATAACCTGACACATTGACCACAATATAGGTGGAGCTCTCTGGAGTTGTATGGTGGTGATGAACCTTGATAGTAGACACACAAGCATTTGTTTTGAGTGGAAAATGATGGTGGAGAAGATGGTCAGAGGACAGAGATGGTATTAAGAGCTGGAGGTTCGCCATAGGAAGTGAACCTCCAACAGGGTATTAGCCCGTTCTGTTCTGTCCTGAATTGAGTTGGAGACTCCTTGGGGTTACTCTGGCATTCTGGGTGTAACTATTCTCAGTGTTCAGACCTCTTCCACCAAAGAGGGCTTTCTGTCCAGAGTGTTTCCCATTGTGTGTGGTTGCTACCCATGACTTCTGGGTGTAGGCTCAATGTCTGTGAGGAGATGACTCAAAAGTCCACATGTGGCTACTACTAGAAAAGAGAGGCCCAGCAATACTGCAGGTGACTGAAAACTTGAATGAAAGAGAACATTTCTCTGATGGAAACTGTCACACTTGTGAAATGTGGCAATGGGTCATGTGCAGGCATGTGCGTGGGTGCGTGCGTGTGTGTGGTGTAAGAAGTCTGGGAGGGCTATCCACAGGGCAGTGTGGAAAGGGAAAGGTAAATGCAGTCAGTCATATAAATCTTCAGTGGATTAGAGTTGAATTCAAATCCAGACCCAGGAAGGGAATGCTAACTCCAGGCTGGCCCAGCTGATCTGCATCTGACTGTAGCTGCACATTGGGTCTGGGCCTGGAAAGGCTCCTTTGTGGTGCATGATGCTATCTCTAGCTGGAGGGATGCTCTGTACCATGCTCCTGTTTGCAGCGTCCCCTATTCATTTTTCTCTGATGCTTTTCCATAGGACTTCTTGTTCATGTGACTTTTTCATGTCATGATGAAAATGTTTGAATGATTCATAGGGGCGGGCTTAGGGTGTATATATGGGACTTGACAGAAATGTTCATTGCATCTCTTACACTGCCTAATGTCTAGGAGATGTAACAAAATATACAGTTTTAAGAAAGCTTAACTAATATTAGACTAATAAAGGATTGCACACAAAGCATTTGTATAACAATGTATAGAAATCCATAAAACCTCTTAAGTGAGAAAGCTGAGCTGTCTTTCGCCAGCACAGCCTTTTGTATATATGTTAGTGTCTAACCTCAGACATAGCAATCATTTGTTCACATTTCAGGCGGATACCTGAGACTAGAAACTTGTTCACACGAAAAGGTGTTAAAAGTTTTAAAACCATTTTTACAGCCATTCCGAATTTTACAACAGCTGAAATTATATTTAAAGTCTCAAATAGTCCTTCCTTTTCTTCCACCTATAAAAGTAATGTTTGGATACCTTGCAGTCATACCAATCGACTTCTTACTATACTTTCTCACAGCAGATACTTAGAAAAACCGGGGGTCTGTGTACTGCTAGGGAGATTGACAAGCTTTAATGATCAGTGACATGACCCCTGGGTGGAGATGGACAGCCAGTCCCAGGTGTGTCACACAGATCTCCTGATCTCAGTCTGTAGCCAACATCAGCAAGTCCTGGCCTAGCCCTCAGGAAGCCTGGGAGCTCCTTGGTCATACTCCCAGTATCACGCTGCTGGACTTGAGCCACCCTGAGAAACCATAGGGGGAAGCTCAGAGCTGCTGGCCTAACATGGTCATCTGTCCTCGGGACTGACTGTCAGCTGTCCTGGACCACTGACCTGTCCCACCACCCTGTGAGAAGCTGGTTAGCATATTGTGCATGGTGGCAGTTCTCCACCCTCCCTGTGCCATCACCCCGCTAGCACTTCCTCCATCTGCTGCATGTGAAGCAGACGAGAGCTTTGCTCCTCATTGGCTGAAGAAGCAGAGCTCTTTCCACAGACCACTAATTTCCTTTCTCTTATATTTCAAATGCACTGTCCCTTTCTTTTTTCTTTCTTCCATTTTTTAGCAGTATTTTAAAATTTATTCTTTGAAAATTTCATGTAAGTCTCTAATTGTTTTGACCATATCCATTCCCACTGCCTCCCTCCAGCGCCCCCTGTAACTCCCAAACACATCTCCCCCAAATTCATGCCTTTTTCCTCTTTAAATAATTAATAACCCATGAAATCCAATGAGTGCTACTCATAATCACATGGGGGCAATCATCAGTTGTCCACTGGGGCATGGGCAACTTCTGTGTGGCTACCCACCCCTCCTTAAAGCGATCTCCTTCTCTCAGCAGCCAGCCGTCAATTGACAATAGCTCCCAATTTAAGGGTAGAGACTTAGGAGCCCCTCCCCAATCCCTGCTGGTTGATGTTAGGCAGGTCTTGGGAAGTAGCCACAGCTGCTGAGTTCATGTGTGCAATGATCGTGTTGTGGACAGCATGGACATCATGTCATGTCATGGACATGCCAGGACAGCACTTCATAGATCTTTTCTCTGTCCCTCTGCCCTTACATTCCATCTGCCTTATCTCCTGCAATGTTCCTTTAGTTTTGGTGTGGGGACATCAATACAAGCGACTTGTCTGTACTTGAACCCTCAGTCACTTATTCTCAGCCCTCTGAGAGTTATGGATCTCGGCATTAACCATTTCCAACTACAGAAGGAAGCTTCTGTGATGGAGGGTGAGAGCAACACATATCTATGGGTATAAAAATAATATCTGGAAGGCAGTTTGATAATATGACCATTTAGAAGACAACACCAGTATTATTTCCTAGGGCCTGTGAACTACCCAGACATGGGTTTTTGAATAGGCTTATAATACTAGGCACAAAATCCCTCCTGTAAACAGACCTCCAGAGAATGCTGCTGGTTTTTTTTTTTCTTTTTTTTTTTGGAGGAGCTGGGGACCGAACCCAGGGCCTTGTGTTTGCTAGGCAAGCGCTCTACCACTGAGCTAAGTCCCCAACCCACTGGTTTTATCCCATAGCTGTTTTGCCATGATTGTACCAGTGGGTACATCTTGCCTGGCAGATTGTTATGGTAGCATACAAGAGCCTGCACCCAATAGGGTCACTGATGGCACCCCCTGCTTGTCCTGTAGCTAACTGTGTACTACCTTCTAACTATGTAAAAAACTGGCCATCATATAGAGAGTTTCCCAGTCAGTTCGAGATGAACTTCTCCATGATCTGCCGAAGTGTGCCATTTCCTCAGCATTAGGGCTTTGCCGTGGGCAACCAAGAGCAGTGGCAGTAGCCTGTGTTGTCGTGAGAGCTCGCAGGGTCTCCCTGCCCAACTGTCTCATAGGGAAGTGTCCCATGCCTGGCACTGATATTTTCATTTAGAAAGTCATGTCTTCTTGGAACAGCATTGTCCATCCATGAAAGATTCCTCAGTTCCAACTCCTTTTCTGAATTGTATTTTAAATGAACTTTCCAATAAGTGGGTTTCCATAAAGCTTCTTCCTACCCCCTTAGTCTTGGTTAACCTAACCTGTTATCCTTCTACTTCCTTCTCCCCGAGCTCGCTTAAGCCTCCTGCATAAACCTTTAACTCCCATCATTCCCATTTATTCTTTTATGTTGGATGTGTTCTAGTCTTCCCTTTGAATAGTATTCTCTCTTTGGCTGCAAAACCAAAGGCTTTTTGCCTACCCTTTTCACACACCCTTCATTTTTTATTATGCCTTCCTCTGCTCCCTCATTTCCCTTTCCTCTTACTTCCTGTTCATGCTTGAAGCTTTCTGCCCGAGGAATCCACCTTTTAATTCTCATTTCATCTGGATTTTACTACCTTGCCTTTAGTCCATCTATCATGTCCCTTCTATTTCTATCCGTAAGTGCGTACACTGCGCATGTGTGGTTGGCAGAGATGAAGAAAAGGACAGTCTCTTTTTTGGTGGGTTTTTACTCTCCTTGAGTAGATTATCTCCCACACTTCTCTCCATCGCTACCCCAACGCTGTGCCTGCGACTCTCTTCACTCTGAGACCTCTGCTGTCCTCTTTTCCTACCCCATTCTGATGTTTTCTTCTCTGACTGGCCAGGCTGAACATGGGTTCCTGGGATTCTCCTATTCCTCCCTGCCCACTCAGCCTTCAGCTTCATACCATCTGGATCCTGCATCATCACACAGCCGAAATGGCTTTCTCAAAGGTCACCAGAGACATAATCACCAGCCTGATGGCATTTCCTTGGTCTCCTCTCTGCGTGAGCAGTCCTTGACGATTGCCTTTCATGTCTTGATTCTCCGCCCTGTCTCAGCAGTCTATTCCCCTGGCTCCTTCCGTAGTCATGGGGGTGGGGGGAGCTCCTTTTACCTCTGCTGGAAGCAGAGGCATGGAAAACAAAGACCTTTGCAGCAGGACAGACAGTGGAGCGCAGTGGGAGAGGCATGGGACCTATTCCCTGCTCCTGTTCAGGGAAAAACCTATGCAGTCATCCCTAACATTCTGAGTTCCTGTTTGGATTTTATTCCTCGCCATTTGAGGGTGGTGAGCCTCCAAAGCTGGTAGAAATATATGCTATGTCTGTTTAAGAAGCAGCAGGGAAACAGGTTAGTGACCAGAGCCTGTTTTCTGGATCAGTAACTTGGATCAAATGCAAATCTCCAGAAACAGCTCACAGCCCTGCTGCCCATCAGCCTCCCAGGCAGAGAAGCTGAACTAATCTGTCTGGCACCCAGGCTGGTGATGTCCTCTCTGGAAGGTGTGTGTGTTGGCATCTTCTCTCTCTGCAGCTAACTGAGGGTCACTGCAGGACTAAGCAGACAAGCTGTCTTCTGCTAGCTGCTCTCCCTATCAATGGTTGGTGCCTTTACTACTCAGCATACGAAGTCCAAAAATGAGAGCAGACTAAGTCTTGTCTCATGCTTACCCTAAAGCAGGGCCTGGGTACCATTTGTGTAGTGGACATACTACTGAGTAACCAAGCTGGTACAGGTATAAAATGCCACTTCTCCGTGGGTGCATTACCAAGATAGCTCCTGGAGCTTTAGGACCCTCTGCTAGATCTCCCCAAGGGTTCCCTGAAAGAAGGGACAGGAAAGTGGAGAATGGCCCCTGGAGTATTAATGAGCCCCACTATGAGGTCTCTGCAAGGAGCAGACTAGGGATCAGTGCCGGACGCCCTTTTCAACAGTAAGGCTTGATGAGCATCCTGTGGCTGGGCACATGGGAGAAGAAGGGAAGCAGGGGCATGGAACTGACTTCTCCAATGTCCCTTCATCTGGCTGCTCATCTGTGGACTGCGGAGCAAAGTGGTAAACAGAACAAAGTGTTACGGGTCCCAAGAAGAAAGGCAGCACAGTAGCATCCCGTGGTGTTGAGACTGTTATGGACAGGGACCATTAGTGCAAACACCAGCATGGAGCTTGTCCCAGGCATGTGCACCGGGGGAGGCAATCCTAGGAACTGGACCCTCATGTGTGTGATGAGATACCAAGTCCAGGTAGATAGTGTGAGAAATAAATTATTAGACATCCTAGCAGCATCAAATGTAGCACAGGGACCCTTTTCACCTTAGGTCACAGAAATGAGAGGGCATAGAGAAGAAAATCTGACTTCTTACTTTGTGAAAGTGGCATGCCCAAGTTCCCACTGCCAATAGTTAAAGTCTCTTAGCCTTGGTTCTGGAACTCCCTCCACCAACCAGAGGTAGTCAGGTGAATTAGCAGGTCGTACTGGTAATAGTAGGGGTGGCACTTGTTTAGCTCATCAGACCTGCAGATTCCATAAGACCACAGGCCCACCATCAGTGTGCTCAGTCCAGGTGCACACAATCACAGCATGGAATTCAATGGAAGGCATTACTAGGCCTTGGGCTGCCATGGGTTACTAAGGCCTTGGTGGTGCCTGCCAGCTGGAATTCGAGTCTACACATGGAGAAGATAGGAAGACGTGGTCGTGTAGCACAGTACAGATAGCCTGGGACTCCAGAAAGGTTCAGGGCAAATCAGAGACCCCTTTATATGCACAGGGTCTCAGAAGAGATTTCAGCTAGAAAAGAAAACTTCTATCTTCTCACTGATGAACTGTAACTGTCACCAAAGCCCACTATGTGTCTTCATTGCTTCCCTGGACATACAGCCCTATCATAAATTACTGCATATTCCATTCAGTAAGAGCTTGAACATCAGTAAAGTCTTTGGCTCTCCCCTGGAGTCCCTAGGATGGCCTCAAATAGAGATCCAACTGCCTCAACTTCCTGGGTGCTGAAATCAAAGGTATATACCACCACCTGCTGCTGTTTATTTTATATATCGAATTAAAATTTAGTGTATCACCGGCTTTTATCCCCCACATATTAGTCCCCTGCTTTCTATAGCCGTTTTCATAGTCATCTCAAGACAACAAAGACCAGTAAAAGATGACCTAGAGTTCATGCTGTTTTTTTCTTCTGTCCACTAGAGAGTTGCAGTTCTTGGGTGTGTTCTACTGGATGACGGGACAGTCAAAAGAAATCCCTCCAGTTATTCTTATCTAGATACCTCGGCTTGATGCTTTACTGCAATAAGTCAATCAAGAGACAAGGGGAACAATTCAGAGTAATAATTGTTGTTGTTGCTGTTGTCATACTGCAAATTGAATCTAGGGCTTCTCACATGATAGACAAGCACTCTACCACTGAGCCGCATCCTCAGCCCAATACTCAGAATTCCCAAGCCAATCCTTGTCGCTTTCGAGGGCTGTGCTTGAAGAAAGAAGTCAAATTATGTTTCCCAGTCAGAGTTATGGATCCTCCTCCCAGATCCTGTACAGGGGACCTTCATAGGTCTCTGGCTTCTACAGAATTCATTCTGAGAGCCTTCAGAGTACACCCTAGTGATCATCTGGGGAGAGAAGGCCTTACAACCTTCAGGCTGGAGAGTGGAGGCCTACTGCTATTCAGTGAGTAGCAGGGAGATGAACTCTGTGCAGTTAGCAACATTTTAAAAGGCTGCTTAAAGCCTACCGAAAGATGCAATATTTGTCCAATAATATATTTGAGATCAGGAAGGGATTCATGATGTTTATCCAGGGGAATAAAATGTTAATAATCTTTTTGTGAGTTGAGATTTTGACTTTCTTTTGCTACTGTTGACATGGTGCACTGCCTTATTAAGTGTGAGGTGTGTGTACACACACATGTATCAGTTTCCTTGTCAAAGTGTTCCTCCACCTAGAGAGGGAACATCGGCAGCTGTTCCAGACTCCTCTGCCTGGGACTTCATTATGGCCTGTTTCAGAGCTGTGTCAATGTTGCTCTTCCACAAATGCCTGCTGTCTCACTTTCTAACTGCTGCCACTGGGCAGTAACATTTGGAAGCCTGGTCGTGCAATGGCACACGTAGAAACAGTGTTGGGATGGCTGCTTGGCTGCTCTTTATCCTCAGACTGGCCCTCCTAAAATGTCCCTTGTTCTGAGGAACCTACAATTTCCCCATCAAATTTTGGAGAATTATCAGAACTGTTCTCTTGAGAGACACTGAATCATTTACTACTCTCTTTTGCCATCTCTGAGAGGTGATGGAATTGGTTATGAGTGAGCACATGTACCTTTGGTTGGGTAGACCTGGCTTGGACACACCTGTCAAGTCTATAAAGCAGGGCCAGTTGCTAGACTCCCGTGATCCTTACTTATCTGTGGGACAGGGAGCACAACAGTACCCCTTAGGACAACTGGTATGCCCACCCAGTGAAGTGAAATGTGTGGGGCTCCTGAACTAGAGACCACTACACTGCCAGAGCCTGATGACTGTTTAATATAAAAATACTTTGTGGACTTGAAACATACACTTCCTTCGTGCATCCCACTATGTTTACAACAGAAACAGAAATTGAAATATGCTTAGATTTACCACCAGGGCTCCAATGGAGTGTTGACTGCTGCATGGTGCTCATGGCTGGTGGATATACTGGCTTCTCAAACTCCAGCTTCAGAACCTGCAGACTGGGAGTTTGTGGCCCAGAAACACACCAACGAGGCAGCCTAGATAGCTTTTCTAGGTCTGCAGAAATAAGACTTCCCAATCAGTGGGCTGGGCATGCTTAGTAGCATTCCTGGAACAAGAGACACAAGTAGGCTCGCTGTACATAATTGCAAAGCTGACTTAAGGGCTCCCACAGGCTTGCAGATATTGTATAGTTCCCTATGAAAGTATTGTATCAACCCCCTTTTTATGCACGGAGGTAATATTATGTGGAAAAAATTGAGCATCACAAGCTGTGAATTAAGAAGTGATACAGAGGAGTTGAATTTGAATGTGAAGAGGTTTTTAAGAATATCTTAATTTACTTCACTGATTTTCCCTTTTACATATGTAAAAGCATATCTATAATAAAAAAGCATTGGCAAAAATAAGCCTCAACAGCTCTTTGAATGAATATCAAATAAAAAGTATGTCCTAAGAATGCATGGTACTTCAGTTTAATTGGCAGTCTTTTTTTCTTAATATGTCTTATGCATAATAATAAATACAATAGTTTTATAAGTGTCTTAGCTTTAGTGAGTCACAGCATGTGAGACACAGTAGGTAAGACACAAGCACCTTTGGTTCCTGTAAGTATACCTCACGTGACATAGCCATCTGGCTGTGTTTTCTCCCATCCGAATGATTTCAGGTTGTTATATCAGATTTTCTTTGTGACAGTTGATTTCTTTCTCTTTTCTTTTTTTTTTCTTTTTGTCAACTTGGTGAAGTGTGGAGCTGTCGTTTGGTAAATACTAGTCTAGATGTTACCATGGTGGTATTTTGTAGATATGATTATCATTGGCAGTCAGATGACTAGACACATCAGAATAGATTATCGTCCATGCTGAGAATCCATCCAACTAATTGAGGGCCTTGACATTAAAAGTGAAGTTTCCCAAGGAGGAAGGAAGTCAACTTTACCTGAATTACCTGTTCCAAAGTCTTTGGCATTTCCCGCTTCTGTAATCACTTGAATCAGTTCCGTATGCAATCCGCGTCTCTGGAGGACCCTAATGTAAGCATTGAAGATTTGCTAGATGGTTATTGCATGGAAAGAGCACAGAAGCACAAAGGCTGAGAATACTAGCTTTGCACAGTCACATGCTGAGGTAATGCCCTTTGCAACATACTCTATTCCGACCCCAGCTTTGTTAGAGAGGGGTGAACGTTTTTTCAAAAACTGCTTATTAAAATTTTTTCATATAATATATTTTGATTATATTCTCTCCCCTCTCCCAACTCCTCCCAGATCTTCCCTACCGTCCTTACCACCAAATTTAGAATCTTTCTCTGTCTTGCTCATCCTTGTTTACTGCTGCTCTATTCATAACAGCCAGAAATTTGAAACAGCCTAGATGTCTATCAACTGAAGAATGGGTAATGAAAATGTGGCACATTTGCACAATGGAATATTATTCAGCTGCTAAGAAAAATAAAATCATGAAATTATTAGGGTGCTGGAAACAATCATACTCAGTGAAGTAACCCAGACTCAAAACACGAATATTGCATGAATTCTCTTTTATGTGCATGTGAACCTTTAAGCTTTAGATAGGTGTGTTTCACTTCAAATAACTACACAGGTTAGGTAGCTAGTAAGGCACCAGAGGAGAGAAGGAGACCTTCCAAGGATGGCAGACACTTAACATATGCCTATCTGTGAGCCTCACATTTTCAGTAGCCTCATATGACTAATTTTGGCTGACTCATACAGGAATTTATATTTGTCTCAAGTAATTACCACTTCACTAAATTTCGTCAATTTTTGTGTGCTATTTAGCACTCAATGGGGTGTCTTCTGATGCCCCACCATCAGAGAAGGACCTTTCAGCTGCAATTATAGAACCTGGATGGATGGAGGCGTTGCCCTTGCAGGTGCCAGTGTGGTGACACCAATTATGTCCTCATTGTAGGCATGAAACAGTCATCTCCAGTTCTCTCTTCGAAGCTCAGCCTCTCCAGATTCAATTGCTCAGGGCTTGAGCTGCACGTGGGCAGAAGTGAATGAATTGTATTAATAGTTTCCTTGGCATAATCCATCATCCCCTCAACAATGCGTTTCTGGCAGTTAATTAGAATCCACACAGTGGAATAACGAACATCGTGTTTAGAATTACAATCCATTGCTAAACAACAGACCAGACAGCTCATTCTCTCCCATCACCCTGGATGTCTTAAGTGTCTGGCTTCTGAATCCCATTTAGTACTCTTTAGCCAGTAATTCTGCCGAATGGTTTCAGATAGCTTAATAACATCTGTGTGGTGGAATCTCTCTATCTGTGCATGGGTGGGAGATAGAAGAGAAGAGAGTTGGAGCTGGAGAGATGGCTTAGCAGTGGGGAGCACTTGCTGTTCTTCTGGAGGACTGCACATAGATTTTCAGGGTTCAAGTCATGTGACCTACAACTGCCTGTTACTTCAGTTCCAGGGTGGGATCTGACCCTCTCTTCTGGCCTCTGTATGTGCATATACACATACACAGACAAACATTCACACATACTCATAAATAAATATTAAAGTAGATCTTAAAAGAGGAGGGAGCAGAACTCAGCATTTGGAGAAGGGAATTCACTACTGCCCAAAGCAACAAGAGGTGCTCTCTGCCTGGGGAATCAATTCTAAGCTCTTCTGTGGCTGTGACAGAGGGAGGATCGCTCACAAAATTTGAGTTAACATGGGCCTCAGAAGCAAAGGTCTCATCCTCTCCCCACTCAGTGTTTATGTGGGTAGGGGCATTAACTCCTACCTTCCAGCATGCCATGATTCTTGTGTTCTGGGATATTACATCAGTTAAGCACAGGCAACTCTCTTGGAGGCTCAACTGCTGTCAGTGAGTCCTTCACTGTCTTTAGGAGATCTCTAGTTTCTTGGCCCCTCTAAACTGTAGATGATTGGCAAATTCAAAATCTCTCAGTCTGGTTGCCCCTGAAGTTGGGTTCCAGCCCCATGTCTCAACTGTGGATAGAAGTAGCAACCTGTGACAAGTGCCCTTGACTTTGATAGAGTGGTCCTTGGTTTTCACTCTTCTGTTTTCATTATGTGAGTATTTTTTCCACTCCAGGGACTGAGGGGAACATGTGTGTAGGGGAGGGGTTTCTGGGATGCTGGCTCTGAGAGAATTGGGGTTGCCCAGCTTCTTGGTACCTGTGTCTCTATAAAGAAGACATGCTGTTACTGTCTGTATGTGTTCTCCATACTTGGAAACTTATTCTTCAATGTAGCCGAATTGGGAGGATCCCAGGTCACAGGAGCTCGTCCTAAGTAGAGTTATCATGTGTTTGTTCTATTCTCTCTCTCTCTCTCTCTCTCTCTCTCTCTCTCTCTCTCTCTCTCTCTCTCTCTCTCTGAATATGTTACCCATATCCAAACCAGGATGCAGTCAGCAGACTGTCTCTAGTTGCAGTTGTGGGTGGCCCAGTTTCACAAACCATGAACCAAAATAACTTTCTGCTCAGTATACGTTACCCGGGCTGTTTTGTAATATAAATGGATTTAATAAAGAATGGACAGAGGCACAGTAGTATTTCTGTTGGTAGCATGCTTTTAGTTTTTCCTCTGTTCCCACAAGACAATTTCCATGGAATCCCCAAGAGAAAAGCTCAGGTGTTACTAAACATGAGAAGAAGCCAGGGTGCTTAGTCTAGTATCCCTGTCTACAAAATGGGCAAGGATCCACGTATTTCTCACATTGTACAATAAATACTATAACTATGAATGTTCCACGTCAATCATGAAAGATGCTCCTGTTTTAAACAAAGAAAGGACTCAGTCAATATGTATTCTCGCCCGGCTCTTTCTTCTCTTTTTCTGAGAGAGAGAGAGAGAGAGAGAGAGAGAGAGAGAGAGAGAGAGAGAGAGAGAGAGAGATCCAGAAGAGGAGGGAGGGAGGGAGGGAGGGAGAGAGGGAGTGAGGCTTGCCTCATGTGGTCCTTAGCATTTGTTAATCTCAGATCCCCCAGCCCATATAAGTGACTATCTCAGAAGTTAGGTAGGATCAGATTTAAACCTCCTGTTACTTAATCAAATTCTGATTCTTTGGAGTCAGTGTGCACCAGAATGGGCAACACAGGCAAAGGACAGCCAGATTCCACTTATTCTGACCACTCAGGTCTGGGGGCTGTGTTGTGCTGGTAAAGCTTATCAGATGGTAAGGGACCAAAGGCCTGGGTTGTCATTGTTATACCTGTTTTCTGCTGCTTTAACAGAGGAGCACAGGCTTGGTTATCTCTGAACAATAGAGGTGAGTAGAGTAGGGCTCAGGACTCTAAAGAGAACAAAATCAGGAGCTCTAGGGGTTCTATCTGATGAGGGAGGGCCTTTGGGTTGTATTATCATGTGACAGGAGAAGAGAACGTGTGGGCACCGCAGATAGAACCCCTTTCTCTCAAAGCAGGCGTACCTGTCCCTCCATGGAAGTAGATTTTAGAGCCCAGTTCCAGTTCTCCTACATCTCATCTTACTTCCTTAACGGTAGCAATTCAATTTCTATCTACACAGACGTCGGAAGGGAGCTTTATGAAGGATAGCAGTAGTGTTTGCTAGTTTAGGTGGTGATAGTCTCTTCATGGGTCATTCTTAGATCAGGTATGTGGTAGAGTGCGCAGTCAGCTCTCCAGTGCAGGCTCGAGTCTGCTGTGTAGCCGAGGAAGGACAGAGACGGGCGTTTTAGGTTGCCTGGCTGGTTGGCTATCTCTGCATAATCATGCCTTCACCCTGCTCCCACTCGTTAAAGCATGGTGGAGTTGAGCATGGCCCCTTTCTCAGTTGTTTACAAGTATCCCATACCAAGTCTAGAGTCAGTCCTGGACCCGGCTGCCTTGCTGGCCCCTGATGCATCAGTTTTAGACTGCGCAAGCCCCTGAGCATCTTGGTTCTCTGCTGGGTGGCGTTTTAACCTCTTGCAGCTGCATTCTCCACCCTTGCATAGTTTCTTTATCCACAGCCCAACACGGGTTGGCATTTTATGAATGCCTTTCCAGTGTGGAGGTTGTAAATCATGAGTCACAGGTGGGCACCAAGTAGGAAAGTTCAATGCCTTTAATCTTCCCTTTACCTGATTCTTGGATATGTGGTACAGGCTTTTCTTCCATGCTGTCTGGGGTTCTAAGTCCCTGTGACAGGCAACCTGGTGCTTGCAAGGCATGAACTTTTTAGTGACTCTGGTTGCCCTACCCTACTCCTACCCAACAGTACCTTCTTGATTCTACAGGCTAGTGTTGGGTGTCAAACAGCCATGATGAATGGACAAGCTCGTCCCTACCCTGGCTCTGCCAGGCTGAAGAAAGTCACACTAAATGACTCACTAACAGTTGCAATGCTTTGTTACATCTTTATGAATAAATTGGGTGACTGCAGAGAGATCACTGTATCTCCGAAACAAATCTCCACAAGACAATAAATACAGATTCCTTTGTCGTAATCACGGCGGCGGCATCTTGATCTGCCTGCGGTGATTAAAGTATAACCAAACAGCCGCTTAATCTCATTTCAGACCATTTCCAAATTGTGTTGTGTAAAGACATCATGATGCAGAATTACTCTGTGTAGCTCGAGCTTTGCTGTGCAGATTCTGTTGAAAATGGCAGCATCTGCTGAGGAATAAGCTCAGATTTGCCCATGAAGGTTGTATGTGAACGCAAGCAATCTCCATTGCCTTGTCTTTGGATAGAGGCTGTGTTTGCTCTGACTTTTAGAGACCTTCTCCATTCTCCTAACTACTGGAAAAGATGCCCCCCTGGTGCATCTTATAGAAACATATCCCCTTCTGGGTCTACATAGTGAAGCCTGGTAGTGAACTCCTGTCAGGCAGGTTTCTGTGGTTGGCTATATAAAGATGGCTGCCCCTGGGGATACCAGGCATGTGGGAAAGCTTGTCCTGCAGGTTCATGAATTGCATCTGTGCCTGAGGGAGAAGGGAATAAGACCTCTTCTCAGCAGAGGTTTTTAGCCTTGAGTTGAGAGAGCTGCAGAAAGAAAGGCATCAAATTATGGTTCAAGTTGCTGAGAGGACAACCAGTGGCCTAGTCCAGCCAAATTGGCCAGCTGGCTCCTGTGAGCTCCGCTGTAGTAGCCGGCAGCCAAGCAGCATGATTAATCTGATTTCCCTGCAGCAATTCATTTGAGGACTTGAGAGCTCATCTGCATGGGCATTCTCTAGCCAACTCAGGAGTGAGGAGGGCCCGGATGACTCAACATTATTAGTAGGGAGCTCCCAGAAGCATCTTTTCATCTTAAGAGATCAGAATAAGAGCAAAATATGACTATGGTCTCTAGGGTGGGAGTGTTCCCTTGAGCATGGGCATGCCCACTCAGAAGGAAAAAAAGGCTGCATCATTCTATTCTGAACTCTCTGTTCCTGATGTTTGAGGCATCAACTTTGGAGATTCTAAGAGAGGGAGGAGGAAATTAAGTGGAGAATATATAGGGAATCACAACAGAGCTGCTGTGTGTCTCAGAAGAGAAGCCGTGCCTGCTGCATGAGTATGTGTGTGTGCACATCTGGATTTGGTTCTTATTGCTGGCCCAGAGAGAGCAGGAGAGCAAAGTCAAACTGTGTTGATTTTAGGATGCCTATTGTCTGTCATGTGGAAGTCCTGCTGAAGGGAAGATCTTGGAGACATGCTGGGTGTCTTACTTATGGAGCTGCTGAGCTTCCTTTCTTTTCAATTTTCATCTGCAGGACCCACTATCAGTGTGGGATTAGTCACTTGGAGAAACACCAGGGTGTGTTAGGAGGACTAGAAGTTATTCATGAGCCTGGAGTTGCTGGATTTGGGTGCAGTGAAATAGGTGCTTGGGACAACTGAGAACACTCCTGAGATGTAGCAACTTCTGGCTATATCAGCCCAAGGCTTACATTTCAAAAACCCCACAAGATTACATCTATTCTGTTTACTGGCAAGGTCTGATTTTTAACATGTATGTCTTGCAGTTGTCCTAGTCACTGAGCAGAGTAATCAAGTTTTGATTACAAAAGCAGAAATAGCAGTTAGTCTTATGAATAACCAACCATCTTGCTGGACAGCAGATTTTACAAGATTAGTCAATGTAAGACTAGTCTTCAATGTCTAGGGAAAAAAGAGAAATGGGCTGACAGGGTACAGTCTATACAAGCTATGGGATTGACTATTTGCGGTTTGGTTTCTCAAGCACTAAGTCTAAACATTAAATGTAATGTTAACCATCACACCATCTGGGAGAGAAGCTTAAGACATAGAATGTTCTAAAGGAAGGTAAAACATTGCATTCTGCAGGGAATCTTAGGCGCAGGACAATTCAAAGACTTTAGGAAGTTGCTGAAACTGATCAGATATACTAACCCCTCTCTCTCCAAACATAGGTAATCAGGATTCCTGAGAGATACTGTTAGAGCTGCTGAGAGAAGAGACAGACCAGGTGATCTGCAGGGAAGAAACAGAGACCTGCCAAGTACTAAAGAAGCAAAGACCAGTCAAGCTGCCTGAAGAAGCCACTCTTTAACCTGCTGATTTCTGCACATTGAGCAGTGAACTCCAGGATTCTAGGTTTAGTGGATGTTGAGTCATGAGCCATGCTGGAGTGGATTATGGTGATGCTGCTGTCTTTGAATCATATCTGCTTCTTTAAACAAGCTATCACTTCTTTACATACGTCTGTAAGTAACTATGACCAAAGTCATTAGTCCACCAACTTGGAGTTCAGGGGCATCCTTATTTTGGTTTGTCATTGGTTCCCTCTCCTGGGGCAGTAGACATTTGCTATCATCTCCTAGGGATAATATCACACAACAATGTCTTCATCTGAGTGCTTGGTATTATCCTGTATAGCAAACCAAGAAGCCTAAGACATGCTTTCCATCACCTATGACTCACTCAGACCTGAGGAGATGCGGCATCCTGCTAGCTAGTCAAGAGTTCAGGTCACTCTCTGGGGCTTTAGATTGGACATCAGAACGGCAAAGGGCAATCATAGGTATTGAGTCCTAGCTTGGGATCTCTTGATTGAGATCCTAGTTTGAGATCTCTTCTGCTCAGCTAATTAAACTAGAAGATCCCAAGGTAGCTTCCCTGGTATGTAGTAAGAAACAATTCCTGCACATTTTGGAGTACAAAACCTGAGCTACGCTGTGAGCACAGAGTTGGAGAAACCACATTTGTGTTGTATTTTTTCTACTGCACTCTAAACCCCATAGGCAAATCCTAAATGGATTTTCCACTTTTCCTCCTTGTTTTTCTGCTTACCAGTGGCATTGCTTTGCTGTTCTCCCTTTAACACACATTGTTTCTACATCCCAAATGTTCTACAGTCCATTAAGTATTTTCCCACCTTGTCTTACTGCTTTCGTTTGAGACACCTTATTCTTTCCCTGCTGATTGAGGCAGGTTCCTATCTCACCCTATGGTTCTGCTGTACTTTCTTTAAACTTTTTTTTGGTTCATTTAAACTGTGCAACATGGAACTGGGGCCATGGCTCCATGGTTTCTAGTGCTTCCTGCTCTTGCGGACTTTTGGGGCTTGGTTCCCAGCTTCTGGGTTCGGTGGTTCACAACCATCTGCAAGTTCAGCTCCAGGGAATCTGGTGCTCTTCTGTATTGCATGGGTATATTCACAGACATGTACATAATAAAGAAAAACAATAATGTTTTATTTAGCATTATTAAATATCTTTATATATTAAATATATTTATTTATAAATATACATTTAAAAGGCCCTGCAATCTGCTCCTATTATCCTTTTATTCTAGATCCTTTCTCAACCTCCTGCTGCCTGCAAGATGAATCCCAAGACAAATTCCTAGGCTCTGCATGGTTGCAACTGGAACTTTAACACCATTCTTCTCTCTCTGGTCTCCCAGGTTGGCAGAGAACTCTGAGTCCCATGCATCTCCTGCAGAGTGCCACAATCTCTTTTTGTGTTAGATAGTTGGCAACATGACCTCTCAGCCTACAAGTCCCCAAGCCCTTTACCCTACTGTTTAGGGTTCTTTTGGGAAGTAGCTTCCCCTGTTAACTATATTGGCTCTGAGGTCAGTAGCGTTGCTAGCCCTTAGCCCTAGTGTTCCTCAGTAACCCACTTCATAAATGGGTTACGAGACTCCACAAGCCTCACAAGGCCAAGCGGTGTGGCTCACACAGGGTCCATGAGCAGGTGAGCTTTACTGCATTCTCTTGCTTCCAAGGAAATTCCATGATGTAAGGTATGCTAGCTAATTTCATTTCAGGGGCTAAATGACACAGCACATTAAATGCACATCAAATTGCCTTTGATTGATACAGTAGTAAGAATTTACCCAAGACGTCATGCTTCCTTTTGAGTAGACCAAGGTTAATTTATGGCTCTGCCTTTTCTACAGTAGGAGCAAAGGGCGTTCTCCATCAGTGTATTGCAGTGCAGTAATATTCAGTTCTCAGGGGAATCACTGCATACTTTAGACTACTTACAGATTATTTTTAAAAAAATGTTGAAAGATGCCACAGCATCTTCTGCCTTTACCGTGTGACTGAACTCAATGTTTTTTTCCATATTGACATACATTGTTGGGCGTGAACAACCTGTCTACAGAATCAATGTGACATGTTTGCAGAGGCTGCTCTGCTCCCCAGTGACAATCTCTCCAGCCTGATACTACAGTGACCTTTCTTTCCAACACTGACAATCTTATAGCGCATGCCAGGGCCTCCCAGTTTCCAATCCTGTTATTGTGTGGCTGTTGGATGAATGGCTACCTCTACTTTGCAAGGTTGCTTTTATAACTAAGGGTCTGTCATAGGGGATAGTTGGTCTTCTTTTTAAAGAAAACTAGGGGAAAAACTTGGATTCAAATCAAAGGCAAAGTCCACTTATGTGATGCCATCTAAGCATCAAATAGAGCCCCTTTCCTATGAATCTAAGCAAAGATAAACTTGTCTGGGCATTGCCTTCTAGAAGTTCCTTTGAGCCTCAATTTGTTTCTGAACATTTATCCTGAAACTCAATTTAACGTGATGTCAGAGAGAAGAGACATGATGAATAAGGGACAGGGGTCTTTTCCTATGTTCAGAGGTGTTTGCTAGATACAGAAATGGTCCTTACAGTTATATCTGTGAGAGTGTATCTTCCTGTTTTGATACTTATAATTTCCCCACATTCCTATGGGAATAAGAAGCTCCATAGAGTGGCAAATATTATGCTTACAATCTAGTTTCTGTCCTTCATTATTTGAAGTATCTTAGAAGAAAAATAAATCTCCCTCTCTAGGCTCTGGAATAGATTCTATTGTGTTTTCCCAGAAGGTAGATATTTTGATAATAGATAGCTTTAAAGCTAATGCAACCTAGGGTGAATGAATGGTCTCACTTTTCTGATTTTCTTTACTTTTTATCAGGAATCTTGGGTGTTTAAAGGACTCAAATTCTAGTCTTGATACAATAAATTTATTAGGAAAAAAGATATATCTTGGGTCATACCAGTAGTGGTTTCAGTCCAGGACCAGTTGGCTTTTTGTTTTGGGACCTGAGGCAAGGCAGAGAATTATGGTGGGTAGCCACGATAAAACCTCTTACTTTAGGGATGAAAAGCAGAAGAGAGAAGGAGTCTAGAGTCTCAGGGTCTTCTTTAAGGGTTTAGCAGTAATGACTAAAACTCTAATTGAACTCTACCTTGTAAAGATTCCACTACCTTCCCATACTATCAGTTTAGAGACAAAGCACTTAGTAACTGGGCCATTTTATAGGGAACATTTTAAGATCTGAACTATAATACCCTGTATGGTCACTTGTCTCCATTTGTTCACATGTTCCCCCATTTTCTAGTACTTATTTGTATAGCTTAGAGGAGACCTTCAAAGACAATATTGGCAAAAAGGAGGGGTGGGCATTCAAAGTCTTAAATTAGTGCTAGTGGAGGGCCACCCTTCCTCATGATGTGTGAGTTTCCTATAATTGTCTACCACAAGCCACTTCCCTGGAGGAGCGCCAAGAGTGTAGCTGCAGCCTGGGCATTGATCTGTTAATTCATCCTCCTGTTACTCATCCCCAGATTTCTAGTTGACCTACTTTCCAGGGCTCCCTGGACAGGAGAAGAACGAAGATATCTACAGCATCTCTGACTGCAGGGAAAGAAAAAAACTCATACAAAATCTTCTGGAAAAAAATTAGGAACAATAAAACAAAACAACCCAAAACAAAGATAAAATCCTAACACTGCTTCAGAGGGACTCACTTGGACTTCAGAGGGTATCTTAGTTTCCCTTTCCTGTTGCTAAGCCAAAAGGCAACTTAGAGAAGGAAGGGTTTATTTGGTTAACAATGATAGATCATTGAAGGGAAGTGGAGGGGCACGAACTTCAGGCAAATGGTCACGTCACATCCCCGGCGACTAGCAGAGAGCAGTGAATGAATATATGTGTACTAGTGCTTAACTCATCTTCTCATTCACAGAGTCCAGAATCCCCTACTTAGGTGGTTCAACTCACAGAGGGCATGGATTCTTACTTAAATTAACATAATCAAGATGCATCCACCCACATGACCATAGGCCAACCTAATATAGACAATCACTTATTGAGTCTTCCTTCCTGGGTAATTCTAGATTGTGTCAAGTTGACAAAGCACACAGATGGCTACCCTGTCCCTGAGGCCTTTCAGAGAGATGCTGTTCTAATATCCTTAGCTGGGATCTCAGCACCGGGATCATCTTCCCTGAGTCTCTCTGCACCTCATCTCACATATGAACCAATAGAATAAACTCAAGATTCACCCACGTTTGAATAACAGTTTACAAATTTTGTAGTACTTTTATAAAAATATATTGACATCAATTCTCAGAGACAGCAACTATAATTCTCTATTTACAGATATGGATAAGTTCATTTTTTAAAATGTATGTGCATTTAGTCATCCATTCCAAAACTCTTACCGAGTAATATTAATATATATATATATATATATATATGTATATATATATGACTAAATTTAATAAGAAATGCTTTCTAGGAACATGCAAACCAGGTAGTAAAATATAACAAAGCAAAAATACAGGGTATAAAAAGCAGCATAAGAATTGTTAGGTAAGATGCCCCATGAGATCACATATAAAGAAATCAGTTAACGCTTTAGGACTCATCAGAGTTATGTGATGAGCAGAAATGGCCTACCTCTTTGGCACACGGACCCTCGTGGAGAGAGTGGTGAGGGAGAGAAGCCTTTTGGGAACTATGAAGGTGAGTGGCTTCTAGTCCAATCTAGGAAGGCTGTGCTGTGTATGGTAGTAGTGGGTGGTGCAGAAGACATTTGAAGAGTGGTAAGGATCCTGCTCTCGGTTGCAGAATGAGAAAGACAAAAAAGGAATGGAGGCTGAGTAAGAGGAGAGCCTTATCTGAGGTGCCAGTCAGCCAGGGTTGGTTAGCATCAAAGCCAGAAGTTCAGTGCTTTCCACAAACACAAGGTGCTCTGTTCTCTTGAAAAGCTCTATTTCATAAGAGGACTGGAAGCAAGCAGACACTGGGTCGGCATTTAGCACCAGCTAGTTCCTGGTATCCATCTTGCTCAGTGTTCTGTTCAGAGCCCTAGAAAAGTTCCTGGGTGCCGAGCCTACCTCAACTCAGGCTCTGGGGTATGTCCTTCAACTAGCTTGTTCTCTGCGCCTTCCTCAGAATTTACTTTCCTAGAGGACTTTGGAGAGGTAGCTTAAATGAAGTGTTCCTTCCTCTTAGTCTCCCAAAGCCTGGTAGGACCTCTGCCTGCCCCAGTTGCTAGCATCCTGGTGATCATCCAGGTCCAAATGGCAGTCTGGGGCTGAAGGAAGGAGTCCTACCGGCTGAGCGCTGTAGTGTTTGCCATTGTGAATGATGCTGATGAGGTCTCTTTCTCATCTCTCTCTCTCTCTTTCTTTTCTTTTCCTTTTTTCTTTCTGTGGCAACAGCTTTGACTTAAATCCTCTTCTCTGATTGAGTCGTTGTCATTTTGTTGGTGGTAATTTATACATCAAGTAATTATAGCTAATGTGGGATGCTGGCGCTGGTACCTTGGAGTTATGGATGCCCACCTACAGAAAGAGCCACCTTCCTTCAACCTACAGCTAGCATCCCTGGATACTGAGGTTCCTGTTATTTGCTGTGCAAGGCATAACATCAGAACCCAGAGATATCCCAAACGGTCTGCTCTCAAATTCAGAAGAAGGAGCTTGGGAAGAAAAGGGTGGTCCTTGTTTTGAGGAGTTTCGAGTCTAGAGAGCAAAAGAGGCACAAGTACAAGTAATTTGATTCCAAAACAGCATAGGTCAATCACAGAGTACTCTGTTCTCTGAGTCCATGAGGCAGGCGGCACCTTCCACTCAGCTGTCTTCAATTCAGCTCCACCATCTGTGCTGAGAAAGCACTGTGGAGAGATGGGGGCTGGGTGCGAAGTCGAAAAGCCTGCAAAGATTAACACAGGCTGGCCTTCCTCCCTCTTGCCCTCCCCCTAGCCTCCACCATCTTTCCTTCCCTCTCCTTTGCCCTTTCTCCCTCTCCTTTCCCCTCCCACTATCCCTTGCCTTTTCATCTTTTTCCTCATCCTTCTTGGCTGTTGCTCTTTTCCTTTCCTTTTAAAAAATGTCTTTCTGAGGTTATAACTACATTTCTCTCATCTCTATCCATCTTCCAAACCCTCCCATGCACCTTCTTGCTCTCTTTCAAATGCATAGCCTACCTTTAAAAATGTTGGTATATGTACAAACACACACATACACACACACACACACACACACACACACACACACACACACACACACACACACACACCCCTGTTTAGTCTGTAGGACTTTGCTTGAATGCTGTGTTCTCTTATACTTACTCCTTCCATATGTTTCTGTGCTACGTTTATTTGCTTCAGGCCCAGTGTTTGTCATTGAGGACTGGAGTGCTGTGTTGAGTACAGATTCTATCTTTGTTTTCATCGGAATTGAAGTATATGATAGAGAATCACCAATCAAATGAGTACTCAAGTAATTAGTATGGAATTGTGTTTTTAGTGACTTGGGGTCAGCTGAGTAGGCAGCCAGCTCTGGGCTATACCTGTGTTACAGAAACTGTAGGACAAGGAAAGACCTTCATTTCTCTCTCTCTCTCTCTCTCTCTCTCTCTCTCTCTCTCTCTCTCTCTCTCTGTATGTATGTGTGTGTGTATGTGTGTACATATATTGAATTATAGCCAATAGGATTAATTTCTGGCAAGGAAAATGGATTTGTTTTAATAAAAAAGGAACATCAACAGAAAAATATAAACTCGCTTTTAAAGATAATATCTTAAATGGGTCCAGGAGTCATGGGTGGGTATTTGCATAATCTTTGAGTAGACAGACCTTTCAAAAAGACGAAGGAAAAGGTAATCACCTAAAATTTCAATGCTTTGGAAAATGGTAAATAAAGTGGAGAGATCCTAGAACCTGTAAGGCCTTGGTTTTACACATTATTTACTGTCAATGCAGCCAGCCTACAAGCCAGTGCTGTCCCAGTGTACTGAATACTGGTTGGCAGCTAAAAAAATGCTTCTCTCAGCTTCTATCCAGCCTCCATTCTTCACTAAGTACCCTACATCAACTCTCCACACTGCAGGAATGAACTCCTCTAGACCAGACCAGCTCAGTGCAGTGATTTACAGGTTGATTAGAATGCTGCTTTTAGAAAACTGCTCCAATGGTACTGCCAATTTCATTTTAACTGATTGAGACCCCGGTCAAACAACTGTCAAAATGTTTGTATTTAACTTGACCATCAACAAGATTTTTCTGGATGTTTCTATATGCCAACTACTATCATGAGTAGAGAGAGGAGCAAGGTTGAACCTTGCCAGCTTGATAATCAGCAATTAACATCAGTGTACCTTGTTAATCAACACAAAAAGATAAAAGAGGGCCCAACAAAAAATGACTGCAGAGTTTGCACAAGTAATTTGATTACACATGAGACCATATTTGCATACATGCATGAATACTGCATATACTTATAGGCTATATGGTACCACAATAAACTTATGGTCTCTGGACTATTGGGTCTTGGCCTTCAGGCAGTGTCAGGGAAGGCATGGGTCTCAAGCTAGAACAGTCATGGGTTGTCCACCCTCATAATGTGTGCACTTTCTTTACTCCAGTATATCTTGTGGGCAGGGCAAATTGTAGGTTGAAGGTTTTGTAACTGGGTTGGTGTCCCAGTTCCTTCACTCAAACTCTTGCCTTGTTGTACAGGAGATGACAGTTCAGGCTCTCTATCCCCCATTACTAGGAGTCATTCTTGTAGATTATTGGGGAATTCCTTGCAATCCAATTGTCTCTCCAGTTGTACTCGATATGCCATGTTTGGTTGATATCCATGATGGGCCTTCCCTTTTCTGAATAAAAGTGGGGGAGCAGAGGGGAGAAGTTGGGTAGAGGGACTGGAAAGAGAGGAGGGGGGAGGAAACTTTGATCAAGATATAAAACTGATGATGATGATAAACATATGGAAAGATTTCCATTTTATTTAACAATTAAAGAGCTTCAAATGGCAACAATGAAATTTTATTATGGTAATATTAGAAAAATACTTAAAAGGCAGAGAAAACGCTTTAACTATAAATATGTTTATCCCTTGAATTAGCTAGCCTGCTTGCAGGTTTACTGTGAGTAGAAGATTATGGTAGATAGTATGCTATCAGGATGCCCATAGTAATAGCTTACAATCACAAAACAATGGGACCGACCAGAGTTCCCTCAGTAGTGGACAAGTATACAAAATGTGGCAGAAGCCTAAAACAAAATAATGTTTTCTTTTTCTTTTTGAGAAAGGGTTTCTCTGCATAGTCCTAGATGTGCTAGAACTCACTCTGTAGACCATGCTAGCCTTAAATTTGGAGCTCCGCCTGCCTGTATTGCCTGAGTGCTGAGATTAAAGGGATGCACCATCACAACCTGGCTGTAAGACTTTTAAAAAGGCACCTAAAGTGCATAGACCTGGATTACCTTTGCCATGAGACAAGGTGATAAAATGGTTGGCATTGTATTCTAGACTATACATCTCTAACTGTGTTGACTAGTTTTTATGCCAACTTGACACAAGGTAGGGTCATAGGGAAGAAGGAATCTTAATCGAGAAACTTTATCCATAGGGTTGGCTGGTAGACAGCCTGTAGGGCATTTTCTTGGTTGATGGTTAATGGGAGGGTCCATTAATTAGTGGGAGGGTCCAGTTTGTTGTGGGTGGTGCCACTCTTGGGCTAGGGGTAAGAAAACACAGATCAGGCCAGGAGAAGCAAGCCAGTAAGCAGCACCATTCCATGACATCGGCACCAGTTCCTGACTCCAGGTTCCTGCCCTGTTTGAGTTCTTACCTTGAATTCCTTCAGTGATGAATTGTGATATGGAAGTGGGAGTGAGAATAAATCCCACCCCTAAGTTACTTGCAGTGTTTTGTCACAGCAATAGTAACCCTAGCTACAACAGATACATATGGGGTGTGTATATATGTAAGACATTCAGAGAGGGGAAAATCAGAAAGCAAGCGGTGGATATTCAGGGTTTTAGGGGATTCTGTCACTGTTTTATACAAAAAGCCATATGGTTTGAATCGTGACACTGAAAAGTGTGATTTTCATAAAAAGAGTAAAGATACTTAGTCTAAAATTAGACAATAAGATTTTGGGTGTGGCTTCTCTTTGAGTCTTGTGGGAGGCTTCAGAGAAAGGGCCTGAAAACTACAGGTTAATATCTGCCTCTAGTTATGACATCAGTTTGGTGAAACCTATCCTCCATCCTTCTGTATGGTTTATTTGTATGTTATTGTAACAGGCCCCACCCAGGCCTCAGTAGACCCCACTCCCCCAACTTAATACAACTGGCACCATGGTTAAAAGCCCATTCATGCCTCGGAGCCCAGCACATGCGCAACCACTCCTGCCAAAACACGAACACAGACAAAGTTGACAGACCCAGGATGCAGCTGGGAAAGTCCGGAAACATGTTAACCTTGTTTTTCAGCTTCTGTTGTTCTGCATCTCACTGACTGTTCTTGTTAACTGAAATGTGTCAACAAAGGATGGAGCTTTTGTGCTTCAAAATGCAAGAGGAGTGAGGTTCAGGGATGCAGGATTTCGGGGAGTCACCTTACAGTTGCCAGCCGGCTCTAAAGACTTTCTATTTGGGTTTGAGAATCCATGTGTTCTCTGAAGGAGTTATCTCACAACATTATAGCACGATGTAAATGCTATATATTGTATATATACATTGTATATATATATTGTATAGTTTGGGGAAAGAATGGCAAGTACAATCTATGCATGTTCCAATTAGATGCTGTTTTGGACAACACATTTTTCTTATCATAGCTTGACTCTGCCGAAGCAGAGCTGTGGGTACAGAAGGACTCTATGTAACTTTTGTTTCATGAATAAAATGTCTCTTCAAGTTCAAAGGACTTTCATTGGAGTGCGCTAAAAGACCTGGTCTTGGGTGATAGAGATGGTTCGGTGGGTTAGAACATGCAGTGCTCTTGCAGAGGTTTTCAGTTTAATTCCCAGCACCCATGTGAGGCTACTCATAACTGTCTCTGTAACTCTAGCTCCAGGGGAATCTGATGCCTCTGGTCTCCATGAGTACCAATCTTGCCCTTACTCATTCAGAAGTTAAGAAAATGAATGTCCTACAGAGGGAAAGATTGGATCATCAAGCTTTGTGATGTTGAAATATGTGTTATTAACACTCAGACTCATGTCTTTCATTCTCTAGTTCCTCTTCCCTTTATCCTAGGCACTTGATAAGCGATACTGTGTGTTTATCCCGAGTGGTTCCAGCTAATACAGAGAGCCCAGACAGAGGGCCAGGCTGTTTCCTAGTAGAGCTTTGCTCTGAGCATCCTTGGAAAAGCAGATGAAAGGATGTCTGACAAAGCTGACATGGAGAATAAGTTAGTGCTTCCTCTTGGGTGAATCAAATATTATCTCAGTAATGACTCACAAGAAGGCTGTAGACAAAAAGAGCAATAACAAGACTCATAAAATATTTTATAGCTCAAACACAAAATAGCCACGGCAAAGAGTTACATTAATCCTTTTTTTAAAAAAAAATTTCATACTTTGCTACTTCGGGACCTGTGGAAATGGAGGAATTACCCACTTGGAATTAGCTATTATTTTTTATTACGTTTTGTGGATGGGTGTTTTGCTTGCACGTATGTCTGTATACTAAATGTGCATTTTTTGCCCACAGGTGTTAGAGAGGATATCTAATTCCCTGGAATTGGAGTTACAGTTGCTTGAGTTGTCATATGAGTCCTTTGGAAGAGCAGCAAATGCTCACAACTATGGAGCATCTCCCAGTCTGAGGGTTAGCTAATTCTTTTTTTTTTTTTTTTTTTTTGGTTCTTTTTTTCGGAGCTGGGGACCGAACCCAGGGCCTTGCGCTTCCTAGGTAAGCGCTCTACCACTGAGCTAAATCCCCAGCCCCCGGGTTAGCTAATTCTTGGAGAAATCAAGCAACATCCCTATTAATAGGTCTTTGATATACAGATCAGCAGATCCTGAGTCTACATATCCACAACCTCCTATATTTAGGTTCCTGCAGAATACCCATGCCAACTTTCAACTAGATATTCAATGAGACTCATAAACTCTGGAATCCCAAGCATGTTTAGCTGCACTCTGCCTGACCTGCTCATTCCAGGACAACCACACTGAAGGTGTGGACTTGTCCATCTTTCCTCTCAGTCCTGACCAATCTAGTGCTTTTTTTTTTTTTGTGGTTCTAGATAGTGTTCTTTCCTCTCCTTTCCGGGAACTGTGAGCAACAAACTACATTTTAATAATGATTGTCTCTTGAGTTTTGGCCTAACCATACCAACTGAAACAAATCCTAGGTACATTTTTCTGCTCAGTCTACTCCAGTCAGTGCAGGTCATCAAGATTCTCACAATGGATTCAGCTCAGTGGTCCAGCACTCGCTAGCCTGGTTGAAGGTCATGGTTCCTATTCTCAGGACTTCAAAATTAGAACTACCAAACAAAATACACAGGATTTCCTATATTGGTCAGAAATCTGAATAGGGTCAAGCTCTCATGGATTTACAATCTCACTTTGCTAATTAAGATTACACAGAACTAATTCTATGGCTAGAGAAGCCCCGTGGAAGAGTGAATGGCATTTAGAAGGAAGTATGGAAGGAAGTATGGAGGTTTCTTTGGTGATTTGGCTGACCTAACTGAGAAGGTCTGCATCAAGAGGCTTGGGAGGAGCGTTCATGGTGGAAATGAATTCTGACATGTCTGACTAGCTGAAGCAATGTTTTTCAGAATTTATTCAAAGTCATCCCAGTGAGTATACATCTGGAGGCTGCACTGTGAATGAGTGGCTACTCTCTGACTTTCACAGAAGAGTTGGCCATTTTTCATTAAAAAGCTTCTAGTCATTCCACACCGGGGGCCTGAGCTCTTACATTCCTGCTGCTGGAATAACTTGATGACAGGAAGTTGTCAACTGATTGCTTAGGCTCAAAGGAGCTTTTAGACTGGACATTATTTCTTTGCATTCAAGATACCAATTCACTTGCAAAAGGGAAATGTTATGTGTGATCAAAAGCCAAGCACTCGAACCTCCTAACAAGTGAGTAGTTTGAAAACACTCCTGTGTCTGGGATGGGATCCTACTGGCCTTGGGTACAGGCGTTTGGTCCAGACTATTGGTGTTTCTGAAAGCTTCCGTTTTCAAATGCTGCTGTTAGTCATGACTTTTGAGACCTGCTGGAGATGTGGGTTTGGTGAAGAACAGGAGAGAAGTTGTAGCTGACTCTATGCCTGTACCTAACCGAGGACTCTCTATGGATCCAGATTTTCTCGATCTGGAGATAAAGAGCTGTATTTCAGTGATGCCCTGAGGAGAGATGAAATAGAATTGTTGTAGGGAAAGAATAAGTAATGCAGGTCCTAGTACACCAGCAGTCGTGGTTCCTCCCTAAAGTTGGATTCTGGTTTCTCTACACTATAACACTTGCTTATTTGAGGTGGGGCTTACTAAGAGTTCAGTTTCTTCCACCCACCCTTTCTCTCTTCAGTCTTCACACTGACTCGAGTACTACTTCATTTCCCAGATGTGGTACAGAGGTTTGGAGACTGTGTCTTGATCAAAGGCAATGAAGGACAGAATGTAACTGGAGTGGTCCCTCCAGAATGGAAGTCTATGTGATTAGCTCACCCTCCAGGGCCACAGTTGCCAGATAGCTGACCATGCCCATAGCTGACCACATTCTCCTCATGCTTATTCCCAAAGGTGGACAGTAGGTCAAGTCTTCTGGAAGCGATTAAGTTTAAAACATACTTCCCTCTCCCCTGGGACACTGTGACTGGTCACCTCATGCTGTCCTGCTGTAGGTTCATGGGGTCTTGGAATTATCAACTTCAGCTATTTTCAGGAAACTATTGACTTCAGAGCCCAGTAAATATGTGTGGAATCTAAAACACCATTTGTGAACCAAGGTGCTTCATCTTAAATGAAGGAGGGTTATGCTATGTCACAGGAGGTCCTGTGGCTTCTGATCCTTTAGGGAAGGCTTAGTAGGTTTATGGGGAAGGCTCAAAGATTCTTCATAGACCACCTATTAGCCTTTTTGGTATCTGACTACTCCCTTGCACTCCCCATCTCCCTGCCCCCACCTGTATCCTTCCACACCTAATAGCCCCCTTTTATGTGACATGTTTGCTATTGTGCTGTTGTCCTCCCATTTCATTCACACTTACCTTTCCCCTTAGTAAGTTCTTTTAAAAGTTTTATAGCCTGTGCCCACATTCACGCACACATCAAACAAAAGAAAATTGGGTCAATATATGAAATAAAACACTCAATATTTTTATTTTTGCATGAGTATGTATGTATATACATATGCATGCACTTGTGCTTATGTACATGTATGTGTGCGTGTATGCACCCATAAATGTGCATGCCTGGTTGTATACACCTTTGGATGAGCATGTGTGTGGAAGTTCATCGTTGATTGACTCCACTTTTCTTTATTGATCACTATTCACTTTGTTTTGTGAGGTAGGGTCATCCTATCTCTTAAGTAGGAAGTAGGGTTCTACTTCTTACTCCTGAACCTGGAGTTTACTGACTTTGGGCAGTCTAGCTAGCAGGATCCCCTGCCACTTTCTCTTGAGTACAAGGACTGCAGGTGGCTACAATGCCTACCTGGCTTTCATGTGAGTTCCAGGGATCTGAACTCTGATCTTCACACTAATGGAACAAGTACTTTATCCATAGCCATTTTCCTAGTCGTACAATATTTACCTGTCTGAGGCTAGATTACCTTGCTTAATATAAATAGTTTTTAGATCCACCAATTTCCTCATTTTTTTTCTTTACAGTGGAATAAAATTCTCGTATATTACCAATGTCCATTTATCTGTTGAGGCAGACTAGACAGTCTAGGCTGATTATATCTCCTTGCTGTTGTTAATCATGCAGCAGTAAATATGGAGGAGTCCTTTGGGTATTTGCCCAGGAATAGTATAGTTGGGTCATCGATGGTTCTGTTTTTTAATTTTCAAAAAACCAAAAATCAAACAAAAAAACAAAAGACAAAAAAAAAACAACCAAACCAACCCCCTCCCCCCCAAAAAAACCTGTCCATCTTGATGTCTATAATAGGTATCCAGTTAGCTCCTTAATCCGTAATCATGAATTCACATATTGCTTTTGATGTGTAGTATTACTTCAGCCTGGATATCAGAGCCAAGCAGAGTGGGGACAGCAGGAGAAGGGAGAGGGGACACTGTGGCATTTGAAACAACATGAGCCTAGGTCTGATAATACATCTCGAAACCTCCAGGGCCCCTGTACAGAAAGAGGGCCCGGTAGGTGCCAAGACTGTAACCATTGTCAGTCAAATTATGCAAAGAGTTCAATTTTAAGCCAGAGGTTAGGATGCCAGCCATATGAGGCAATCGTGCATTGGGGGAGGGGTGGCCAACCCAGCTATGAATTCCTCTCCTGCTCTTCTACCTACCCAACCCCAGTTCCCAGTGGGCACTCTGCCAGGAGACCACATCACCAGCAGGCTGTTAACCTTGGCAATGAAAAGCACATCTCCCCGAGGCTTGGTTCCCTCCATCACCAGAGAGAAACCATTGTGTCTTCAGATGACTGCTGCAGATATGCAGCGACAGAGCGGTGGGTGTGGCGGTCCTTCAACCCTATGCACTATGCCAGGAGTCAACCCTGCTCCTTGTCCCATGTGTCTTCCCCCTCCCCTCTCCCTTCTTGTCTTCTCTATTTCTGTTTTCTCCATCCCACTTCCTATAAACCACAAGGCTGCCTTGTGGGTTAGAACGGCAGGAGAAAAAGGCACCTCCTTGGCTTGTGGAAAGTACCTTGGAAGGCAAAACAGCAGCCTTTTAGTTACCTAAGCATAGCCATGACACCCCCATCTCTTCCTGTTAAATGTTATGGGAGCCAGAGAATGTGGGGGTGCATACCATGGGCTCTGTTAGCCCCGCTTTCTTCTTCTTAACAAAAGGAGAAACCCTGAAGGAAGAAGATAATGCTTTTACATCCCCTCACAATAAAGCCGCATTTAAAAGATACAATGGAATGGAGGGAAATACCCCTCAGAGCCAGGGGGTCATTGTGCCGCGTCTGTGCATGAAACCAGCAGTCTATGCTGCTGCTGGCTTCCTCATTTCAAGAATTAATTTTCTATTATGAGCAATATTAATGACTTTAGCCAATTTCTTGTGCTCATAAAGATGTGCTTTTCATTGCCAAGGTTAACAGCCTGCTGGTGATGTGGTCTCCTGGCAGAGTGCCCACTGGGAACTGGGGTTGGGTAGGTAGAAGAGCAGGAGAGGAATTCATAGCTGGGTTGGCCACCCCTCCCCCAATGCACAATTGCCTCATATGGCTGGCATCCTAAGCTCTGGCTTAAAATCGAGCTCTTTGCATAATTTGACTGACAATGGTTACAGTCTTGGCACCTACCGGGCCCTTTTTCTGTACAGGGGCCCTGGAGGTTGGCTGAAAGGTGTGGTATTTGGGTGGATTGGCTGGGACTGCATTTGAATAGGAGTTAGTGCTAAATCGTGTAAGGATGAGAAAGTTGTATTCCATATATTATTTATGGTCATGGTGAGGATGAGCCCTCAGAGCGTGGCTTACTCTAAAAGCCCCAGGAAACGTATGTATACATGCCATGCCAAATAAGAGATAAGCAGAGGTTACTCATGCTTTCCTCGGGCCTAGAGACAGGCTTCTATAGATCTTGGCACCCTTCAGACAGGTCCCTCCAGGCCAGAAGTCAGTGTACCAGAGCCATCAGGTCAATGCCAACCTATTGTTTATATGTCTAAACCAACGTTCATAGTCACATAGCTGTTCTCAATTCTCTACATGGGACCTATGACTGCTTTTGTATTATATGGGCACTGTGGTAATGGACAGAAACACTCTAAACTGTTACATATTTGCTACATGGCTTTTACATCACAAGTCAGAAGACCTGGCTCTTGGCTCTTTTTTGCTGCTCACTGAGAACATTGCTCATACATGGCCTCAAATATTCCTGTTCTCTGCTCTGACGGGTTGAGTCTAGAGTAGCAGCAAGGTGTTGATGCTTGTAAGGCAATGGACTGCAAAGTCAGGCCCTGCCATTCAGGAGCCCATGCTTGCATTTTGGCTTGAACTAGTCACTGACTATGTAATAGTGACAGTGGTGGTAACCGTTGTTAATGGAGAAACAATTTCATTTGCTCAGCAAGGAGTAGATGACAGATTTTGCTTGGTTTTTAAAATCACTCTAGCACATTTAGATTCTCACAAGGCATGTGTGGATATTGTGGAAATAGATGCTTTTAGAGCTCATTTTGCAGATAGTGCTACCAAGACTCAGAGAAAGTGGTGACCTTAAGCAAGTTAAGTATATTCTTCTCTTGGGGTATGTGTGTGTGTGTGTGTGTGTGTGTGTGTGTGTGTAAGACAGAGAGAGAGAGGGCTGGAGAGATGGCTCAGCGGTTAAGAGCACTGACTGCTCTTCCAGAGGTCCTGAGTTCAAATCCCAGCAACCACATGGTGGCTCACAACCATCTGTAATGGGATGCTCTCTTCTCAAGTGTCTGAAGAGAACTACAGTGTTCATATAAATAAAATAAATAAATCTTTATAAAAAAAAGACAGAGAGAGAGAGAGAGAGAGAGAGAGAGGGAGAGAGAGAAAGAGAGGGAGAGGGAGAGAGAGAGATAGAGATAGATAGATATGCAAAATCAATATCTCAAATGAAATAAAAAATCTCTCTTCCCACAAAGGAATGAGTAGATGTAATGGGTAATATGGTTAATTACCTGTCACTTAGGAGTTGTATTCACAACATTTTCAACTACTTGAAAGGGGGGCTGGGGAATGTTTGTGGCATTGCATATTGCCATCTCGCATAGAAGAATTATATACTTGTGACAGGCATGAACACTAGTACGGTCACTGATAACGTCTGGGCATCTGGCATGTTGACCCTTAACTTCCATGTTCTCTTCCACACTGAGAACATATCTTGGATTTCTGAGACTATTGTCCCACTCCCCACCAGTCTAACCAATTACCGTATCCTATATTCTAGGATCAGATCTTTCCTTTAGTTGCAGATAAGGTTTCTTACAACCTAGTGACTTATAAATTAAAGGACAAGCATTTTGCTCCCAACCTGCAAAATTTATCATTGTGAAGGAAAGAGAAAATAACCACAATTTAAAAAAAATCAATCATTCCTCACTGGCTGATGCACCCAGGAGAGCTGGCCCTGCACCTTGTCTGAGCAGCACAGTAAAGCTGACCCTGGTGTGGCTGGTGAGTGGGTGAGCTGGCTCTGAGGGCATGAGCACCAGAGAGCTGGCCTGCCATTTGTCTGCCATGAGGTGAAATGGACAAGGGAGAGATGTGCTATCCACACATCTTTGTGGAACCTTTGCCACCCACAGGAGGTGGGAAAGCTGGACCCCAGATTATGGATAAATAAAAAAAATCTTGTCATGGAAACTGTAGTATGTCTGTCTTATTGGATTTTCTTTTAAGAGGGAGGTTACAAAGGCAGAGGGTGACTATGAGGGGTAGGAGATGGAGAGTGGGATTAGGATACATGATGTGAAAGTCAAAAGGATCAATAAAAAGTTTTGAGACCCCAATAATTGTTTGAATAAAGGACGAGAGAAAAGCCCAGCAATCACTGGCTTATGGCAATGGCTAAGCTGCACTCTTCAGGAACAGCGTAAGGCTGCTGTCCCAACAGCAGACTGGGGGCCATGGCCAACCCATGTGAATGTTCCTCTGCTGATCCTAGGGTTCAGGTTTTTGGGCCCTGTTCTTGGTGGATCAGACTTGATCTTTGGAATGATCTTTCCTGTCAGTCACCCTCTGCTTCCTTTCTGCTGTAGCCATGGAAGAATCTATCTGTCCTGCAGAGTGCCCTGTGGTGATGCCCTGAGTGTAAGCTGCAGGTCTTGGGACATAGAGCTTATTCAAATGTTTGTCTTCTTGACTCACTGTGAATTGCAGTTAAGGCTTCTTTAGAATTTCAGTTCTTTCACAATGCAGACTGGCTTCTCGTCTGCTATTCTGTGATCATTTTAATATGAAAATAACCATAACCAGCCTTCTTTGTGTGCAGATCCAAGCTTCAGTTCTTGTCAGTTCACCTCCTGGCCTCTCAGCTCTTTATGAAACAGTAACTATGATAGCATCTTTAACCTGATCTTTGCTGGTATGTGAACTCCCACTGTTTCTAGAGAATTCCTAATATGAGGTTGTGATGGTTTGGATATGCTTGGCCCAGGGAGTGGCACTGTTGGGAGGTGTGGTTTTGTTGGAGTAGGTGTGTCTCTGTGGGCGTGGGCTTTAAGACCCTTCTCCTAGCTGCTGGGAAGTCATTCTTCCACTAGCAGCCTACAGATGAAGGTGTGGAACTCTCAGCTCCTCCTGCACCAGGCCTGCCTATATGCTGCCATGCTCCTACCTTGATGATAATGGTCTGAACCTCTGAACCTGTAAGTCAACCCCAATTAAATGTTGTCCTTTATAAAACTTGCTTTGGTCATGGTGTCTGTTTACAGCAGTAAAACTCTAACTAAGACAGAGGTGCTGGATGAAATCTGGTGGTTACACCTCTGTCTTTTGCTGGAGTTCCCACCTTACAGCCACCATTTATAAATGTTTCAGTTAGGACCCAGCTGCAGTGAGGAATTTTTTAGATTTTTGAAAAAAATTTCAATTTGTACAAGATGAAGCCTAGAAAATGTTTATTTTCTTTTTCCATCCATCTAGATGTCCTTTAGTTCTATCTGAAGTCCATCTCTCTTTTTAAAAAAAATTATGGAGAATGGTAAGAATGATTTGGACCATACTGGCAGTTTTTATTTGTAACATTCCTGGTGGTATAACCTCTTTATGGAATTTGACGACTTCTTTCTTGCCCTTGAGAGTTGTGGACTTTACTTGCACATCTAACTTGGCCATGCACTTCCCCTGCCTAACAAGAAATGCTGTCAGTCAGACATCTCATCTCTCCGTTAACAGAGATCCGACATCAGTTGCCCAAAACACATAGGGGCTCAGCTGAGAGCCAGTACTCACTGTGTAACCAAATACCATCATGAGCACTGGGGTACACACTTCAGCCCCGGCCATAAGCCACACCATTCAGTGACTCTTTCTGAAAAGAGGTAGAATTCTTCTCTTGCCTGTTGGGACTGCTTTAAGATGAAGTGAGATACAGTATAAAATGCTATATGAATATTTGATGTTATTACGAATGTGTTTGTCCATTTGCATTTTAAGCAGAATGTTCTGTGTCTAGATCCAAAGGGCTAACAATGTGGAGTTGGTATTTCAGTCAGCACACAGAAACAGTCATTAAGATAAAGCACAGGCAGCAATTTGAAGCCTCTTCTCAATCTTCCTTTATAAATTCCTTCTTCCAGTGCGTCTTTAATTCTTCTAAAACTCGGTAAGCATGTAGACAAACTGGTTTTGTTGGGGCATCTCATATGGAGTCAGAAGGTTGGAAAAAAAATCTACAAGGGTCATAAGTCTTTCCTCATGGGAGTTGTCACATAGAAGATGGGGTATAGTGCGGCAGAAACAGGGATGCACAGCCCTGAGGCATAGTACATCACAGATCTGCTCTCAGAGGTGATAGGTATGCTATACGGGGTACTGGGGGAAAGGCATTCTCTCTGGCAGAACTCTGGCCAGCTTGCCTTGTGCAGAAAAGAGTCCAGAAATGCCATATGGGAGGACATTTTGTGGAAGTCATTAGCTGGCTTGGAATGCCATAATTCAGATTGTTAAGAAAGAAGAAAGCTGGAAGCCCTGTAGATTGGGAGCAGAGCCATGGAGGTAGCTAGGGGGAAGAGAACGGGGAGGAGGAGATGGAGGAGGAAAAGGAGGAGGAGGAGAAGGAGGAGAAGGGGGGAGGGGGAGGAAGAGGAAGACTCTGGCCAGTCCAGGCTGCCCTAGGTAGGGGTGTTGTTGTTATGAGGAGGGAGATGGGACTGTCGTGATAGAAAGCCCCAAGCCATGCCTCGAAAACATTTCTCAAGTACATACAAACCAAGATAAGCCCAAGCCCTATTTAATAAATTCCATTTCACAGCATCAATTGCTACCAAGATCTTTAATTTTTTTCCAAATCATTATAAAATAAAGTGCCAAAAGTGCAGAGAGGAAATGAAAACCATCACGGCTGCTATTGAGTTGACTGCTGCTATTCCTGTGCTCTTCGACCTTCTCACTGCTCTCTGTGGATGCGGACACAGATAGAATCTTACAGCGTAGAAGAGTGTGCTTTCTGTTTTATACAGGTTCCTTCTTCTCCAGCATTTCAGGGATGTCTGATTGACATTGCCTTAGGTCTCAGCTAGACCATTGTGGGAAGCCTGGGCTTTGCCTATCTGGGCAAACTTCTACAAGGTCTCCCTGTGTCTAACTGTGGGTGCCCTGAGGGCTGTGGATTCAAAATGGTCCAGCACTTGTCTCATCTATAACTGTTCTTTGGGAGAGAGGTCAGGTTTAGCTCCACCCAGGAGAGCAACAAAACAAGCAGAGCTGCACGCAGTTGCCCATCTAAGCCCATAAGAGAGCATGGAGCAACTGCTTATGAAACAGACCACTGGAATTCAACCCACTTCCTGATGGGCTCTGTGAGGCTCAATCTGTATCACTTAGTGAGTTTAAGGGTCTTGTTTTCCTTTTATCTAGCATATTGCTCACGTGTTGTGAGGTCAAAGCCTTGGTCCTACGGATGAGTTTTTGAATTTTTTCTCCTCTAGCATTTGCTGCCTCTGTGTACCTTGCTGTTTATTTTTGCTTGAGGAGTCAATCAAGAGTGTCCTATCCTTCTATTGTCAAATATTACTTAGCTTCAATTCAAACTTGGAGTAGGTCATGTCCCTGCTTACATGCTTTAATAGTTTCTTACTGTCTACAAAGTTCTTTTTCACAAACAAAACAAAGCAGAATAAAATAAAACAAAACACAGCACAGCACAACAGAACAAAGCAAAATACCCTTGCAAGGTCATTGTAGCTACTTGTGACCTACCGGAACCAGAGTTCCTTTTGCCAACGTGCTGTCTTTCCACCCACATTCTTCTTCCCATCAACACTCAGACCTCCTCATCGCAGGAAATTCACCTCTGCCTCATGCCTGCAACCACCTTGTACAACTGCTCATTATAGGCCACGGATCTGTGTGATTCACTAGACACGAGCCTCTTCACCTTGTCTAAGGGTCAATAGTGTGCAGTGTATAAAGTTGGAGCCAGTCTGTCTCCTGTGAATGGGTGAGTGATAAGAGGTTATCTCACTAACATTTACCTTCAAATTTGTGTCATGTGCCCATAGAAGAGAGATACAGGAATGGAGCAGATTATAGTCATGCAGGGGCCTTTTGGCCTGCACGCACACGTTTGTCATTAGCTACCTGATAGTTTGTTCCAGGTTTGTGGCCTTGGAGCTTAGCTGGATACTGGGCAGGGCGATTTCACTGCTCAGCGGTCTTCTCTGGAGTTCATGCAGATTCTAGCTTTGCCTTTCAGGGGTGTGTGTGTGTGTGTGTGTGTGTGTGTGTGTGTGTGTGCGCGCGCGCGCGCGCGCGTGTGTGTGCGCATCACTGGACAAACCATCGTATCTCTCTTGATTTTGGTTTCCTCACGACCACAATGAACATGGAGGCCCTTATGTCCCTTTCACATTTCCAGTTCTGCCATGCTGACTTGGGAGCTCATTCTGTTCTGAGAACTGCACGAGAAGAAGAGGCATGGGGAGAGGAGGAAGGAAGCAGAGAACATTGGACTCTTATATTTCATTCACCATGGGGAGGTAGTCAGAAATGTGTGCATCCCTGCAGACTTCTGAGAAGAGCCACAAATAATGGCAGAATCATAATTAAAGCTACAGACTTCTCTCTGTCCTTGTAAATGAGACTTGTTCTCTTCTTGTGCCCTATGATCTCTTCATGACCCCAGGCAATAATGTCTAGAGAGTCAAGCGCAGCACTTCAGAGCCACATGCCACCTCTTTCTTCCCTGTGCCATTAGAATCCCATGCTTGAAATGATCTTGTCTCAAATCAAGGGGTGGGAGCTCTTCAGTGAGAGTTGCAGGGCCCTTGGGGTCTTTTACATCAATGGGAATTCCAGAGTCTCTTTTGGATATTTCAGAGCAATCTGTGTTGTCCCCCACCTTTAGGCTTCAGAGTCTGGCTAATATGTCAGGTTTACCTAGGTTTGAATTGTAGTCATGCACGTAGGTACCTCATACTTAATCAGCAACTCTCTTTTGGTTTGTTTTAAAAAGGAGAGGTGAAGGAGTAAAATGTTCTGTAAATAATTCTTTCCACCATAAGGTCCAGATAGCAAAAGAGATCCATTGGAGAAGGATCTAGAAGCAGCCTGCAGTTCTCCATTTGATAAGTAAAGATCTGGAACACGGAGAAAGGGCATTTGGGTTTGAGTGGGTCACCTGAAGTTTCCCTGTTGGAAATTTAATCATGAAGTCATGGATTAGTGGTATTTACATGGTTGATCAAGGGTGGAGTTTTGGGTAAGTTGGTGATAAGACTGGGGTTCCCATAATAGCATTAGTGATTTGCTAAGATCCAGACTAGTGTACTTAGTTTTGCTTTTCTCATGTTATGAGGCAGCAGAAGGCCCTTGCCAGACACTGATCAAGGACATGTTCTTAGTTTTCCCACACTCTAGAGCCAGAAACCAAGTGACTGTGTTTTCCTTACCAATTGATAATACTCATATATTCTGCTATAGCACTAGAAAACAGAGTAAGACAGACGGATTGGTTCACTCCCAAACAGGATGGGTAGAAGTCAGTTATCTGATCTCTAGCTCAATGTGCTTGACTGTGGAGGTATCTTTTCTCTTGCTTTTGTTTTCTTAAGGGCAAATACTCCCCAAACAAGCAGTTCAGTGCCTATCAGGATGACTCTTAGGCAGTAGGAAGTAGTTGTACCAAGAAAGATCTGGCTTCCTCGAAGGCTGATGGAACTGCCCAAAATCCTTTTCAGATGACTTCTCTGGAGAACACATTGCATGTTAGGGTCTTTCTTTTGGCTGAGTTCCTAGGACCTCCACAGCTTGGACTTAGTAAGTTGGATATGACAGCAAGGTGGTAGTCCTAAGCCCCCTAAAAATAAGAAGAAATATTTACCAAGCAGAAGAGTGATCCAGAGTGGCATGATGGGCCACCTAAACCCAGCCATTTTCTTTCCATTTGCCAAATCCACCTCTGTGCTGGGCATGTGCAGAGGGTGGTGATGGCAGAGACAAATATGCTGAACGCAGCAGAATTGTGTCTGTATTAAACAAAGGCTCAGGAAGGCTTAGATGTATAAAGAGGCAAAGGCAGTATGGGTTCTATTTGCAGCATCCGGTTGGTGTGCTGGAGTGGGGTGCTATCCGGTTATTGATAGAGCAAAAGAGTCAGAAGCGCGAGAACTGATCTCAGGGAACAGAGAAATCAGGGCGGGCATGGAAGCCAAAGGTGTCGCCTGGCTGAGAAACAGAAGTCCAGGACTAAAACAAGTCTAAAGATTAGAGGGGTGTGTTCTCCTGGTCAGGGTCCAGATCTGCAAGTGTGTGAGGTTTCTGTGGGCTGGAGTTGAGAATGAAACTTGAGGCTTGCCTCCTACAGAGCTCTGATTGCCAGCCAAACGTGTTCCATTCCTTTAATGGGATGTGGAGTCACTCACTCTAGAGCTTCATTCAGCTCCCTGCTGTAGCTCTGGGATGGTGCTAAGGAAGGGAGAAGAAAGCAGAAGAAAAGACAGACTGACCAGGCCCCCGTTGTTGGTATTTGAGTCTCTTCCTTGCCTATTACATAAAACAGCAAATTTCCGATTTGTGACTAGGTGCCCCTTTCTCAGCTTCAGAACAGAGAGGCAACTCTGGGTAAGAGCAGTTGGCACAAGGACATGCTGGAGTGCCAACAACTCACCCTCAGTTTGTTCCTTGGCTTGGGTCAGGCAAGTTGGCATGGAAAGTGTTCCTTGGGGGCCAGTTTGCAGGGATCTGCAGAAGCCTGGAGCCAGTTAGGAAATAACCACAGTCCAGGAGCAGCTCAGCTGAAAGGCAGAGGACAAATGTCTGTCAAGGGTTTCTTGGAGTCAGAGTGAACAGACTGAAATTGGCCATTTGATCCTGATGCTCTTAGCAAATTCTGTGAGTAGCTCCTATTTCAAAGATGTGTACCTTAGCCTCAAGGAGGTTGTGGGCTTTGTTCTAAATCACATAGTTTGTGAGTGGGAGAGCTGAGATTTGAACCTAGGTGCCCGCCTTTAGGTTTTAGCTGCCCCTGGCAAAGACTTGAGAGGAGGTGGACTTCGAGCAGTGCTTTAAGTGTGACAGATAATTTCATGGCAACATTTCAAAGAGCAGAAGGATGAGCAATGGAGGCTTCTAGTCTTTACAAAGATAAGGGGAAGGAATCCGAGGGAATATCACAGATTGAAGGGGGAGAGCTGGGGACAGAGGGAGGAGAAGAAGGAAGGGGGAAAGAAGCTTTGAAGAGAAGCAAATGGGTGATCATGGGCCTCTGGTGCTGCTTCCAGATGTGGGCTGGGAATTGAGTATGGGAGGAAAAAGTTGACTATAAGGGGAGACAGAGGATCTGAGTGAGGCAGAGGAGGAAAGGGGCTAAGGCATAGGCCTCCAACATATTCTTTAGGGCTCTGACATCTGCTCTTAGAAGAGTTCCACATCACTGATGGATCCAGGACTCAGGTCATTCAGATTGGGCTCAGCTTTTCCCACTCTCTCTCTCCATCACATCTCCCATCATGATTCAGAGCCAAAGATCAAAGCTGTCTAGAACGATTTTTTTGAGCTGTATTAGAGTTCTCTAGAGGAACAGCACTAATAGAATAACTGAATAACTGTCTGTCTGTCTATCTATCTATCTATCTATCTATCTATCTATCTATCTATCTATCTATCTATGGGATTTTTAAAAATAGTGTAGTCCAGTTGATGACCAAGTACAGCTACCATATGCTATTGGGTTAGTTGTCTCCATTGACATTTTCTCTTTGGGACACTAAAACTTAGGCATCACAACATCCCCATTCCAGAACCCAAGGAAATAGCTTTCTGTCTTCTTTCAGGCTAGGACCCCTCTCTCCTTCCTCTATCTGGAGCATCCTTGGCTCTCGTCTGTTTCAGGAAGCCTTTGCCTTAATGCCGTGCCAGTTCAACTATTACATTCCTTCAACCTATCGTCTTAGTATTGAGTTGCTTTCCCGCATCCCTTCACATTCCAATGGCTGTGTGTCCCAACTCTCCACCATGGCAGGGACCCCCATGGACCTTGTGCTAGTTTCCGAGGACATGATCTGGATGTAATGAGATCTTGCCAACACTCCCCACACCCTTTAGTAAAATACATGTGCTCCTTTCCACATGACCACTTCAGTTCCTTTCTATTTAGAAATGGAAGGGGTAGTGTGAATAGAAAATAGGACTTAGGGAAGGATATTCTCCATCTAAGGCAAAAGACCCTTACAACAGGGATAGCTACTGGAATGGCTGCTTTCGTCCTCTTTTGTCACTCACTTCATGCTTTAATGTTGAAGGATCATATAACAGTTGAAGCCACCTTGCTCCTTTTGATATACAGGACTAGTTACCTTCCATGGTGAGATAGTCAGTTTATATCCCATAAGAAAATTCTAAGTTCCAAGAATCGCTTGACACCGGAGATTGCTTGTTAAATTGGGAGAAGTGGTTCCAAACGACCTCGGTGGAGATCAAATTGAAGGTAGTGGTAGCCAGGCATGGCCAACCCTTGAAACACTGATTTATGAAAGTCTTAATCTCTGATTGAATGTCATTCTGCCCTGAAGTAGAGTGGCCATTTTATCCTTCTTGAAAGAGAATGGATACACCCATGAGAAACAATGCATCTAATTTGAATCTGCAATTAAAAACTAAATTAAAGCAGGTCCATAAAACCTCCTGGTTTAAAGACCTGCTTATATATAATGATCACTCAGATGCTGGCTGAGGTTTTGTGGCATCAGTAGGGAGCGAACAGCCACGGAGGAAAGTGTGGAGGGGAAGTGTAATTCCTTGTTATCTCCATGTGTCAGGGTTCGTTCCAGAAACACCAGTAGGAACAGATTCTGTGCGGCTAAGAATATCCTGCCATAGGTGGCTGCTGACCCTCCTGATGATGCAGTTTTGGGGATCTGTGTTGGTGGCTGGGAAAGGGCTGAGCCAGACCTCCAGTAAGTCCCGGTCTATCTTTCTGGCTACGTCCTAATTCCATACGTTGCATTCAGGGGTAGAGCCTTGAGGGGTGGTCTCAGAGAGCATGAAGGCACACACATAGACACTGTTTTTCTTTCTTCCTTCCATGTATCAAGAAGTAAAGTTTAATTCTCAAACCTCAGTTGACTTCTTAAGGCGTTAAATGGAGTTGACTGACAGGAAGCCATGGCTATCTATGTGGGATTGGCTTTAGTCTCTTCCCACCCTAGATGCCAAAATCTGTCCATATTCAAGTCCTTTATGTAAAACTATAATACTGGGTATAACCTATGCACATCCTCCCTGAAACTTTAAATTATCTTTAGCTTACTCATAAGTCCTAATACAATGTAAATGTTATGCAAATAGCTGTTAGACTGTATTGCTTAGGGAATAATAACAAGGAGAAATGTCTGTATATGTTAACTACAAGTGCAAATTATTTTCTGAGTATTTACAATTCAAAGTTGGCTAGATCCACAGGTAGAGAACCCATGGATATGTACACTTACCCCATTCCTAAAAGAGATGAGGAGCCCAAGAGAATGAAACCTAAGGAAGGAAACTCATCCTTGAGGGAAGCTGTCACATGCTTGGATATGGCCAGGCCAAACGAGAGTGTGCAAGAAAATGTAGGAGGCAGGCTGTATTGTAAGTCTCTTTAATTAGGATAAGTGAAAATCAGCCCATGGAAGTTGTTAAAAATCTGGCCGAGTTAGGAGATGGCACTGCAGTAAGACAAGCTAGAGGAGATGTGAGCCAATAAATAGTCAAGAGGGATTACAGTGGAGGGCCCTATCTGGACCTGTAAACAAAGCTCAGCTAATTTAAAGCTAAGGGCAGAGGTTGAAATCTCATGATTTGTGTCTAGAGTCACATCGAAAGGTACTTATGTGCTTGATTCTTCCAGATGCATCCCCACACTGTGTGTCTTATATAAATGGAGGTTGCTTATTTGTATTAGTTAATTGCTTTGATTTGGCTCTGGAGAGAAATAACTCCCAGTGATAGACTCTGCTCTTGTTACTTCTGTTTATGTATGTGCTTCTGCCTGTGTCCTTTCCAAATTATTTTAAAATAATTTACTTAGTTCTAAGCATATTCAAACAGAAGAACATACTGGGATGCTTGGATCATATTGCCATATTTACGAGAAACCTAACACTTTACAGTGTGAGGTTACAGTGAAGACACAAAATATAAAAAGGCTCTCACCCATGTGTGACCACCTAAAGCCTGACACCCTATAGACCAGTGATTCTCAACCTGGGCCTCACAATACCGTTAGGGGTGATGGGTTGAGAATGATTACCTAAGAGTATCAGAAAATACAAATATTCATATTATGATTCATAACAATAGCAAAAGTAAGTTATGGAGTAGCAACAAATTTAATTTTAAGGTTGGGGGGTCAACATGGGTGTCACAGCATTAGGAGGGTTAAATATCATTTCTGGAGACTGTTGCTCACCTACCAACTCTATTCGTTCATTTCTGATCTGACCAGGAGTATGCTGCCCTCTGTGTAATAATGTGCTTCAAAGGAAGACAGCCATAGCAATCATGGTCGTACTGACCTTGTCAATCATTGTCTGTGTTATAAATGTGAGTAAGAGCCTGAACACTATCTTTGACAATGGGATGATTCAAACGAAGTGAGAAAGCTCTGAGGGTTCTCTTTAAAAGGGACAGAAGAAAGAGGTTGCCTTTCTTTTCCTGAGTATGGTACCGGTGGATGTGAGCTCAGAGCTGTGTGAGACCTAGGATGATCATAGGGAGCTCAGCCTGACAGCAGGTCAACATAAAGACATGGCCCCTGAGATGCTAGAGACCCACTCTTTCCCCTGACATTGTGGGGCATTTAATCAAAAACCCTTGAATCCCTTTGCAGAAGCCACTTATTTCCCAGATAGTCTCGCCCCATTGAAACTGTTGATACTGAAAATACTTTACATTTCTACATATCCATATATTGATTCTGTAAGCCAATGACCATGTGTAGTAGGATACTCATGGTCAATATCATATCTTGCCAAAGAGCTCGTAATTTCCAGAGGTGAATCCAGATCACTGAAGCCACTGTATCTGTTCATTATGCCACCTAGTAAAGCCACTATTGGGCACAAACCTGGAGGTTATCAAGGAAGAAGCATGTGCTGCTCGACTAGCCAAGAAATGAGCTCAGACAATGGTTGGTTCCCATTACAGCAGGCAGCCAGACTCTGTCCTCTCTTGCTCTTCTGTCTAGCCAGAAGGATGCTGCAGTGACAGCATCTTTTATTGAAAAGGGTGACAACTGATATCTCTCATTTCATCAGGCTATCTATCAGCAGCCAGGCAGCTCTACAAATCAAATCTACAGTGACTCAATCCCAAGAAGAGATACTTCTGATAACAGGAAGGATCTCCTCACTGCCTCCTAGATGAGGACCACAAATTCCCCAGGGGGTATTTTGGTCTCTTGGCTTTAGTGTATGGGATGTGGTCTCCCCTTGAAGGCATCTCATGGCTATACAGCTTGATTCTACAAGACCTGTAGTTGACATGATACATATGAGTTCTAGACCATTTTGTCAAAATGTCCTTTCCCCTGGTGTGTCCATCCTGCAGTCAGGAAGACCATGGTGCAGAGGATTCTGTGGCTCCTAGAGAGTCTTGGAGACTTCTGGAATCAGGAGTAGAACCAAGAAGGGTTGGATCCTAGCAAAGCTGGGAACATGGGCAGAAGTCAGAATGATGAGAGTGTGGAAGAAATTCTTGTTTAAGAATAACTAGGGCAGTTAGTTGCAGAGAGCTGAAACCTTCTAATACCCTGAGACATGGACTTCATCAGTGTAATCATAAACCAGAGGTAGAGAACAGTGCTGATAGCTTCTTTTTGAGTCCTTGTTCTGTGACAAGATCTTATTTTATGTAGATGAACTTACAGTCCCCAGGACAGCCTGCAAAGAAGATACTAGTAATGAAACAGAATCAGAAGGGTTATGTGAGTTTTGCAAGGTCACCTAGTGAGATCCTGGGCTAGAATGCAGCTCTTCTGTTTCTAAGCAATTGCTCCCAGCTGGTCTAGAGTATAGTAGCTGGGCCCTTAGGTGGGTATCACTGGGAGCTGTGGGGATGCCATGGAATTTCAGGTCCCACCATCAACCAGAGAGAAGAGGCCCCTTCTGGAATTTGCTTTGTGGAGCTGTTTATTACCTACTAGGCATTTTGCTGAAGGTGCAATTTACAGAGCCATTAATGGCAATGAAGTTCCAGCGGGTGTCAAGAGACTTGGGGAATGTGGAGAATGGAGCAGCGGCTGCAGCTATTTCAGCTGCCCTTTGCAAGGACTAATGAAGCCTGTGCATTCCCCTGAACTTGACAGCTCCAGGAAATGTCAGGTGCCACCTAGAAGACCTTGTGAGCTTGTCAGCCATCCTTTGTGCCAACACCAGTCACTAGAGGAGAAATTGCCGTCACATGATGCTGTCCTTCCTTCCAATCTCAGGGTTCTGCAAGATATTCAGAAACAACTTTGGATTCAATTGCTGGACCTCTAACATTGCACGCTAATGGCCTGTGTTACTTGTACAATAAATGTTGAGGAGAGCTCGACTCTATAATGAGGAATAACTCGATTCTAGTAATTTAATCTCCATTAAAGTCATCAGGAGCTATTTATTGATGTTTTTAAGAAGAGTGATGTGAAAGAACAGGCACCTCCCATCACACAGCCTTCCATGTCATCCTTCACGGTGCAGGCTCTGAGCAGGGATAGAGCCCAGAGACCTGGGTTCTGCTTTATCTGTTTAGGCACAGTTTAATGCAGACGAGTAGAGAAGATGAAAGATGAGAGTGCAAAGGTCACACTGATGACTCTGGCTTCTGATAAAGCTGTGGGGCTCAGTGCGCTCGTCCTTTTTGCAGTCTCCAAGCCCTCCCATGAACAACTGATCCTCACACAGGGAAAAATATTGTGTGAGGTCGGGACTGCTCAGCCTGGCAGGATGCTGAACACATGGGTAGGTCAATCTCAGAAGGAGACAGACAAAGAGGCAGGGACAGCAACAAGGACAGCAGAGAAGGGAACAGAGGGAAAAAGTCACCAAAGGACCCTCTGAACGAGTGGATTCAGGAAGTTGAGTATGATTCTCCAGGGAGGTGGCAAGGGGCAACAGGGAGATGGGGTTCATGGCTCAGAGCTGGTTCCAATCTCTGAAAGGTACTTGCTGTGAGACATTGGGCAAGCTAATGAGCTGATTGGAGCTTCTGTTTTCTTGTCAATGAAATAAGGATAATGGTGCTCATTTTACATAATATGTGCTAGAACATGCTCCAGGGGCCAGTAATGTGAGAGTAGCTCCCAGAACACGGGCTTTTCCTCTACATTCTAGAAGCAGTGATTGACTGAGAAGAGCTAGTGTGGCTGAAATGTCTGAACAGTGTTTCTGTCTGGGCGAGCTTGTATGTGAAGTGAAGCAAGGAATTTGAGCATGGGGTATGCTATGTCCTACCCCTCTTTCTAAAATAGAACTGTACTTTTCATGTTAGTATTTGTATAAAGTGTTGATTATTGATAAATATAGATTGGGGGTTAATTGTGTTGAAATTGTATCAGAAAAGTAAAGAATATCTAGAAATGGACAGATGGAGAAACAAAACCCAGGAAGGAAGCAAACATTAAATTTATCACTCACTGCAGTGGCAAGCATCAGGAGTTGTCTCCAAGGTGGCACATATTGGCTCAAGATCCTTAGTGAATTTGTGCATCAGCTTAAAGCTCAAGGCCAGTGTTTCTATACTGCTCCCCCCAAAGCAGAGGAGCAGGTCCTGGTGGGCCTAGCAGTGTACATTCTCAGGAGAATAGCTGGTTTTGAAGCATCAGGGTTTCCACACTTACAGCTTTCCCTGCTGCAGACAAAGCTTGTTTTGCTAGGCCAAGGATGGGAAACAAAAACGTTCAAGTATTCTGAAGGCTTCCTTCTTAGACCCAATAGAAAACATGCTAACATTTTGCTATGGCGCTCTTTGGTGTAGTCCAGATTAAAAGATCATTTGTGTGTGTTACTAGGAAGGCTACTTCATTCTGGGTAACAAGTGAGTGTTCCAGAGAGGTTATCCCTTACCCGAGTCAATGTGAGGTGTATAGGCATCCTCACATGGTATAATCCCAGGGACTCGGTTTCACAATGCATCCTCTTTCACCTGAGCTTTACCTCATCCTGAACCTCTAGATGCTATGCCATGGGAAGTCAATGCACATCTCAGGACTGACCTTGAAAGGCATCAGAGACCAGACCGGGTTATGGAAAGAGCAAGTATTTGAGTTCAGTCTAAACTGAAAGTTAAAAGTTGCCTAGATGGGTGTGGAAATCAACTTACCTGATGACTTTGGTGTATTTTCTTGCTCTAAAATTGTTTAAGTTCTCACAACACTTGATGAACATTAGTAGTTAGGATGAAAGGATGAGCTAGGATGAAAGGCACAGCAGTAGAAAGGTGGATGGGGGTGGTCAAAGTCCCAAGGGTGGCAAAGGCCTATGCAAGTCTAATGCCACTGAGTTAAAGATAATTCCAGAAGGGTGAAATCTGAGAACCTCAAATGCTTGTCTTGGGAGGGGCCCGACCTTCAGGAGGACTTATAAGGACTTCTGAGCTGAAGGTTTGGATTTGAAAAGTAGATACAGGATAAGACAGGAGGGGACCAGATGATGTTGCACTGAGAACAGTTAAAAGATTGATAAAACTGTCTAGATTCAGAGGAGCCTGTACTTGTTAGTGGTATCTGGAATAATCTGGAATAGAAGGGCTCCCAAGAAGTACTTGCTGAGTACCAACTGTATGTAAGGGAGGAGTTACAGACAGATCCCAGCAATGAGATGACTTTGTGTGGTGACCTTGATCTTTCTGTCCACCAAGCAGCATGCCCAAGTGCTACTGGGCATACTGGGAGAGATTCAAGTGTCTCTCCTGAGTGTTTCTTATATGACATGTCTCACATGTTTATATGTGACTCATCAGCATAGCTGTTAAGCTCCAGGCCCAGTGCTGTTCCTGGCCTCTGTGACCACCTGAATGAAGGTTCACTCTGTGCTGGTTGGGTAACTCTTATGAATTTCCAGCTGATGCTTGGTTTCTAGGGCTTATCCCAAGAGCCTCTCCATAAATACTTCATAGCAGGATTTTCTTTCCAAAATAATTCTGATCATAAGTGTCTACTAGGGCTCCCATCCCCTTACAGCAAAGCTTTCTGTGAGTGGGCTCTCTCGAAGGCCTTTCCTGCCTTTTCTGCCTCGCAGGCCTCTGACAGGACTCTATTTTCTCTTCCTTATAGCAGTGTGTCACCTTATAGCAGGTTCCTTCTAGAGTGGGGAAGCTCCTGAGTTCAGAGAAATTGCCTGAGCACAGAGAAGAATGGCCATTCTTCCTCCATATGGCCACTTCCTGGCTGTTGCTATGGCATTTGCTCCAGGCCACCCACAATGCTTTGTCAGCTGTGATCCACAGATCACAAGCCCACTGTGGCCTCGTCTTCCTCTGTCCCCAGTCTTTCTCTAGGCTGGGATGACTGCCTGTGTAGAGTCGTAGAACTCTCTTCCCAGTCTAGCTCATCTTGTCCTTCACAGGCTGTCCACACAGCTCTCTACAGGAGAAGTTACTCTGTGCAGCTGCCTGGACCATCTTCACAGGAGCTGCTCATGGCCCTTCCCAGACTCATTCTCCCAGGGCCCCAGCACCATCATCTTGGATATTCCCCTTGAGCCAGTTTTCATTCCCTCCATGCTCGCCTGCTGTGAGCATTGGCTTCTTCTCACCCGTGTGCTTGCCAACTGGGTTCTCCCTTGGGATCAGTCCTACCATGTCTCCTGCAACCAGAGAACCATTTGAAAATGCTGCAGAATTAAAAGGGCCATTACCACAAAACCAAATAACAAATGCTGGCAATGATGTGGAAAAGGAACCCTCAGACACTGCCTATGGGAATAAAAACCTGTTCAGCCACCGGAGAAATTACTGCAGTCTCAAACCCTAAAAACAGAACTACTCTTTGATATCTATTCAGTTACACCCTTTCTAAATAGGGACAGAAGGTAGCATGGCACAGAGTGTCTAGTTTGGGCAGCTAAATGTGGAAGCAACTTAGATGCCCATTATAGAATGAATGGATGGATGAATGAATAAAGGAAACATGGTTATACCTATAAATTGGAGTATTATTCAGCTATAAAGAAGAATGAAAGCCTGCCATTTGAAAGAAAATGGATGGAAGTGAAATGATCGTATTAAATGAAATACTTAGATAAATATCAAATGTGGAGAGAAGGGTAAATTAAGGTATTTAGAGGTATATGGAAATTATTAAGAGATGTGCATGTATGAAAATGTATTGTGGAAAGTCACTATTGTCTGTAATTGATACTCATGAACAGTACTTTGTAAAATAGCCCAGACGTGCTGTCCGTGTTCACAACTCTCTGGCAGCTTCCCTGTCACTTTGAGTTAAAAAATCTAACAGTGACTTTCTCAGCCTCAGCCTCCTGACCTCTGCTGTTCCCCTACTCCAGTCTACCACTCAGCTTTTATTCCCCGTGAACCTGCTTGCCATATCTGTGCCCCAGGACATTTGTACATGCTACCATTTCTGGCTGGAACACACTGCCTCTGTGTGGTTGATGCCTCACTTTCCTTAGCTTTTCACCAGTCGGGAGTGTCTGAGACAGCACCGTGTCGAAGTAACCACCCCACCCTCCAGGACAGGATGTGACATTCTCAGGCCAGGAAAGTGTATTTCCACATGCTCAAGGGAACCCACACCCTGCATTCAGCACAGAGAGCCACCATTTACTGTAAAAGCTGTCTATGAGTGAGGGTGTACATTCCATTCACACATCTCTGACCAATGTCATCTCTTTCTGGCTTTGATCTCACCTGGGCACTACTCACTACCACTAGTCAAGGAGACTGAACTAGGACTCTCTCAAGTCCTTGTTGCATTTTCCTGTTCCTCAACACTGTGTAATAGTCCAAGGAACACAGAAACCCCCACCCTGACGATCCCGCAAAGCAAAGCAACCTTTCCATAATACCAGTTTGCTCAAGAATCTCTCTTTGTGTGACAGAACAACTTCCTTTTTCACAACCCCTCCAACCTCATTAATGATAGTCCCATGGAGCAAAGCAACCCCTTCCCCAATTCCTTATAGATAGTTTTAGTAACATGTCCTTGAAAGTCCTTCTTCCTGTTGACCGAAGGAGTACAGTTTCACCTTTTCTAGCAACTGTAGGTCACACAGCAAGCCCTCCTCATAGCTTATGTAAGCTATGTTCTTCTCCTAATTCTAGCTCCTTTCTTTCTCCCTTTCCCCCTTTGAGCCATTCTCCAGTGGACTCACAGCTCTCTGAAATACAATACATTGACTTACTCATTATCCTACTCAGTCTGGGCTGCTGGAGCAGCACACAATTGACTGGATGTCTGAAATAACAAACCTCAAGTTCTTTTTGCTCTAGAGGTTGGAAGGCCAAGGTCAGGTGCTGGCAGATTTGGTGTCTGGTAAGAGCTACTTTCTGCTTTGGAAACAACTCTCACCACCATTCCTAGGAGGGATGCCGTGTCCCCTGCTCTCATTGTATGGGCTCTACCTTCATACCTGAAAATTTTCCAGCTCCCTTACACTGGGCTTGGGGTTGTGCCAAGAGTCTGGGGAAATTTTTCATTTGCTCTCTCCCTGCTTTCATTATGGCTTCTAGAATAAGATTTCTCCTCCTTAAAAAGATTTATTTATTTTATTCTATGCTTATCATTATATACACACACACATTTGTGTGTGTGTGTGTGTGTGTGTGTGTGTGTGTGTGTGTGGTGTGTTTGTGTGTGTGTGTGTGTGTATACTATGTGTGTGCATGGTATCCACAGAGTCAGGAATAAAGCACTGAATTTCCAGGAACTTGGATTACAGTCATGAGCTGTAAGTATGAGTGTGGGTGCTGGGAAATGAACTCGGGTCTTCTGCAGGAGTAACAAATGACCACTGAGACATTTCTTCAGCCCCAATTTCTTCCTTCGTAACCAGCACATGTTATTTGTAAAAACCAATAGGCTTAATTATGATACTTTCCCAGGCACAAAATGTATTTTGATCATATTAACCCGACACACACTCTCTCGTACCTCTCTCCACTGCTCCCCTCGAGGGATCTATGCATATGTGTTTGTAAATTTATGCATGAGTGCAGTGTATGACTGCAAGACAGGATTTGTTGGGCAGAGAGTTTACACTTTCTGGTGTTCTCGACTCCTTGTCTCATTTTTCAGGGGTTATGAAGGTGATAGATTCATTTTAACCTCTGTGTTTGCCTAGGAGAGGGCTCAGTTATGTGGGAGATGAGTCCCAGGCCTAGGCAAATGGGGCATTCTATGCCTACTCCTGGGTCATATAGGATCTATAGCTCACTAGGACTATGGGTGAAAAATAGCAGGCCCTGTAGTCAAATGCTTTTGAGAAGCACAGTTTAGCCTGATAAAACTCCATAGGAGCTTCATTTCATTTTTCAGTGAAGAAGAGAACAATCTGTGCAACGAAGGACCATATCTGTCTCACTATGCTTACTGCACAGTGTGTGTGCATCTCTGTGTGCCCTGAAGAGAGTGTGTGCTGTGTGTACTCCTAGGTATTTGTCTCTGAACACATTGGTGTGTGTCCCATGCATCTTTCCAATGAAGTCACATCTACAGAAGTCCTGCTTCCCATACACGGTAGTGCATATAAAGCATAATTTTCCAACTAAGATTTTAGGAATGGGCTTCTACCTGCAAGACCCAGCAAGGTAGTTGGGGAAAACCAACACATTTTCTGATCTTATTATTTCTTTTTCAGTCTATAGATTCAAGTAACAATGAGCAAATGCGGAATGTGTGCAAAATAGTAATAGTGAGATTTTTCTTGCCATATGCTTTTGTGTAATATACATATTTTCTGTAGATATATATTTGAAGGTAGCATTTACACATCAAGGGGCTTCCTCCTATGTCAATGCTGTTATGTGTGCTTGAGTATGTCTTATAATTAGAGAGGGTGACAGAGAAGAAAGCTGGGCCTGAAAGATGACTGGAGATGAGTGTGTGAAGAGATGGGGTGCTGGAAAAGGGACAGAAATATGACTTAGCAAGGTGACTCAATGACTCAAGGTAGTCATACTCACTTTGTCTCTGACCAGTAGCATGACTTCAGGCCTTTGTCTTGTTTATATAATCAATATCCTGGCATAATCAATCTGAAAGTCCCACAAGCCTTGGTATTTAATGTGTCTCCATCTGAGCTCTAGCCTTATGTAGTAGATCACATAACGGAGGATAAAAGACATGGTGAACATATAACCACACACCAGGGAATATGTGCACACCATGCTAAGAGAAGGCTGGGTCAGGGTCGTTCAAATATATCACCCACTGGAGGAGGCCTTGTAAGGCACTAAACAAAAACTGGACTGATTAATAATGGCAAGAAAGGATAGAAATGGCAAAGGTGAGGACGAGAAGGCAGCAGATGGAAAGGTGGGAGCAACTGAGCACGAGGCACTGAGGGAACCCGGCACCTGCTTCTTGGATAGAGCAGCAACGTCTGAGGCATGTGAGTTGGTCATAACAAAAGAGGCAGCTTACCTAACAAATGAATTCTCCCACTAGTCTTGGAGCTAGAAGTCTAAGATAAAGAGCCAAGCAGAGTTGACATCTGCTGATGCCTTCTTCTGTGACTCGAAGACTACATCTTCTCTTTGTTTTCACAAGGTCATCCCTCTGTGTCTTAATCCTCTCTTGTCTAAGGATGTCAATTGTGTTGTGTAAGGGGGTGTGCATTCTTGTGATGCTGTTTACCTCTATTGCCCCCTATCTTTAAAAGCAGTCACATTTGGAAGTGCCAGGTGTCAGAATTTTAGTATCTAAACCCTGGGGGACACAATTTACTGCATAACAAGAGGACATAGAAGTTTCTTCTACAAAGATTAGACAGAGAGGACACCAGTTGCAGGAAACAAAGATGCTTGGGCATGCAGAACATACCAGGGGAGGTATGTGTGATCCAGCTTTGCAGAGTCCTTAATCAAGGACAAGTCACAAAATCCCTCTGAACTTACGTGAGTGGAGCTTTGTACACTGCTAGAGAGGAGTGGAGCAAGGGGCAGATAAAATTGAGAGGGTTTGCCAAGATGACAGGACTAAGTCACACAAGAAACGGATTGCCAACCATGTATTAAGAGCTGTGTGGATTTCACTTGGTGGCTTTCGGATTCCTCTTTTTTAAAAATCAAGGCTTGAATGCAAAGGGGAACCAGCTCTGGACAGGGGCAGAGACCAACACATTTAAACTGTTTAAAAATATATCTTTATTTGTTGAGAATTTTATACATGTATAGACTGTGTTTGTATCCAATCTGTCAATACTCCCTCCCTTCCAACTCCCTACTTTTTAGTTTAAATTTCTGAGCATTTCAAACACAAGCACTCTATTTCTACCATTTCTACCATTCCTTCGTCCTCCTCCAACTCATTCCCTACTCTCCTCTCAAATTCATGTTATGTATAAAGCCAATGGAGTCCATTTAGTATTGACTGCATGTATGTGTGTTTAGGGCTGAGCCCTCAAGATTTGATAACCTAACAGAGGACTCATCCCTGGAGAAAAGGGATTTTTTCCCCTTGTAGCTATTGACTGTCTGTAGCTCTCCATTTAGGAGTTGGCCCTCATGAGATTCTCTCCATTCATGTTGGCTTGTCAGCTGGTGTTCTCATTGTGCAGGTCTTGCTAAGATTTTCTGGATGCGACACCCCTGTCATGTTTAGCTGATGCTCTCATGCAGTAGGTATCCTGGTTCTCTAGCTCTCCTCTAATCTTTTTGTCTTCATGTCTGTGATTTTCCCCTGTGCCTTAGATGTCAGTTGGGATGGGAACCTCATGGTCACCTGTTCTTTGCATTTTGACCAGTTGTGCCTCTCTGTCATACTCACCAGACTGTAAACAAGAGTTTGTTGCTGTAAACAAGAAGCAAGAAGCTTCTTTGATGAGGAACAAGAGCTGCACTTTTGGATATGAGAGTATGTACTTAGAATACAGTTGGAAATTTTGTCAGTTTAGGAAAATGTTAGCCAGCCATGAGTAGCTGGCTAAGTTTGTAGTATAAGGAATGAGTTCTCCTCTATTGAGCGGTCCTTAAGTCCAATTACACAGTTATTGGTTATCTCCCAAAGAAAATGTCAGTATTGCTCCATTGGAGATACCATGATAGGTCAAGACCTTCACTCTTTTAACAGGATAGTGTGGATGCCTTAAATAAGGCTGCGTGTATTTACAGTTCCCAACTAGTCTCTTAGCACCACAAGCTTGTACATTTGCCTGCATTTCATGTGGGCTACACTTGGCATTCATTTTGGAGGTTCTTCAAAGATTCAATTATTTTCTAGTTTCTAGATGAGCAGATGGAAGCGGATACAGAAAGTACAGAGAGGAGGCTGCAGCTGCTGGGATATAGTACAGCCATGGTGATTTCCTTTGGCATGGGCGTTTATTCATCATAAACCCATAATGATGAAATCCTGGACATTGGCCTAGCTTTAAGGGGAGAAATTTGGGACATATCACGAGGGGAGTTCTTTGGTATCTTGTATCTATCTTATTGAAGGTCTAACTTTACAGAAGTGACCCATCACTCATATTGCTTGTGAGCCTAGAGGTGATTTTCTGTCCAGAGTATAAAAGATGTGATGCCCCATCCTGGCCTGACAACTGTATTTTGTGTGAGCAAGAAACCCTGCTCTTTTTTTTGCCTCTCACTAGTTTTCAGCCCAAGAAACGTCCATCTAATCTTCCCAGCAAACAGGGCTGTTGTTTTTCTGCTTATAAATAGGGAGAGCAAAGTTTCGCAGGAGAGTAAGGCTTTAATGCTGAGCTGTTTTAAGCTCCCCTCACAGCATGTTTTAACAGTTTGTTGCACGAAATCACTCACTAGAGTGGCTTTCAATGCAGGCTGAAGCTGTGCCATCTGAACCAGTCTCTATTGCTCTCTCCTTCCTCACATGTGTCCCCCGCCACCAAGCCTAGCACTGCTGTGCACTTGTCAATCTTGCAAGGTACTCAGGGCCTTACTTTTTGGCAGAGTTGAAGGCTGAGTGGCTAAGTGTTGTAAACATTCAGGAAGTGGGTGGCTCCAGGGTAGTGGTTGTCCAGTGATGGAGAAGGCAGGATTCTGCCACTGCATGAAAGACAGTGTGCTGGGTAGAGTAGGCAAATGACAGAAGGAGTGGCTGTGGTTTCTTTAGACCCTATGATGATGGGCATAGATCTCAACCTGAAAGCTGGACTTAGAAACCAAAATACAGGCAAAGCCAGCACAGATTAGGGCAGCTCCTCCTCCCAGATTTGCACAATGTTGAGCTAAACAGACAATCATTCAGGCATAGTCGTGCTATTCTTGTGTGTCATCTTAAGCAGGTGGCTTTTTTTTTTCTTGCTGTAAAGTGGTGACCTCAGTGCTTCAGTGCTGTCACAGGGAGTATGTGACATGATGGGTATACAGGGACAGGTGTCAATGATTGCTACTGCTTTGATTGCCTCTAAGAATGTGGCTTAGAGAAGTGCTTGACCCTCAAAACACACAGGAATTCACTCCGTGCCCTGAGATTGCAAATGGAGGCACAATGTTTGCTTCTTGTATCTCCTCCCACCTCAATCCTTCAGTCCATCTTCCCCTTTATCCACAGATTACTTTCCATCGTTTTTTTACTTCTGTATCTTGCAATGGCATCATCTCCTGATATCTCGGTGGCTGACAGCCCGGATCTAACAAGTGCCCAGTGTGATAAAGCTCTGTTGTAGGCTTGAACTCTGCATAACAGAAAGTCAAAATGTTCTTCCATCTCCAACAACCCCACCCACCTGCCCCACCAGCATTCCTTAAAGAAAACCACCTTAGGGGAAAGTGAAGCTGTTTTAATAAAATGGTGGGGGCACAGTAGGACCTTATTAAAATACAGAAAGATTAACAAGGCCTCTTTCCCCTCAATTATTAACAATGTACTTGTTCTTCGGAAAAGTACCCATGAAAATTTAAAACAGATGAAAATGGTTGTTCACTTAAAACGGCTCCGTTAATCTGTGAGTAATGTTTTATTCAGTGCATTAAATGAACACTGAGGTTGGACACCTGCTGATCTATCTCCCCAGGGTACCACAGGCATAGGGATGGAGAGAGATGAAGAGGCACAGACCAAGGGACAGCTGAGGGCCCAACTGGGAGTCTTCTACTTAATTTACCATCCAGTGCTAAATCAGGAGGAGTGCATGAGAGGGTGAAGAGGAGGGGCTAACATGATAGTAGGGAAGCTGGCTGCCAAGGTGGGGAGGAGGTGTTACCTCTGGTCGGTGTCCTCAGTGGTCTTTGCTTCATTGCCCAGCATTGCTTTGCCCTCACTGCTGTGTCTAGTCCTCTCACAGTTATAAGAGGGGCCTGAGAAATTTCCACCTCTGGGCACAGGGAAGGGGAAAAGCGGTTAGGTGATTTTGAGCAGTCTGGAAGTCAGGACAAATGAGCCAGCCTGAAAGAGAAGGCACAGTTTCTTCAGATGGAGATCAGGCAGGTTTTATGGGGTAAGGGGCACCCAGTGCTCATGGGGGAACTGGGGAGGTTACACAGGTTAGCTGTGTTTTTGATGTCTGATGCTTAGTGATCTCCCATTGCCATGAATGATACCAGCCATCATAGACAGTAGATTAATGTTTGTCAAGTGAATTAATGGGGTGGAGAATAAGTCAATGAGCAATTGAAGTAGGGTGTAAAGTCTCAGGGAGTCACACAACCCTCAGCCTACTTTATTGCAGGGCATTAGGATAAGGTGCTTCCAATTCTGGGAAACTGTCCTGGAGAACTGAGTAGTTAGGTTTCATTCCTGTGCTCCTTAGAGAACCGAAAAGCTCTGGTAGGTTTTAAGAGAAAGCCTTTGAGTGCCATTCAATGGTCTCTACCACCTGTTAACCAAAGCTGCTTTGACTGAACTGCTACAGATGTTCTGAGAACACAGCCCTGTGCTAGGGCTGTAAGCTGAGTTCTGATTTCTCTGTACGTTAAACTTCTCTTTAGATTATGCCCTTTCCCTCCAGGCATTTTTTGATAACTGAAAACAGATGGGAAGACAGGTCAGAAAGGTTTGAGGAACGCAGAGTGAGCACACAGAGCTGCAGACCACAGATGAACCCAGTATCTCCAAGTCACCAGTGGGTCTGTGTGCTGAGTGGGATTAGGGTATGGATTGGGAATAGGGAAAGGAGTCAGGCTCACCTTGCTCGGTGATCATTAGTGACTCAGAGCATGCATGTAACTTGAGATATCGCTTGAACATGTTTTCCTAGGCATGGGGGAAACAGTAGAGCTTATGGAATGTCAACCCAGAAGCATTTATTTTAGACTTGTTTGAATAAAAAGTAGCTGCTGAGATGACTTGGCTTTGTGGAAATGACAATGAAAGTTGTATTGAAGACTAAAACACATGACAGCTACATATATGTGCAGGGATTAAAAAAAGATGGGCTACAGATGGCAAGAAAGGCATATAATCTTAATATAAACTCACAAGGACTAGTTGCAGGACATTGGGTATAGGTAGCCTGCCTTCCATGAGGTCTGGGGAGAGCATGGACTTGATTCAGACACGGAGAATTTCCAGTGATCTGGACTATGTTGGTTGTTAAACACGAACACTTGGTGGAATAGACCACAGCAGTCCACTGCAGACACAGGGAAAGTACTTGGGCCACAGCAGGGATAGGGGTGAGGTGTAGTGATGGTATTACAGCCAGATCAGAAGCCAACTCTAAATGGCTGGGCCATGGCTATGGATGCTGCCCAGTGATAGAGCAAAGGTCTCCAAAACTGTCAATAGCCAGGACAGGATGGGGAGGGCCTTTAACACACAGATTACAAGAAGATTGAACAATTAGAAGGAGACAGGTGAAAAAGATCAGTCAAGAAGCGTTGTTAAGGACATACACTATTCTCATAGGAATTTCATGAATGGAGATGTCTCTGAATGAACTAATAGATCCTATTTTGAGTCCTGTGCCTCAGAAGGAAGGATAAATGAATGTGCAGTCCAGGAAGCAAATGAAGGCTGGATTGTTTTTTTACAGTTAATAATGTATTAACTGCATACCTTTCTGAGCATCAAGACCTATGAATTTTGTCAAATACACATCCTGTGATACTGTGGTTATTTCCCCTGCTTCTTCCACGGCTACGGGAAATTACTGTTCTACTTCATGGTTCTATGGCCTGCATCTTCCACACATATCACACAGACATACCCACTGAGTAGATCTGGTCTGGGAGCCAACGTTTTTCTGTTTGTTTAGCATGATTTACTAGGATGAATTCCATATTACAGGAGTTCCTTTATATTGCCAAGTAGTATTTCATTATATGGCTATACCAGCATGTGATTGTCAACTTGCCTTTAGAACTTTTGGAATTTCCTCCTCACAGACGTTTTTTTGTCATTTATGAATAAAGCTATTTTTAGAAATTATATACAAATGTTATGTGGATGCATATGTTTCTGCTGAGTTAGGGTTAAGTGTGTGTTTTATTTTATATGAAACCGACAAGCTGTTTCCCAACGTGTTTGCATCATTTTGCATTCTTGTCACAGCTTGTGAGAGATGCAGCTGCTCAGCAGCCTTGCATGCACTTGGTGTGCTGGCTTCAAAGCACTAGGCAACTCTGAGCTATGTAGAGCTGAACACTTATATCTGAAGAGTGTTGATAAGTACATACACACTCATGGGACTGTTTGTACCCCAAAGAAAGTTGGGTTAGCTTCTGTATTACTACAGTAAAAAATATCTAAGACACCAAAAGCAATAGAGAGAAAACACTTGACATGAAGTTTGGTAGTTTGAGGGCGGGGCACCTGCATTAGCTCAGTCCCGGTGGTGAAGGTAGCTGATGATGTATATTATCTCATGAGTTTTCCTGGAGCAAAACAATCACATGTACACACACACACACACACACACACACACACACACACACACACGCACACATACACACAGAGAAAGAGAAAGAGAGAGAGCGAGAGAGAGAGAGGAAGAGAGAGAGAGAGAGAGAGAGAGAGAGAGAGAGAGAGAGAGAGAGAGAGATTCCCACAACTCCTTGAAGAGTACCTTTGATACCCTATCTAGCTTCCTTTAGGCATTAGGTCCTTCCTCTAAATTTTCTACTCCCTCCTAATGGTGCCATTCTGAGATCAAGGTTTTAACGTATGGGTTTTTGGGAGACATATAAAATCCAAACTATAGCAAGTTTGATTAAACAGAGCAAGCGGATGTAAGGGCCAAGGAGAATGGGATGGAGCAGCTGGTCAGGTCAAAGGAAGGCAACCCAAGTGTCCTAGACCACACCACAGAAGGCTTTGCAAAGGAGATCTGACAGTTGGCCTGCTGAGGTGTTGCAATAGTGTGTCCACATCCAGCTCTGGTTGGTCAATTTGGAAAGGTAGTAATCGATAGCAGTTTCAGGGGTGTGGTGGTGAAGAGACAAAGGCAAGACAGTGCCAAAGAAGTCCTAGACCTGGAGAGCAGGCAAAGGCTCTTATTTTCTACTGCAGGGAACAGAGTCTGCAGCCTGCTTCTTCAGCTTCCTTCTATCTTCTTATAAGAACAATCTGATTTCAGCATGGTGTGCCCAGCTGAAATGACCACATTTTCCAGCTCTCTGGGAGACTCTACTTTTGCTATGCTAGTGACACTTGGTAAGTAGATTTCCAAGAAATCTCCTTCAAAGCAGGGGTGGGAGTGGGGGAGTCAAGTGACTGGCACAGGGCCACTTTGCCTTTTACTGTCTTCCTTACTGGAATAGGGATGTCAGGGGTATACAATGTTGCACATTTTGGATGGGGTGACCCAGAGGATGGGAGCCAGCTCCAAGAAGGGCAGAGGAGAAAGACAGAAACCACTTAGACCCACAGGGTCCTAGTGTGCTGCCAGGTACCTCAGCCTGCTGCTCGCCAGACCTGCCCGTGGAAAAGCCCAGGCATGCAAGCTTTACCACGGGACACGTTTGCTAATGACTGCAGATGTAAGCCTTGCTACGAAGTGGTAGGTTGTCTCTTGTTGACCTGTTTGATCTCATATGGATTAACAAAATGGCATGTTTTGAGATTTGGTTTGAAAAATTACCTAAGATTCACATGGAAAAATAAACAAGCATTGATATCTAAGAAAATCTGAAAACAGATGTTCAGTGGCAGGTGGTAAGGACTGCACTTCGAGTTTAAGGCTGTAAGAAATAGCAGGTGTGGTGTGGGTGCCTGGATAGGAAGTCTGATCAATGCAGGATGTAAAGTCTCAAAATAGCACCAGATGCATGGGAGAAATTCAGAGTGACATGAAGGAACTCTCTCCACTATCCTTAAATTAGCGAGAAAAAGGATGGTTTATTGAGTAAGTGGTGTTGGCATAATAGCGCAACTGACTGAGAAAATTGCTGTTGAAACTACAACTAGGGTATTAATAGACATCTCGATACACACTCCAAATGGATCAACATTTTGAAGGTTAAAATATGAAACCATATAATTATAAGAAAAATTAAAACATGGGTAATTATTTGCAGTCTCCGGATGGGCAGGACTTTCTAAGGATGACAGTCAATAAACAAATAAAATCTAGAAATCTTCAGTCTTGGCAATTTGAATTATGTAAGAAGTAAAAAGAATACTGCGAAGTAAATCCTACCATACGCAAATAAATCCAAGCAACAAAATCAGGGAAGATATTTGGAATTCTGATGGCTGATGAAGGTCAAAGTTTTCCCTAAGAGCCCTTATTAAAAAAAGGGGGGTGGGGTGGGGATTTAGCTCAGTGGTAGAGCGCTTGCCTAGCAAGTGCAAGGCCCTGGGTTCGGTCCCCAGCTCCAAAAAGAAAAAAGAAAAAAAAAACAATTGAGAGGAAAACAGCCAAGGAAACAAAAAGATAATTCTCAAGAAATGAAGCAGAAACAGCTCTGAAATGTGAGTAGATGTCAGCCTTTACTGTCAGAAATTAAGGCTCTCTTTTCTTAATGAAAGGGTCTCTTTATGAAGTCTGGGCTGTCCTGGAACTCCCTATGTAGACAGGCTGGCCTCTAAGGCATAGAGATCCTCTGCCTCTGCCTCCTGAGCGCTTGGATTAAAGGAGTGAACCATGCCCAGCCTCTTTAGTATTTTAAGACTTCTTACCCGCCTCACACAACTGTTAACAATCTAGATAGGATGCATGTTCCTGTTAGATCAGTTATGAAGATGGCTCTTGCCCACCTCCCCACTTTTTTACAATCCCAGTATGGTGCACTTAGTTGGGTGTGTACCTGACATACTGGCCATGTTGAGAGATCACTGTTGTTGGCCTCTAATCATTTATGAGTTTGTCATAAATCCTGGCTTTGTTGTGTGCTCATTTCAGCCAGGGGCTTGGATGAGGCTTTGTCAGGGTACATGTTTGTTCTCTGCAGTAGCTTCTGAGCTAGTTCATGGGTCACAGGTAAGCAGTGGGACTAGCTCACCTGAGTCAAGTCATAGGGACTGGAGTCTGAAGCTCGGTTTTAGGATGGAGAGATTCACACTCATCTTGAGCAGTCTCCCCTTGGGTAGGCATCCTGTTTCGCCCATCACTTCCTGACTGACAGTCCACATCACTGCTTAAACTTTTGAGTTGAAAATCTCTCACCACTTCAGAGTATAATTGTGATTTCTTTTACTGAGTCAATAACTACATTCCTTAGTCTTTAACCAATTGGCTGCTGTTTCGTCTTCTAGAATCTTACAGAAAACTGCGAGTCTTGCTTATACAGTATTCACACACCCAGTGAGAGGTAGAAGATGATGAGAACAGGGCCTGACGACCCTTTCCACAGGCTGTGCATTGTGACGCCATCTTATATGAAGCTTCCTTTGTCATTAATCACTAGTGGGGTCATATCAAGCACCTTCCTCATTCCTACCTACCTGTTCCCTTGGAAGTAGCCAGCTTCTGGAGAAGCTAAGTTTTCTAGTAGCTAGAAGGATGGATTCTCTGGAGCGGGTGAGCCACTGCAGGCAAGTTTTTGGCTCCCTTTCCTTTCTGAGAGATGAATGGATATGAGTCTCATTCTTCAAGTCTCCTAAAGAGACAGGCAGACACACATTGTCAAGGAAGCAGCTTGTGGAGAATGAAGCAAGCTGAAGAGCCTGCACCAAGCATATGGTGCCTCCTCCATTCCTTCTGGCATCAGGCTCTTTGGGTGGCTGGAAGGAGATTGGCACTCAGTTTTGTCGTCTGCAGCTCACCCACCTCTGTCTTAAAATGATCACAGTGCCCACAGGTTGAGAAATAAGCCCAGAGTCTCAAGGGCATCCCTAAGGATGATGGACAGCTCTTCCCTGCCCCTCTCTTTCCATCCTGCCTCTCCTCACTTGAGCACCTGAAAGTAGTAAAGAAGCATGTTGGTTGTCAGGGAGCTCCAAGATGGCACCCTTCAGCCAGGATTTGTTATCTTTTTCCCACATACCCTAACTGTTCCTCTGAGTTGCCAGTCAATACTCTTCCTGAATTCCCTTTCACCATCACTCCCTGCTCTCCAGAAAGGACATGGTGGCCCAGGGCTGTCTGGGTGTATATTCCTTTTGCAGAAAACAATCCAAAGGCAAAAAGAAGAGGTCTGTGACAGTGCTCTGAGAAGCACCCTTCCCTCTGGGAATGTTCAAAGGGCTTAGGAGGCAGACCCACAGAGACCTGGAAGGCTCCCTGAGATCTGTTCTATGGTCATCCTACTTTGGCCCATTTGAAAGCAATGACCAACAGGGAACCACAACTTATAGTTTTGGATTCTCCTCAAATGCAACTTAGATTGTGAATCCTTTCAAAATGTCATCAGTCCCCAGAATTCATGGGAAAGCAGGAGATTACCTAGTTTAGTTTTTAGTGACTAACGGAATACTCTAGGCAGTGTGAATTACAAAGGAGTTTATATCTCACCATACTGGGTGCTCAAAGTCTAAGATGAAGGTGTCAACATCTGTTAAGGGCTTCTTTTGCTGCTTTATAATGTGGCATGGTGAGACCAAGAAAGTATTGCAGCACAAGTCAACCTCCCTTTTCAGATAAACCCATTAATATAATGATTAATACGAAGACAAGTCCATCCTGAGAGTCTTATCATAACATGGTGGAAGGCATCACATGGTGAAGCAGGGAAAGCATGATAGCACAAATCACCCTTCCTTTTCTGATTAACCCATTAAACTTTCATGGCCGTGCTATTCTCATATCCCCATCTAGCTCTAATTGCACCCAAAAGGCCACAGCTCCAACTTCCATTAAGAAATTAATTTGGAGACTATGTTTTCATCACATTGACCTGGGGAATGGGAACACCCAAGCCCCAAAGGTTGTAGTATTTAACGGCAGAACCAACAATATGCTTTGTGTGTCTTACAGCATGCTGGGACCACTAGGTTGTCAGAGGTTGGAGTGGGTGAAACCATCATCCTAGAAACCTAGAAGTCTGAGGTTACAATGTCAATACTCACAGGGAGTGCAGTAATTAAATCATGGATTTGAGTTTACACCTGATATTGTGACTTCCTATGTGATACCCATGGGGAATTTGGGAGGATTAAATGAGATAAGGCAGTGACAGGGCTCAGAAAGTATGAGGCTATGATGTATTTGTGATAACTTAATAATGACTAATACCTCAAAGGGTTGTGTGAGCATCAGATGAAACATACCTGTGCTTATATGATAGCACAGTAAGCATTCATTTGTAGAAATGTTGTCAATAGTAGTATTACTATAGGTGTTAAACCTGGGTTTAATTGATTTCAAATCCCCATCTGTAAAGTGGGAATAGCGCCTTCCATTCCTTTCTTGTACATCTATTTAATATACATGAATACTTTTGGGGAATGTGATCTCAGCAACAAGATATTCCCACAGATATACACCCTGCCCTCCTACACCTTTTAAAATAAGACAGAATCATCACTCTGCCTCCATCAGAGAAGCAAGGAAGACAGAAGAGTAAGGCACATTGCCATCTGGAAGGAAGGAATCTTAATTAAGAACAAGAAAGGGAGGGCAGCAGAGAGAACCCAGCTAGGTTCACATGGAGGGAGCCTATGGGGCTCATGAATTTTGAGAGCACCGAGGCGCAGAGCCCATTTTCCTACCAGATGGCAGTGGGGGCTCCAGGGAGATGGGACAAACCCTCCGGTGATGCCCTGAAACTTTCTGTGGCAACTTCACTGAACTGCTGTGGGGTGTCTTGAGTTCTTAAGCACAAGGATGTGGCATTTGCAGCGATGACTTTCAGAACAGGGTTCCTGGCCAAAGAACATCAGCACCACCTGTGTACTTATTAAAAATCTATGTCTTTGAGACCTATTCCAGAGGTCCTGGAGAAGACACACATTAGGTGGGGCTAGCATTCTGTGACTGATAGCCTCCAGGAGGTCATCCAGCATGCCAGTGTTTGAGAACCTTTTGATCATAGCAAGAAATGGCTGTGGACATCTTCCAAGTTGTCAGGTGGAGCAGTACTAACATCTGCCTTGCTGCGTCTCAGCGTGCAAAGAGCTTGAGCGTGGGTGCTAGACAAGCCTAAATTTAAATTCCAACTTAGCTCTTTGCTGCTTGCAGAGTTTAGGGAGTCTTGCTCCTGTTTTCTCATTTCAACCCTGGGGGTCATTGTTAGAGTTGGAAGTAACATCGATGATGAAGGTACCTATTACAAAACAAGAAGAAATGAGGAAGCCCTCTGTCATCCCTACCTCCTTTCCCCCCAGATATTCTCATAATACCTTGCCTATAATAGATGATTTTTCATAAATAAAATTAATCTGAAGCATCCTCAGTGCTTGCCATCTGCAGCGGATTCCAAAGGGATCATTATTGTCTTTCTTATGTTTCCCAACAGACACTGAGCACATTGAAGAGCTGCAGTGGGTGTGGAGAACATACTTGAACAAGCAGAAATGAATAACTTGTAAGGCTTCACAGCTTTTCTTTCCCCCTTTGCCTTTCTATGTACTAATGCAGGTTTTCAAAGCAACATCCAACCTAGGGTGGTGAGATGGTTTAGTAAGTAAAAAAGGGCACTTCACTGGAAATCACATAGAAGGAAATGACTCACTCCTGAAAGTTATCTGGCCATGCCATGGCATGAGTGCCTACACACACACACACACACACACACACACACACACACACACACACACACACACACACACACAGGAACGCATGCACATGCATGCTCAGTACACAAAGGCAGACAGACAGACATGCACAGACAGACACACAAACATGCAGACAAACAGAGACGAAGATAGACAGACACAAACACAGACAGACAGACATATACACACAGAGACAGACTCTCTCTCCTTCACACACACACACACACCACACACACACACACACACACACACACACATACATACACACGATAAATAACAGTTTCTCCTTCCAAGCAAAATGTAAATGATGTGTACTGTCTAAAGTTTTTCTCACTGTAAAGAGTTCCCCAAATGTCTACTCCTGGATGGTATCTGCATAGTGTGCAGAATTATTGACAAACCAAGCCCCTGTCTTCTCTTCCCCAGATCATATTTCATAGTCTATGAGGCCATAGATAAATGCTTAGGAAAAGAGAGCATTGTAACAGGAGTAGAAACTGTAGGAAGCACATGGGAAACTTCTTCATGAAACTTGCTTGTGTCCTCAGGACCTGCTTGGACACAATTATGTATATACTACTTTTGTTTACTTGATTGCATCTGTGCACATCATATTCATGGCTTGGTGTTTTAGATAGCATGCAGATGATGACGGGAAGCAGGAAGGAGAGAGCCAACTCCTAAATGTTATCCTTTGACATTCATAGGTTTACACACACACACACACACACACACACACACACACACACACACACACACACACACGGAAAGAGTGAGAAATAACATGGCTTCCGGAGAAAAGAAAATCAAGTTTTCTTAAAGTTGTAATCCTTGATAATGTCAAAATGCTCCAGCAAATATACTCACCTCCACAAATATATGGTTTAAAAATGTGGACTTGTGGGTAAGTCTTAAAAAAAACAATAGTCAAAAAATAGAGAGTATATAAAGTAGGGAAGAGATTGTGGGTAATCTCTGTAGGAGTTAGGGAGAACAGTGGGGGTAAATATGGTCAAAGTACATTGTGTGCTGTATGAAATTCTCAAAGAATAAACAAAAATATTGTATTTAAAACTGAATTAAAGCCTTCCAACCCAGACACATAATCTTGACTGTCAACGAGACTAAATCTAGAATCAACAGCAATGTAAGCTGCTGATGAGCATGCCTGTAAGGGACATTCTTGCTCAGATTATTTGAAATGGGAAGCCCACCCTATGTGTGGATGGCAATTTCCAGTGGCAACTTAGATAAAATGACATTAAGGATTGGAATTTTTCTTTTTGTTGGCTTGCCTTCACTCTCCCTGATGAATTGTTCTATCCCATTGCTCTGGCATTCACTTGATGTTCTTAGAGCCAGATTTTTTTCAGATTTCTAATATGAACTGAAGATACCAGCAATTGAGCAATTCTCCAGACCTTCAGTACCAGATAAGGATGTTCTTTGGAGCTTATGGCAAGTCCCTATTGATGAATCACAACAGGGACTCTTGGAATTTTGGAACAAGGCTCTCCCCTCATCTGAAGACAACTCTTCCTTTGAAAGATAGTACTTGAACTACCTCATGACTTTGATAAATACTACATTCTTGACAATAAGGCAAAAAGTTACCATGTGACCTGAGCTGCCCACCCATCAGCTGGCTGTTATCTAACCTACCAAGCCATAAAGTGTGATCGACACAGAAGTGATCAGTCATCAAATGGAAATATATATACATGATTAGACTCAAGCAGGTCATGAAGGCACAAACAAGATAAAGGATTTGCCCAAGTATCTGTAGTCATTACCAAGTTACAATGCCTTCTGCTCTCAAATTTTATCTGATCTTATAGTGTATTTCCTATGGTTAGCTGATGGAGGAAAAGAAGTCTAGGACCAGGTTTATAGATGGCTTATTGTGCACATGCAAGAACCACCCAGGAGTAGGTAATGATAGCATTACAACCAATTTCTGTGACAATCCTGAAGCACAGTGATGAGGGAAACTCTCCTCAGTGGCAATAACTTCATGGTCATGCATTTTTCTTGGAAGGGGAAGTTTCCAGATGTGATTATATATTGAGTCATGGGCTATATAAAATGGTTTTGTTAGATGGTCAAATACTTGGAAAGTACATGACTAGAAAATTGGTAGGGGAGTTATTTGGGTAAGATATATGTATCTAGAGTTCCCCAAATGAAAAAAGCGTAAGAGTACAATTATGTCCAATGTAAATACTCATTTGACTTCATTGAAGAAGGAGTTCATTAATCAAGTAGATAGGATTATTCATTCAGTGGACAGTTGGCTTCTTTCTCTGGTGGCCTCATAAACAAAGTAGCCATGAAATAGATAATATGCATGGGACTTGTATTACCAAAGCTGACCTGGTTATGGTTGTTCATTAATAACAGATTTGCTAACAGCAGAAACCAATATTGAGCCCCCAGTGTGGCACCACCTACTAACTAGTGACCTAGTGGTAGATTTATTACATTGGATAATTTTTATCATGGAAATTTTTGTATCTTCCAAAATAAGCACTTTTCTCTATTTCTGGATTTGCCTTTCCTGCATGTAATGTTTCTGCCAAAACTACCATCTCTCAGCTTACAGAATGTTCTATCCACCATCGTGATATATTACTATACAGCATTGCTTCTGACCAAGAAACTCACTTCATAATCAAAGATGTACAGCAATAGGCTCATGTTCATGGAATTCACTGGTCTTGTCATGTCCACCACTATCCTGAGCATACGACTTGATAAAATGATGGAATGACTTTGTAAAGACACAGATACAGTGCCAATTAAATGGCACCAGCCCAGAGGGCTGTGGCGGGGCTCTTCAGATGGCAGTGTGCCTTGAATCATCATCTCATATATGTTATTACTTCTCCTAAAACCAGGCTGCACTGATCCAGGAATCAAGGGGGTGAATCACTATCACTCCTAATGATACAGTTGGTAAGTTTTTGCTTTCTATTCTCTGACTTTATGCTTTGCTGGCCTTGATATTCTAGTTTCAGAGTGAGTGGGAAGTAGCTCTGATTCAAACTGCCATGAGGACATTAAACTTATTCTCTACAATGGAGGTAAGAAGATTATGTCTGGAATTCAAGAGATCCTTTAGAGATCCTTTTGTATTTCTTGATGTTACCATAGTGTCTTAATCAGTGTTCTATTGCTATGAAAAGACATCATGATCGAGGCAACTCTTCCAAAGGAAAGCATTTTGGCTATTGTTTTCAGTATCAGATGTTTTGCCCATTATCATCATGGCAGGGGGCAGGATAGCATGTCTGACACTGGAACAGTAGCTGAAAGCTACATCCTGATCCACAGGCAGAGAGAGTGACACACACACACATACACACACACACATAAACACACACACACACATACACAGAGCGAGAGAGAGAGAGACAGAGAGACAGAGACAGAGAGACAGAGACAGAGAGACAGAGAGACAGACAGAGACAGAGACAGAGACAGAGACAGACAGACTGAGTTTGGCATAGGTTTTTGAAACCTCAAAGCCCACTTCTAGTGATACACTTTCTCCAAGAAGCCTATACCATCTAATCCTTCTAATCCTTTCAAATAGTGCCATTCCCTGAGGTCTAAACATTCTAACATATGAACCTATGGGGCCATTCTTATTTTACCACCGCACATATCTTGGAAGTTCAGTGGGAATCTACAAAACCTAATCCAGACAAGATGGCAAAGGACCCAGAGCCTTCAGCAGTAATAATATATGTCACTGTCTTAGTTAGGGTTTTGCTGCTGTGGACAGACACCATGACCTAAGCATATCTTAAAAAGGACAATATGTATTTGGGACTGGCGTACAGGTTCTGTGTTTCAGTCCATTATCATTAGGTGGGATCAGGGCAGCATCGAGCCAGACACGGTACAGGCAGAGCTGAGAGCTCTACATCTTCATCTGAAGTCGGCTAGTGGAAGACTGACTTCTCAGCAGCTAGGGTGAGGGTCTTTTAGACCACACCCACAGTGATACACCTACTCCAACAGGGTCATACCTTCTAATTGTGCCACTCGCTGGCCAAATATACACAAACCTTCACATTCACCTATGTAGGAAAGAATAAAGACTCATTCTGGTACTTTCAGAGGGTGGAAGAAATACAGAATATATGGGAGAAAGGGGAAGTTATAAATTTGTATCAGATAAATGCACACGACTAGTTGCAGAAATGAAAACTGCAATTGATGTAAATGTTTCTGTTTCTTTTATTGTTATTAGCATGTTTGTGCATGTATACATATATGTTAAGCAGATATTTTCATTTTCTCTCATCCATTTTTTTACTATGTAATATAACAATGATTGAGATAGTATCAGTGGCTAAGCTTTCTAAATTTGTATTATCATATTTAAGTTATATGACCCTAAAGGGGTAATAATTCATCAGTGGACTTTGACACATATTTTTTTAAAAAATGGGATAGTTATATCATGTTAAAAGAATGTCAACCAAATGCACACATGCTCATGCACATGCTCACATGCACACACACACACATACACACACACACACACACACACACACACACACACACACACACGTCAACATGCTCAGGAAGGAACTGTCCTTTCTCTAGTTCAATATAGGGTGACTGGTCCCTAGAATCTGCATGGGATGGTTTGGGTTGGGTTTGTATGAGCCAATCAGGGTCTCCAAAAGGAGCCTTTCCCTCCATTCTTAAGAGGAATTTCCTGTGAGTTCTAAGTGCTGATAGGGTGGCCTTAGCTCACATACCCTGCCCTGAGAAGAGGCCAAAGGATTGTCTACTAGAAGAACCAGGGGAATTTTTATTTCCATTTTCAGATCCAAATTGGGTTCAAAATGCCAAGTGGACAAAAGACCATCAATATATGCCAAGCTGAGTGGGAGTGTGCAGCTCACTTAGCTGCCTTGACATCGATTTCCACCTGCTATTGTTGATGAAGCTGCATTCGTAAGTAGTGATAAATCCATTAGACAAACATGGCACTCCATTATTCACAGTGTCTCCAGCAGGCAGGCAGAATATGGGATGTTCTGTTTTGGGCTAGAGAGATTGGCTCATCTGGGGGCAGAGGAGTGAAGATAGTCTTTCCAAGACTGGCATGTCAGTAAGAAGAAAAGGGCCCAGAAAGTCTCACAAGCCACAGTTCCTTGTGTTTGTGGCACGTTGGTCTTACAACTTTATGAGTGCCTGGTCTTATTTATGGCTAAGGGCTTAGGGATAATGCTTAGGGTGGGAAATGAGTAGAAAACACTTTCTTTGTAGCAAGCTATCATGTCCCATTTAAGACATAGAATGCTAACTTCAGAGATGTGAGATGTTTTACATGGGGTATCACAAAACTAGCAGAATCAGGGCTAGAATTCAGGAACTCCATATTTCATCCTGCTTCAAATCTGCTTCTCACAGCATATTGGCTCTAGTTCCTTATGACTGCACATTGGCCCTTGTTCATTCCTTGGAATAGTGTCCAATTGAGAAGCATGTGAGCTTCGGGTAGGGATTTGGAGTCTTCTGACCTAGAGTGGCTAAAGATGCCTGGGTGTCTAGGGACAGTGACCACATGGACACAAGTCTCTAGTGAGGTGAGTTTGGACTTCCACTGAGGAAGGTATCACCAGGACTGGCCTTGAGTGGGACAGATGGACATCAGGGTAATAGCCTCCATCAGGGTGCTGAGACAAATGTCTGCCTTTATCCTGATTAAATTCCACCTGTTCATAGACGAACCCAAGCATCAGGCATGTCCCAAATGGGTGAGTCCAGACAGTAGTCCGTGGATGAATTTGGACTTAACTCCATATCTACACTGTCTTCCCTCATCCTTCAACCACTATGTCCAACACTGGCAGAGGGAGCTAGACGGGAAGCTATTGCACAGCCTTGACTGGTGGTTTGTCTCTCACCTTGGGACACTCATGGAAGGGTCTAGAGAGCTGGGCAGACTGGAGTTCTGCATGCCTCCAAGATGCAGAAGCAAGAGTAGAATCAGGCTAAGAGCAAGTAGGAAGCATAGTCTGGGAACTTCTGGTTTGCTCTGCAGGGGCTTGTTCCTAGGAAGTATTTGACTCTTCATAGTCCACAGACGCTGAATAAGATTGACTGAGAGTCTACAGTGACTCTCCTCAGCAGAAAAGTTATCGCTCCTGGGGAGAAATGAGGGAAAACTGAGCTTTCTTACCCTAGCTTCTCACTCACACCTTTGTCCGCAGGAGTGTCTGCATAAATGCTCTCAGCCAATTTATCACCTCATTGACTCAGCATCTAGGAAGTTCACTTTTATTCAAGAACAGCAAAGAAGGACTCACCACACAAAAGAAAGCAGTGGCCATGTGGACTGCATTCTTCTAGTTTACATGAGTTCTTTGTGATGGCCATAGCTACTTGGCATACTTCTCTGAAGTCCCCCAAGACCATCATAAGGGTCATGGGGTACTAACCAGGCATGGCTCCTCAGTTGTTTGGGCTTTGGGTTCACAAAGTTCCTGGAAAAAGGAGATACCTTGATTGCTAATGTCCAGCCTATCCTTTGGGTGTTAGGGTCAGGAAGGGCTGGTTGATGCCCTTTTCTCATGGGCCAAGTAACTAGGCTGAGATTCCCCTGGCCAGGTCCAATCTCTACACAGTAATTATGTCCTCTGAAGCCAGCCAGCTAATTGCTTTTGCTATTTCTGGACTCTGTCTCTCCTGCTCTGTCCTCCTGCTGGAGACAGAAATAACCTGGCACTTGGTGGGTAATTATTGCATAGCATTTTCAGCGTCAGCAGACATTGAGCAGCAGATGCAGATCCCTGACTCAGCATGGGGGATTTGGCCAGGATCTCTGGCCTGCCAGCCCCTGGTTTGGACAATGTACTCTAGCACCAGCACTTGTCGCTCAAGGTGTTCTCTTTCTTGGCATTTCTTGTGCTAGAGTCCCTTCTCTCTTGGTTCTCTTGACCTCATTTGTACTTGGTTCTCCTTCTTTACCTTGTGTCCTTTTCTGGGATGATAAAAGAGAGGAGAGAGACTCATAGTTAAAAATTGTATGTTAAGAATTTTTTTTTCTTTCTAGACTGTAGAGACATGGCCCAACAGTGAAGAACACTACTTGTTTACCTACAGGACCTAGGTTCCATTCCCAGCACTCACATGGGCAGCTCACAACCATCTGAAACTCCAGTTCCAAGTATCTGATGTCCTCTTCTGGCCTCAGCTCTGGGGTCTGGATGGAAAGAGTTTGCAAGTCAAACCCGACCTGTTGTAGACTAAGGACTGGAGAGGGTCACTGCTTACTCCACTGTGCTCTCTGCAAGATTGACACAGTCAGAGCTCAAACACAAACATTTAATTTTAATGATGTTGAAGTTGAGTTATTCTTTCCTGGATTATGCTTTGATGCTTTAATCACCTTGATTTTTCTCTATGATGTCATCTAGAGGTTTTAGGATATTGTATTTCACATTTTGAACTATAATCCATTTGTGAAAGCTCTCTCTCTCTCTCTCTGTCTCTCTCTGTCTCTCTCTTTCTCTCTGTGTGTGTGTATGTGTGTGAGTGTGTGTGTGTGTCTTTTTCTTTCTCTCTCTCTCACAAGAGAGAGCAAAGTCTGTATGTGTGCTTGTTCAGCAGAGATCTTCACCCTTACTCAACATTTTCTCTCAAGTCTATTCTCAGACTCTTTGAAGCAAAAGTCTGAGGCAAGATAAAAACACACGGCCTAGGCAATGTTACCTGCCAGACATGCTAGATTTGTCTTCAACAAGACACACACACACACACACACACACACACACACACACACACACACACACATACATACACAGAGAAGGAGGGAGGGAGAGAAGAAGAGACAGACCAGGAAGAGAGAGAAAGAGAGAGAGAGAGAGAGAGAGAGAGAGAGAGAGAGAGAGAGAGAGAGAGAGAGAGAAAGATATTTGTCCAGAAACTCACTACACTCCTGCCTCAGACTGGAACTCTGGGATTACTGGCATAGGCCCTCATGTCTGAAGAAACGGTGTCCATTTTTTCTCTCATTCTGCACTCTGCTCCTTAGCCTCCACTCAAATTCAAGTTTTAATTGGAACAATGCCAGCTGGCTAGTCTTCATCACTGAGGCAGGAAAAGCCAACCTGTCACTGAGGCCCAGGGTCCGTCTCCTAGGGTGGGCTTATTTTCCCCTTTGAAACTGGCAGGCACTGCATCCCATGTAAATTAAGCTAGAGGCTGGAGGTGGGGGAGGGATGCAGGGAGGGGGACCACAACTGGGAGACGATGAGATGTTTTTCTTCTTTGAAAGACAGTAATTGCAAATTTGTCACCAGCAGTGACATGGTGCTGAGCAATTAATTGTTGGGGACTCCCTGCCTGTCTCTACATGTGGCTGCAGCTATGGCAGTCCTCCTTGTATGGGAGGCTCCTATCCCCACTACCAGCAGACAAGCCAATTTTTTTTAGACCCAGATCCATGGAGACAAAAGAGGCCCTCACAGCTGAGGGTCTAATTTTGGGGACAGTGCCTTGCCAGGTAAAGAGAGATGCAGAGAGAGTGCCAACAGTAGTTTGCGCTTGTCAGTGTGTGTTAGGTCTCGCCGGCTTCCAACATGTTCGCTTGTGGCAACACCCTATTGGGTGAAGGAATCACCATTGTTTTTACTTTACAGGTGAGAAAAAGTGTAGAGAGGTTAATTACTTGAGCAACAGTCCCCCACTCCAAAGTGGCAGAGAAGGATTAAAATCCAGCTAGCCTGGAACTTGTGCCCCTCACCACAGCTCTGTACAACCTTCTTTTGGGGGATCCTAAAATATTGAATGGGTAAACTGGTACAAAGTCATCTTTGACCTCCTAGGGTGTGGACCCTTGGGCAAATTACTTGTTTTTCTTAAGTCTCATTTTCTTCTAGTGTTGCACGTGTAGGTAAAGTGACAAGATTAGTGATATGTCCGTATTCTTCGTCGTGGTCTACTCTCCCAGCATCCCTACCTGCTTCTTTCCTCTCACAGCAGGATAAACTTCACCAGGGCCCCATCCAGTCATTGCTGAGTCCTAAGTTATTGCTAAGAATGATGGTGATTTCCAATGCAAAAATGGACCAAACAGTGAATGTTAAAGCCCATAGGCATAGCCAGGAGACAAGAGTAATACAGGTATATTGCTTACAGCAAAAAGGAGTGTACTGGGGTAATTCTCAAGGCAGTAATGCATGAGGCCAGAAGATCTTATTGGAAAGAGTCTTGGTCCCAGGCAGGAGGCTGGGCACATTCCTAAGAATGCTCAATTAGAAGCCATGCTACTTCAGGCATCACATGCTCCAAAATGGTAGACAGAAACGCCCATGTGGAGACACTTAGTGTATATAATTTTGCCTTATAACTACCACTAAAATGGATTATAATGAGCAAAGTTCACTCTAGGTCACCGAGCAGAGTGACTCTGATCTTTGGTGGTTTATATGGCTTCCTTGTAGTTGTCTGTAAAGGGACTTCTCTGGCCCTGGAAGACTTGTTGGCAGCAAATAATGGCCAATGGCTTTTCCTTGGAAATACAGATACATCTCACCTGGCCAGAGGAAAACAAACTGTAGACTCTCATGTCCCTGGCTTTGGCCATCAGACTATTGAAACAGTGGTCCCCAAGACAATGGATTCCCCCCAGGAATCCTATGCTGGGAGAAGTGGAAGCCTAAATCTGTGCCAGCTAAAAAGGAAACTTTTCTCCAGGAAACAAATTTACAACTTGTAAGGTCACCTTACAGAAGAGTCAAGGTTGGGTTCATTTGGGGGAGGAACACAACTTTACAAGGGCTTCTTAGATATGTAAAACTCAGGCCTCTGCTTAAGCGAGATCTTGAAGATGAAACTGGAGAGTAGAAGCCAGTTCATCTCTTTGTCACTCTTGCAAATGTGGCCCAGAACAAACTTTTTTCCCCTACTTTTTACCAGTATTGATTTGCTGTTGAGATTGGATTATTTACAGTGGTTCTCAACCTCCTTAATGCTGCAACCCTTTAATACAGTTCTTCATGTTGTTGACCCCCCCAACCATAAAATTATTTTTGCTACTTAATTAGCTGTAAATTTGCTACAGTTATGAATCATAACGTAAATATCTGATATGTGGGATAACTGATATGTGACCACTTGTGAAAGGGTCGTTTGATTCCCCCAAAGGGATTTCAAAGGAGAAGGAGGAAGGCCCAACATCCCCAGTCAGAACCACATAGACCCAGAAATCCAGGGAGAGGCTGGGAAATGCTTTATGTATTGGGTTTGAAGAGGATTCACTTCTCTATTGATAGTGTTTTAAAGCTCACATTAAAGTTCCGAGGCCATCTGCAAACAGAGCAGGGCTGAATGAATTGTGAAGACATGAGCCAGGAGAGAGAAGTTGGCAGAGTATAACACAGTCCTTGTTGGGGACTCTGGAGCATGGGTTACACTTTTCACTGTGGATGAATGATTTGATGAGATTACCCTTGGCAACATATTTTAACCCTCCCGGCCTCAGTTTCTTTACTTTCACACCCAGAGCATTGATCCCTAGTGCTAATTCTTTGGTTATCATCGCCATCTTACCTTCTCTGACTTTTACACTCTTACCAGAGACTTAACAGTACGTTAGTCAGCAACACTGGCGGCAGAAGAGGGAAGACTTGGAATAGGGCATCGTCTAAAGACAAGAAGATGGTCTACTCTCCCCAGGCCTATCCCTGACAGCTGCTGACAAGGGTGGGGGCACTGGTATGCTGTTCTAAGGTCATCCTCTCCTCCTCTGGCTGCTTTCAGGGGGCTTATGTGAGAGGAAGCCAGCTGAAGGGGAGTTTGTCCAATTTCAAACCCGAGTTTCCTTGCCTGCTTCTGTGGCAGTGCCTGGCATCAGCATCTATCTAGCTAAAGCAAGCCCAAGTGAGAGTTAGAGGAGATTCTCTTTGAAGCTGGCAGAGCTGAGAGTTTGGCAATGTATCCTTTTGATCAGGTGCTCTTGTGAGCCTCTGGGAATCGCTGGGCTCTCTGCCCTTGCAGAACTCAGGTTGATCCAGAGTCCTTCTGTGTGGAGGTCCAGGACTGGAAGTTTACTGTGGAGTTTTGAGGGTTAACTGGGAGTCAGGTCAGTGTGGCTGAAATGCTCCTCTGTGTCTGTCCTTTGCTAGCACTTGTCCATCTCCAGCTCTGTGCCCAGGGAGAGGGGACAACAAAACAGAAGCCTCTGACTTCTCTTCCATCCCTGGACTCAGACTGTACCTCTTCTCATAGACCCTGTGAAAAGATAGGATGCTGAGAACCACCTTATAGGCTTGTGAGGGTGAAAGAGAAGAGGGCTGTGCTTGTGTCATCTGCCTCTTTCTCACCTTGGCCTACTGCTTTTCCAGTCATCCACCTCCAGTTGCTTGCTTAGTCCCACGATATTTCAAAAGTCATCCCCCTTAAACTCATATCCGTGTCGAGTTTCACTTTCTCATTTATTTCTTGAATTTCCATTGATTTTATTACTTTTAGCCTAGCTATTTTCTTGATTAACTCTCTAAAATTAATTCTTAATCCAACACTTATCTATTCATGAACTCTATTAATTATCTATCATTTATTATGAATTTCTCATTAATATGTATCTCTGAATCATCTATATACAAATTATATATTTATTAAATGTCTGTTTCTTGTGTATGCTTACCATTTATCCTATATCTTATCTCTCTATCATCTATTATCTATTTATCATGTCTGTCTATCATTTATCATCCATCCTATCATCTATCATCAATCAATCTATTCATCTATCTATCATCTATTTATCTACCATATATCTATCAAGCATCTATTATCTAGCTATTATCTGTCTGTCTATTATCTATCATCTATTGATCATCTGTCATCTGTCTATCATCATCATTATTCTTACCATCATCCTCATCATCATCACTGATCATCTTCCAATCTATACCTAACAATCAACTGGGCTTATGTACAGAAAAACACATATATTTGAAGTTGTGCCTGTCTGAGTGCAGATGAAATGTCATTTTACAGGAGCACTCCAGCAGGGCTACCGTGGGCAGGACAGTTACCCAGAGAGGGCCAGCAGAAACAGCTGCTTGAATACACTAAGCCTTTGAGGCAGAACAACACAGTCTGTAGAATACAGTCCCTGAGATAGACAGGCTCCTGGCCTCCTGGAAACTGGAGGTTAATCTTTATAAGGGTGGGGCCAATGGAAAGTCCTGACTCTTCAGGCAGGGCAGACCATCCCTCCTTCAGGTGGAAACACCATCTGTTCCCCTGTCCTGGGATTGTGATGATGCTGTGGAGACAAGAGCCCTGTGCAGGACAGTACTCTGCTGCACTGTGGATTGGTGTCCCCTACAACCTTTCTGAAGTAAGTGTCACACTCCTCACATGTTGCTGTTGTGACCAAAAGGTTCCTGTTTCATGCTCACATTGTCCTTTTTCTTTTTATCCACATTTTCTTTGAGATTTTTGAACACATTTAATGATCACTCTTTTGAAGCGTTTGTCTGGAAGTTCTTTCAGGTTGTCTCTCAGACACCATTATTGTGGGACTTAGTGATTTCTGGAACAGACAAGTCTTGGTAGATTTTTCATATGGTTTCTGACTGGGCCAGGACTTGAACACCTGTTAGATTGTTGGTTGAATTTTCCTTTTAAATTTTAAGTCCCTCCCTGCTTTTTATCAGTGGTGGCATTTGTCATGGTCAGTGAAGGATTGTGTTGTAATAGGATTGAGGTGTCCATTGGTACTTAGTGCCAACAACTCTATTTCAAATCCTCCTTTGAGGGTCAGGTGTAGCCCCATGTCACCTCTTGCCTTGTTGTGCCATGTTCTCTCTGAGTTCTGCAACTCTCCACATGTCTGTAAGCCTTACCAAAGTCAGACCTAGTCCCTACTCTGGGTTTCAGCTTCCACTGTAGCTGCTACAAGATGAGGAATTTTCCAAACATGGGAAGGCCTTACCTGGGTTCAGAAATTGTCTTCATCCCAAGTTTACAGCTTCTGCCAAAACCAATGGGAGTTGAAGAACTTCCTAAGCTCCTAATGAAAACTTGCATTCTATGTTGCCTTCCCTAATCTGTTTTACCTCCTCAGCACCATAAATGAATGGAGTGATTGACAGAAGAGGCCTGATACTTGTCAGATCTGAACACTTCAGCAATTTCTTCTGGGTTCTGGTTCAGGTTCTGGCTGATTGGGGGGTAATAAAACCCCAAGTCCTTAGAGCTAATACCTCATAGATTTTTTTTTCTTTTTTTCCGAGCTGGGGACCGAACTCAGGGCCTTGCGCTTGCTAGGCAAGCACTCTACCACTGAGCTAAATCCCCAACCCCCCTCATAGATGTATGTATAGTGACTTGTAGGGTTGTAGCTGGTAGGGCCATGTCCTTAGACCACTGCACTAGATGAACATGGCAGATTGTGAATGTCAGTTAGCACTTTGAAAGTACCGTGGAATGCTGTGGGCTTCATCTTGTGGTTTAGTATCAGAAAGCCACTTGTTATCCACTATCATCCATATTTCCAAATCTTTGTGGGAATCCTAAAGCTAAGTCCAGTTCCAACACAAATATCATAAGACAAATGCTTTGCTAGAATCACTGATGTATCTAAAAAAACATTTTATTCCCTCTCTCTCTCTCTCTCTCTCTCTCTCTCTCTCTCTCTCTGGGGAAGCTCAGTTCTTCTGAGACCCCAGCTTAAAAGATTCCATTGCAGCCTACCTTCTATCTAGAAAAATAGCACCAATCACATGTTATCAGTATCCACGTATTCAGTGGACATCAGCTGCTTCAACCAGGAAATAGAAGCAAGGCCAGACAAGACCACATTGCCTAGAACCTACAGACAGCCCACCAGAGACAGGCAAGGCCCTTTCTCATGGAGCTGTGCACAGATGGTAGGAGGAACCTCCCTTATCAGACTTCAGGCTGGGGATGCTCAGCTTTGCTAAGGACCTACCCCATGACCATTGGCTGGTCCATCTGAGTCCTTTGCTGTGAACATTATGAATGTTCTTATCAGAAAGAGCTGAACACCCTGAGCTCCTGTGGAGGGTCTGAATACTGTGAGTAATGTTATCCCAAGAAGGCTGTGCGTGTGCATGTGCGTGTGCGTGTGCGTGCGTGCATGCATGCGTGTGTGTAAGCTAATATAAAGTGTCTCCCAAAGGCCACAGGCTAAAGACTTGGAAACGAGATTGGATCAGGACTTCTCTAACCTCAATAATGGATAGATCTAGTGATGGATTAACGTCTTGGTGGGCTACTGGGGGTGATAAGAAACTGAAGAGATTAAGGCCTCATTGAAGAGTCCTTGCGGTATGTACTTGGCCTATGTCTCATCTCAGTTGTCTTCTTTTCTTTCTGTATCTTGTGTCATGTACACCAGGAAGTGAGGTGCTTTACTTTGCTCTGTGTAGTTGGCCATGGTGTTGAGCCTCACCTTGGACCCAAAAGCAGTCAAGCTAGCCGAGCAAGGATGAAATCCTCCAAAATCATGACCCAAACTGTGTCACTCTTCCTTTGTTTCCTCAACTATTTTGTTATGGTAATTGAGAGCAAACTATCCCACTCTGGAGGTGGACTGAAAAGGGTCCTTAGTGATGAAATAGATTATGCCTGCAGAAAGGTAGAAAGGCCAAGATTAAAAGAAAGGAAGGGAGGCTCTGTGGCGGGTGTCTTCGACCACAGGACCTCTGCCTTGGAGCACCTTTGAGAGAGGTCACCGGGAAATAGATAAAATCACAGTTTGGAAAACCTTTCCCGTCAGACTTACTTTAGAATCCCAAGCCTCTGGAGCCTGTACCAGGGAGCCAGTCCTCAGGTTGATTGGCACAATCACACAATCACGCTGCACAAGAATGGATATGGACCTGAGAACTAGAAAAATCTGGATTCAAATCTCAGTCCTGGATTTCCTGGTCTGTGGGTTTGCATAAGACTTTCAAGGTCTGAGTGTCCTCCGTATCTTGAAAGTAGTGAGATTTTCTTCACAGAAGCTTGGTGGGGGCAGAGGGGTAAACACTCACTGATCTGGCCATGCAGTGTGTGTTTCCCAAGCCAGGTCAGCTCTGTCAAAGCAGTCTCACTGCCCTTGCCCACTCCTGCCTCCTGCAGCTGCTCTGCCACAGCCTTGAAGGTGAAGGGGAGATTTCTCGTCTCCTGTGCTGCACAGGTCTGCGTCTGTCCTTTCTTTAGATCATGGTGCAATCCTCCAGCTACAGCTCCAACTACTCAATTTGTTGGGGAAGAAAATCTCCATAGCAACCAATTCCTGGCTCTATCCTTCCTTCTTCACCCAGGCTAGGACCTCAGGGCCCCCTATACCTAGCCTGCTGCTTTTTCCAGAGTACAGGCCAGTCCTGGGTGATGGCAGCCGTCAGAACTGCAGGGTTGTGTAGCTCAGGGGGTTCAATCAAAGTCACCAGGGTAACCTGAATTTCTCCCCAGCATGCTAGCAGGAATGAGTTTGCTGTGCTCTTTGTAAACTAGTGGGCTTAGCGGAGGGGGTGAATGAACGTCTGCTGCTTTTGGCTGCTGGGAGGAGGTGAAGTGACACCGTTGGTGGGTGGCTGTGCAGGAGCTAGTGACAGAGAAAGGTGCAGACTAATCCTCTGTTAAATGCCTGTGTCTCTTCTAAGGAAACAGGAAGTGTTGCAGGGAGGGGGAAAAAAACCGAGTTAGCTACCAACAAGACATGCAGCTCTCAATTTGGGCCAAATTTAAGGCTGTTATGAATAATTCAATCAGCTTTGGAGGTGCTGAAGTCCTCGGGGGAATTAATAACGGACAAGCTTCTTTTTTTTCCACTGTACCCCTCCCACCTCCCCCCACCGGGCTGATATCACACCTTTGGCGATGGAGTACCCAGGTGGAGGAAGGGACAAAGAAGGGAAAAGAAAGGGAAGGCAGAAAGAAGAAAGGGGTAGGTGGGCCTTTCCCTGCTACTGAGAACAAGTGGGGGACACGGCCTCTGTGCACATGGATGTGCATGTCATGTGGTGGCTGCACCCTGGCAAGTGGCTGCCCTGAGGTGCTTGGTGGATCCAGGAGGTTAGTCCAAGGCAGTTCCAGGGCTGGGGTAAGCTAGTTCAGAGACTCTTCACCATGTTGTTTCAAGCAGCTGACATGGCAGAGTCCCATGCTTTTCTCAGGGTACCCTTACTGTGGGCTCATTCCTTCCTGTCAGGGTGGAGGAGATGCCCTTCCTCTTGGCATGACTGGGCTGCCATCAGGTCAATTGGGCTAACTTTCGTGCAGGAAGTGACAGGATGGTTGGGAAGTGGCCCAACCTTGGGAACAGATTCTGTGTTCCCAGGAGCAGGTGAGTGTGGGGTCACGAGGACAGTTTTACAGAGGACACTGCAGTATTTCACAGACTGGTCAGTTTCATCTGACTGCCCAGGGGCTATTCCTTGTTTCTGCTGGTGGCAGAGTGTCTTCACTCTGCTGCTCTGCTATATGAGACCAGGCCAGACTGAGTTGACTGCCAGATAATGTCGAAGCTACACTATTCCCAGCCTCAAGGACCCAGCAATGGAAAAGCAAGTAGAGTCTGACAATAGTTTCTAGAGTCTGAGGTCAGGTCAAAGAAGAGTCTAGAGGGCAATAGGAGCTCCTCTTTATAGTCAGCTCAGGTTCTAGTATCCTCAATTTCTCAGATATTGTGGAGAATACACCATGCTCACGCTCCTTGTTTTGTAGTATGAATTCTAACTGTTGATCATCAGTCCCAGATGCCAGGCCCAACGCATAGATACTAGGCTGGAGCTTCAGAGAATGTCATGGAAAGCCTTTGCGCCAATACTCAAAATGGAAGATACACCTATGTATCCTGTTCTCTTCTTTTAACAGGGGAGGAACTCTGGGATCAAGCGTCTTCCAGTAAACATCAGATGAAGAAAGAGGTGTGGGGACACCACGAAGTCATTGCCCTACTTTGTGACCTTCTGAGGGAGGAACAAATCATATGTGTTCACAGGACACATTATCACTCAGGTAATGGCATTATGGAAGGTGGTATTAAGAGCTGTTTTTTTTCCCTTGTGCATGCTGTCAGGTTTGATGAGAAGTAAGGAAAACACATTTTAAATGCACATTTTCAGACACACACACACATACACACACACACACACACACACACACACACACAAGAGACTGAACTCTTACATTGCAGGTGGTAGAAAGGCTCTAGAGGCAAGCACCATAGGAATGTGAGCTAGCAATGACATGTGTGTGTTTATATGCACACGTGGATGAATGTGTACTTGTGTGTATGTGCATGTATGAGTATGCATTTGGACACATGTGCAGTTATAGACTTGAAAAGGAACTACCAGGATAAAGCAAGACACAAAGAATGGAGTAAAAAAACCTGCCAATACTAAGGGAAAAGAAAATAGCCCAGCCCAGCCTGTAATTCTGGGTGGGAGTCCTCTCCCTTAATAATATGTGTCCTAAACCTCTGCCATGCCTGCGTTTGGAGTGGGAACTAATTCTTCCTCCATAGATCTGGGAATTCCAAGCTGAATCAACCCAACATATGGGATGCTCCAGTGTGCCAGAACGAAGACCAAATGTATAAGATATAAAGAAAATGATCTGCTGCTTTCCAGCCCATAGAAAGACCGTCGAACACATTCAGTCAACTACACGTATTAGCACAAGGCTCTACGGTATTGGAAATTAGGTTCAATGCTGGATCATGGAACATGAGTGGCAACTGTTGAGGAGCAAAAAGGCTCATAAGCCGAAGGAAGGACACGGCAGTGTGACA